>NC_081190.1:60540769-61140769 GCF_902713425.1 Acipenser ruthenus
CTGAGGTGTGAATGGGCTTGATTTTCAGAAGGTCGCACAGATCCTTCATGAGCTGGAATACGAAAGGTGTTCCCTGGTCCGTCGGGATCTCCTTGGGAATTCCCACTCATGTAAACAGTTATACCACCTCCTTGGCAACTGTCTTAGAGGCTATGTTACAGAGAGGAATGGCTTCGGGGTACCTTCGTGGCGTAGTCCACTATAACCAGTATATGTTCATGTCCTTTAGCCGACCGATTTATTGGGCCAACCAGGTCCATGGCTATACATTCAAATGGTATTTCTATAACAGGAAGTGGGACTAATGGGGCCCTAAAGTGTGTATGTGGGCTAGCCTTTTGACATTTGAGATACAAAGCACAAAAGTCTTCGACTTCGGCGGGAATACCCAACCAGTAAAACCTTTTCAGTATGCACTGTTTTGTTTTTTCTTGGCCCAGGTGTGTACCAAACAAGTGGCTATGAGCCAAGCGCATTACTGTTAATTTCTTTGACACCAATACCTGCTCCACTTCGGATTCTCCCATCTGGGTGACCCCATACAGGACCTCCTTTTTCACAATATAATGCTCAAGGGGATTCTTAGTTCACCCTTCAATTGGTACTCCATTTACTTCAACTACGGCCCTTTTTAGATTTTCTAAGTTTGAGTCATTAGCCTGGTCCCGACCAAACTATGAGGAGTTTTCACTCCATTGCTCAAACATCTCTTGGTCCTCACTCTCTATGATTACCTCACTGTCTCCTGTTTCATTAACAATAGCTCCAGGAGAACACTGTGTGTTAACCCCCTTTCTAGCAGCTTGCTTGTTTCCCCTACCAAGACAACACCCTTGGGAGAGCCTCTATGCTTCTCGGCCCGCCTCTGTCTAGGGGATTTATGCTCCGTTACACATTCTACATATAAATCAGGATCAGTAAACGGGAATATACTTTCCAAGGTCTCTGGAGGGTCATTCTGCCCTTTCAAATTTTTATTAGAGGCCGCCAGTTCCCCTTGTAATTTTAGCAAGTCGGAAAAATCTGGATAATCTCACCCCAGTATCACCTCATGAGGTAGCCTGGGGACAACCCCAACTCTTACAACATTTGCAGCCCCCTGAAAAACGAATCAGTGAGAGCTTCCTGTTTTCCTGTTTACTTCTATATTGACCATATTTTGTTGACCCCCAAAAGTGACATTAGCAAGGCTTATTAACTCACAATAATCACTATTTCCCACATTACCTTGCATGGGTTCAGTTTCATTAGGACATTGCACTGCAATATGCCCGTAGACCTGATCTTATAATTTAAGAACCGGTCCAGTTTCATCCTACTCCGTGTTACTGATTTTGACCCCAGTCCCTTCACAGTCATGGACTGCTCTTCGGTACCTCCTCCCCTCAGATCGGTCTTACCGGGTTTCTGGCCGGGGCGATGTTTCGGGGAAAGGGGCCGATGGTGAGTATCTCTGGAACAGCTCCTCCGCTGCGATCTGGCATTCCACAAGGGCAACAAAGTCATCCAAGGTGGCTGGGTTCCCCTGGCCTACCCACTTTCTTATTTGCTCCGTTAGAGCTCGTAAAAAATGATCCATAACCAGGATCTCCATGATTCTACTTGCAGAGTTTACATCCAGTTGTAGCCAGCGTTTAGCCAGATCTATGAGGTCGAACATTTGTGAGCATGGAGCCCGGTCCTCTTCAAACCTCCACACAAAAATCATTGTGCCTGTATGGCAGTGGTCACTATCGCTTGGGCCAGGATTTTGGCTTTTAGACGATCATAGTCTTCTGCAGCGGTAATGTCCAGATCATAATAAGCCTTTTGTGCATCCCTGATTAGAAAGGGTGCCACGGTACCAGCCCAGCAAGCTTGGGCCAGCCTTCTCAGGTGGCAATCCTTTCAAAGGTTAACAGGAAAGCCTACACGTTGTCCTTGGGGGTGATTTTGGCCAGCAGGTAAGTTGGTCTCATCGGGGGATCCCAAGACTGGTCGGTCTCACCTGTAGGAATTCATTGTGCCAATGTCTGGCGTTCCTCCTGGGCTTTTACTAGTTAGGCCATCAGCTGTTGTTGTTGTGCTGCAGCGCCAGGGTAGTTGCTTGTTATGCAACAATGGCTGCCTGCTCCGCAACCATTTGCTCTTGATGCCTTCTTTCTTACTCTAAGCCTGTAGGGGGGCGCTTTAATCCCACTCTGACACCAATTGTGACAGTGTGGCCGACGATCAAGGCAGAAACGTTAGGAAAGACGAACAGGCTGGAGGTTGCTGCACACTTTTATTTTTCACAGAATAAAACAAACAAACAAAACCTCACTCATACGTAGTGCTAAAGTACACTTTTAACACAAGCCTGAACTAACTCGCTGGACGGCTAAGCCGTTTACCAGCAGAACACACTTCTTCACACAGTTGCAACTTTTACTTTGCACAATACCCTTTTCTTTCTTAAACACAGCACTTCTCCTCTTTTACACATCACTTCTCTTCTTACTTCAGCTCCCTGGTGATCTCTCTCCTAATGGAGATGCAAGCTCTCTTTTTATAGCATGTGGAATTAGCACCTTGTTACACAATTAGAAGCATGTGGAATTTTCCCCACTACAAACAAAATATGACACCTGGTGGCAAAATGACAGATTGCAGTTATTGAGGGAATAAAGCTCTTTGCATTCTTAGACTGATATACCAGTTATCCAAAACTTTATCACAAATATATATATATATATATATATATATATATATATATATATATATATATATATATATATATATATATATATATATATATAGATATATATACAGACGTGCTCAAATTTGTTGGTACCCTTACAGCTCATTGAAATAATGCTTCATTCCTCCTGAAAAGTGATGAAATTAGCATATTTTATCATGTATACTTGCATGCCTTTGGTATGTCATAGAATAAAGCAAAGAAGCTGTGAAAAGAGATGAATTATTGCTTATTCTACAAAGATATTCTAAAATGGCCTGGACACATTTGTTGGTACCCCTTAGAAAAGATAATAAATAATTGGATTATAGTGATATTTCAAACTAATTAGTTTCTTTAATTAGTATCACACATGTCTCCAATCTTGTAATCAGTCATTCAGCCTATTTAAATGGAGAAAAGTAGTCACTGTGCTGTTTGGTATCATTGTGTGCACCACACTGAACATGGACCAGAGAAAGCAAAGGAGAGAGTTGTCTGAGGAGATCAGAAAGAAAATAATAGACAAGCATGGTAAAGGTAAAGGCTACAAGACCATCTCCAAGCAGCTTGATGTTCCTGTGACAACAGTTGCAAATATTATTAAGAAGTTTAAGGTCCATGGAACTGTAGCCAACCTCCCTGGGCGCGACCGCAAGAGGAAAATCGACCCCAGATTGAACAGAAGGATAGTGCGAATGGTAGAAAAAGAACCAAGGATAACTGCCAAAGAGATACAAGCTGAACTCCAAGGTGAAGGTACGTCAGTTTCTGATCGCACCATCCGTCGCTTTTTGAGCAAAAGTGGGCTCCATGGAAGAAGACCCAGGAGGACTCCAGTTTTGAAAGAAAAACATAAAAAAGCCAGACTGGAATTTGCTAAAATGCATATTGACAAGCCACAATCCTTCTGGGAGAATGTCCATTGGACAGATGAGTCAAAACTGGAGCTTTTTGAAAAGTCACATCAGCTCTATGTTCACAGACGAAAAAATGAAGCTTTCAAAGAAAAGAACACCATACCTACAGTGAAACATGGAAGAGGCTCGGTTATGTTTTGGGGCTGCTTTGCTGTGCCTGGCACAGGGTGCCTTGAATCTATGCATGGCAAAATGAAATCTCAAGACTATCAAGGCATTCTGGAGCGAAACGTACTGCCCAGTGTCAGAAAGCTCTGTCTCAGTCGCAGGTCATGGGTCCTCCAACAGGATAATGACCCAAAACACACAGCTAAAAGCACCCAAGAATGGATAAGAACAAAACATTGGACTATTCTGAAGTGGCCTTCTATGAGTCCTGATCTGAATCCTATCGAACATCTATGGAAAGAGCTGAAACTTGCAGTCTGGAGAAGGCACCCATCAAACCTGAGACAGCTGGAGCAGTTTGCTCAGGAAGAGTAGGCCAAACTACCTGTTAACAGGTGTAGAAGTCTCATTGAGAGCTACAGAAAACGTTTGATTGCAGTGATTGCCTCTAAAGGTTGTGCAACAAAATATTAGGTTAGCGGTCCCATCAATTTTGTCCATGCCATTTTCATTTGTTTTCTTATTTACAATATTATGTTGAATAAAAAATCAAAAGCAAAGTCTGATTTCTATTAAATATGGAATAAACAATGGTGGATGCCAATTACTTTTGTCAGTTTCAAGTTATTTCAGAGAAAATTGTGCATTCTTTGTTTTTTGTGGAGGGTTACCAACAAATTTGAGCATGTCTGTATATATATAAAATGCACGTTAAAGTTATGTGAGCGAAAGTATGTATGTTCAATGAACATACTGGGGACCCTTGCGGGCCGTACATGCATCGCATCGGCGGCTGTGGTCCTCCACATCGCGCCTGTACTGTCCCCAGTAGAACACTTGGCAAAGGCAGCGGAGGGTCTTAGTGCCCTCGAAATGCCCCACCCCAGGAGCGCCATGGTGCGCTGTCAGCACTTCTTCCCGGAGTGCCCTGGGGATGATGATCTGCCACCGCGCCTCCCCGGTAGCTCCAGCCAGCGCCACCGCAGCACTCCCTTATGGATGGCTAGGCCCGGCCACTGAGACCACAAGCTCTTGATGTTGGTGGATTGAGCAACCGCTTCCTCCCAACCAGGTCTCCGGTCTTCAGTCACCCACTGTCTGGCCTCATGTAGCTTCGGGTCCTGTTTCTGGTGAGCATGCCAGTCTTGTCCGTTCCCTGGGAGCAAGGCCCGACACTTAGTTGACCCTGCCTCTGCCATCTCCACCTCCCGCTCTTCCCTCCGGGTGCAATACCGGCAGTCGTCCGCCGTGCAGGGCCTCCTGGACAGCCCATCTGTGTTTTGGTGGGCTGTCCCCGCTCTGTGCTGGATTGTATACTGGTAGGGCTGGAGTTCTATCCAGTGTGCCACCTGCCCTTCGGGCTCCCGAAAGGACATGAGCCACCGTAATGCCGCAT
Organism: Acipenser ruthenus; assembly: GCF_902713425.1. Classification (NCBI taxonomy): domain Eukaryota; kingdom Metazoa; phylum Chordata; class Actinopteri; order Acipenseriformes; family Acipenseridae; genus Acipenser; species Acipenser ruthenus. Next base: position 60,545,892 of record NC_081190.1, read on the forward strand.
GGTCGGTCCGGATCCTAAAGGGCAAGCTGCACAGTTAGTGATTAAAGTGTTTTGTCGCCTCTACCACAGCTGGCAGCTCCCTGCGGGTGACACAATAGTTGCGCTCAGGTTTGCTGAGTGTTTGACTAAAAGAGACAACTCTCACTCCTTCTGGTGTCTGCTGGGCAAACACGCCTCTGATTCCCCCATCACTGGCATCCGTGTCGAGGATGTAGGATAGTTGAGGGTCGGGGGCGGTTAGTACCGGAGCCTCACACAAGGCCCTTTTTAGTGTGTCGAAGGCCTCCTGTTCCATTTTCCACTCAAAGGGGACCCCTTTTCTGGTCAGGCTATGGAGGGGAGTAGCAACGGTGGCGAACCCGGTGACGAAGCAGCGATAGTATGAGGCAAGGCCCAGAAAGGCTCGCAACTGCCACAGGTTATCAGGGGGCTGCCAGTCCTTCACGGCTGCAACCTTATCCTCCTCAGTGGTAATGCTCGCTTTGCTCACCCGGTGGCCCAGGATCGACACCTCCTGCCTCAGCAGCTTGCACTTTTCGTGGTGGAGCTTGAGGCCTGCCAATCGGACCCTGGTCAGTACCTCCCTCAGTGCAGACTGGGCCTCATCAAAGTCCTTCGCGTGAGGAGGTCCTCCAGATAGACCAGATCAGGTCGGGGGCACTCCCGTCAACACCCTCTCCATCAGCCGTTCAAAAGTCGCCACAGCGTTGCAGAGGCCAAACGGCATGGCACAGAACTGCCATAACCCTCGCCCTGCCAATAGCCACCTTTCAAGTACAGGGATGAAAACCACTTTGACCCTGCGACCAGGTCAAGTGATTCATTGGGGCTCAGGCTCCCCCGACTGGTCCGGGTCATCCGCAGTCTGAGCGTCAGGTTTAATCTCTGTGTTTGCGGCAGTAGGACCTTGGGTCCGGCGAGCACTGAAGCGGGGCGGCTGTTTGAAGGGGGCTGAAGGCAGCGGCTGCTCTCCCAGGACCACTTCCACTAGTTTGGCCTGGGAGAGCGCAGCGTTTAACGTTGTTGGAGTGGTGAGGCAAACATGGTGGCGCAGGGCGTCGGGGGAGTGAAGCCGCGGAGGAAAGCCTCGGTCGCCAGGTTTCCTTTGCGGCAGCGGTGAAACCATCATACCCCTGTCGGGCTAGGTAGCAGACATCGGCGGTGAATTGGCCCAGCGGTTCCCCGGGACAGTGGAGGCGGGTGGCCAATCACTACCACAAGATGATGGCGGGTTCAGTCCCCCCAAAGCGGTAAAGAGCCAGGCTGACAGCTTTGTAGTCTAACAGTTCACTGTGATTTACATCAAGCAGGTTTTTTAGTGCTTAAGGTGAGTACCCAGAGTCTGGAAAGTATGGGGATGATTTCAGAGAATACTATGGAGATTAAAATGGCCAAGTCAGGTATATCATTGTTTTAAGAGTAGTACATTAAAAATTTGAGGGGTATTTTAGCCCCAATTGTGCATTGTTTGACTTAGACCTTTTTGTATTATTTGTTCATAGCACAGTTTTTTTGTTTTTTTTAAAGCATTTTTTTTATAACATCATCCCCTTTTAAGGATATCTTGAAACTCCCTCTCTACAGCAGTTATTGCATAGTGTAATATTTCTTACTGGTAATGCTTGTCATTAAAGGTTTAAGCTAAGTGTTATATTACTGTACTGAGTGATACATGCAGAGCGTACAAAGCTTTCAGTATTTTCAGCTTCCGTGTTTCTGGTGAATTGGTTATATTTTAGCAGTTATTTTTAAGGCTTATTTTGTATTCAAAAATGTATTGTGTACCGCTATGTATACATTTAAGTATTTATTCATTGGCACTCAAATTGTTTCAATTTTAAAAATGTTTCCACCCAGCTGCGCATATGAGTAGGCTACCTGCACTTGTTTGTTGAAAATTTCACCCCTGCTTGTTACCACAGTAATTGCCTTTTGAAATTAAAAATGGCCCTTTGTTTGACCAGAGTAAGTATATATTGCCAATCAACTGACATTCATTTTGTGTTATAGTTTTTTGATGTAGCACATCAATTAACCATGTTTATTTAATATGGTTCTAAGTGCTTTTCAGCTCTTTCTGGCACACCGAACAGTTGGGGATGTAGTTATGTGGATTGAGTATTTAAAGTTACGAAATTACTGCCATCTTAAAAATGAACAGTTCTCAATGGGTGCAAGAGAAAATGTGGACGTCTATTTGTAACACAGTTTTTCATATCTCAATGTATTCTGCAAAGCTTGTGCTATTAATTGTGCAAATGGTTCTAAGTTGCTGAGAAACTGCACTAAATGTAAACTTCAAAATGTCATTTGATTTACGAGACTAAATATAGTACATCTACAGCTGAATTTAAGACTGTTGATACTTCAAAGAATGCTCTCACATTGTAAAAGTAATCTCAGCACAAGGGCTGCATTTTGTTTAATTATACATGTAGCTATTAACAATCAATGATGCTAAACACACACACACACACAATTAACTATAATTGAAGAAACAAACTGAAAGTACAAACTTCATGCTGAACTGCAGTTCTGTCTGTGTTTGAGATGGATTATCTTTCAAGGTCTTGACAAACCACTCAGCACTACTTAAGAACTGCTTAACGTTGATAACTTTTCCTGAATCATCCTACAAGTGGCATTCATGCATTATTCTCAAGATATTTGATGGGATGAATACATCTAAATTTAAAATGTACGTTTATGAACGGTTTCATAACATGTCATATCTGCTCAATCTTAGTGAAAATATTTTATTACGGTTATTGTTGGCTTTCTGGCATGAAGAAACTGACGAGATGGCAAGAAACATGTCAATCTTTGGAATTTGGCGTGGAAACTAGGAGGAAGTACAGGAAATCATAACCAGCACTACCAAACAGATGCTTTGGCTTAATTACATAAATAGACTTTCTCTTTCACACAAATGGTTGGTAGTTTTATGAAACAGAACTGAAATAAGGAAATTCAAGAAAGGGAAACAATCTGTCTTGAGAAGTAATTATAAAAATTAAGATGATAAAAATCAAGTATAGCAAGAAAAATCTCAGGAAAATAAAAGTACGGCACTACGTTTTAGTAGATAGGTTCACTTTATATATAATCTGTAATTAACTGGTATATCCAGTAGATGGCAGTTGTGTAATATTACTTATTCAGTTAGTAACAGCAGGCCTCATTTTCTCATTTTTGCAGTTTATAGGATATTTAGATTGCCTGCAGGTTTTTGTTTTTTGCTTGTTTATTTATTTTTTATCCATAATAAATTATTACAGTACTTGCTAGACTGATACATTTCCCAGTATCACACAAAGGCAAAATTCCAGGCCAATATTGTTTTAACTTGGATTCAGTCTCAAATTCTCATTTATAGAAACGATTGCACATATAGTATAGTCCACGTTTAGATCTCACATACAGTAGTAACTGTTCTACCCTCTAGTATGTATATTGATTATTGTTTTTATTGTAAGACCTTCCTCCTTCCTTTATTTTTTTAAAGATCTTAATCTAATTTATCTAATTTAAGATCTTAATCTAATTTATGTCTCCTGTCATCCCAGGCTGGGGATGACTATAAGATGATGTCTGTTAAAAGTAATAGGTGTGGTAGACAATCAATTTTATTACCTTTAGCTTAATCAGGTAGGTCACATGATCTAATTGCAAGTAGACCATTTGTACAAGTACAACCCAGCAAATGATTTTGGGGGGGGGGGGGGGGGGGGGGAACGACAACATAATTGGACATTCTAAATTGTGGAGAAACCTACCTGAGCAGGAATTCAAACATTGGTTCCTAATCTGTAAATCCCTGAGATATGAAATTGCAGACCACGTTTTAAGACCACAAATATTTGTTTCAAGTTTTTCTATCCCAAGATAACCCTATGAGAGGCACCATTTTTAGAAAACAGAGCTTGTTATACATGTTGCATAAGCTACTGGGAAGCACTAACCATATACAGGTAGTGGACAAAAAAATAGAAACAATGTAAAGTCACTTAATAGGGCGTTGGGCCACTATGATATCCCGCTCTGTGGAGTTCTCGGCAGACCGTTTTTGATGAAACTGGCTGCTCGCGCCCCAGGTTGAAATTTGCAGTCAATTGATCTACAGTTGCTCGCCTGTTTTGCCTTGCACTTCAAATTAATGCAAGAATATCACGATCCTGGAGTATGTGCTTCCGTCCACTGTTGCCCTTTGCTGATGATGTCTTTCCCTCAGAGTTCCATGCTGACATCATCTTAGACACCGTTGCTCGTGAAACATCAGCAAGTTGAGCTGTCTTGGTCACTGAAGCTCCTGCCAAACGCGCCCCAACAATCACCCCTCTTTCAAAGTCACTGAGGTCTCCTCTTGCAGCCATGCTAGCCATAATTATAGGCAACCAAGTCTGTCCAGCATTTTTATACATGACCCTAAGCATGCTGGGATGTTATTTGCTTAATTAACGCATGAGCCACACCTGTGTGGAAGCCCTAGCTTTCAATATACTTGGTGTCCCTCATTTACCCAGGTGTTTCCATTTTTTTGTCCACTACCTGTACCACATAAAGTGGTTGTAGGTTTTTTAAAATACATCAAACCAATTATAATTTAACGCTGGGCACACCGGTGAGCACATAAAAATAAAATAAGTACTACCAGATATATAGTAATATAGTCAGGTGGAACAGTCTTTTGGCGAGCATTATCCTGATCTGTCAGAAGGTATTTGTGTAATGGTTTTTATGCTTTCAAAGAAGAAGGAGCGGGGGTGTGGTGTAATGCTAAAATAATCTGACCTTGATTGTGGCACATCACAGAATTGTAAAGAAAAGTGAGACCAGCATATCAACCTGGTACTGGATTTCTTTAAAACAATCTACTAAGAATTGTTTGGAACTTATTTGAAGAAAAAGATTCAAGCAATCAGCATATTTCAGACATGACAAGAGATATAACTTAATGGGAAATGCAGTCCACTTCAAGATTTAGCAACCTGAGCTCTGTGCAGAGCAAGTCTGTGATACAAATCCTCTACCTGTAATGAAATAAAAGGGGGAAACTGAAAAGTTGCTGGCATTCCTGTAATGCAAGGAAACTATAATACAAGTTCACTCAGCTAATGTGTTATAAGTATAGGACTGACAATTTCACTATACCACCTAAATAGATTTTAACCTTGATTTGCTGAGGCCAGGTCAAAATGACCCACACAAGTACTTACAGTGGTTAAGGTTTAATGTGGATATATTGTACTGTATGTGCAGTTATACCACCAATATTTACAAATGATTGAGCTTCTTTAAACATGGAGTACAAATACTTTGCACTCCTATTTTATGCATTGTATTTCACTGCTTAGGGATACTAATGACCTTGCCATTTGTCAACATCCATGAGAGCACTGTTCAGTGGACAGATCGGCTCAATACTAGTAACAATTTTAATGCTTTTTATTTACAAAGTCACTTTTTTACTTTTTTAATTTTTGTTTAAAGAACATTTAGTAAACCATCAGTGTTGAATAATTGTATTGCATGATTTCAATGAAGGTCATTTCAATACCTAACCTTATTGTTTTGGTTAAATACCAGCAATACATCTGCAAGGAGTTATTATTATTATTATTATTATTTTCTTAGCAGACGCCCTTATCCAGGGCGACTTACAATTGTTACAAGATATCACATTATACATTATTTCACATTATTCTTACATACAATTCCCCATTTATACAGTTGGGTTTTTACTGGAGCAAACTAGGTAAAGTACCTTGCTCAAGGGTACAACAGCAGTGTCCCCCACTGGGGATTGAACCTACAACCCTCTGGTCAAGAGTCCAGAGCCCTAACCACTACTCCACACTGCTGCCCTTAGTTACTATTATACACTACTAATATACATTTGTATACTATTATACAGTACTAAAGATCTCTATTAGTTGTAGTTTTTGTTATTATTAATGTTGGTTAATAACAACTGAGGAGCACATCAAATGACATATGTCTCTTTGCCTGCCTAGAACTCTATAGCAAAAGCCTCAATATCATTCAGGGAAACGGATCAGACACGATGGATCAGCACCAGATATATAGTAATGTATTTGTTGATGACTGGATCTGAACCGGTATGCCATCATTTGAACCGGTATGTCATCATTTGGCTCTATGCCTGGTTGTCTTCCTGCCAAAGGTCCAAACACTGTCACTCCAGGTTGGTAGTGAGGGTGCCTGCTTTTGACTGTGGTGCTTCGTCCTGGTCCCAGTACCAGCTCTTGGTACAAACTTCAAGTAGGGTCCCATCTCAATTAACAGCAGCAACAGCAGCAGCAAATACATGCTTTTGTTAAGGTCCTCTAGCTATGCTGCTGGTCAATGGTAAATAGTGACACATGCTCCCAGTGTTCTTGGTTATTAAACTAGAATGTAACCACATATTTGGGTACTTCAAGAGGATGTCTATGCTCATCATAACAATTCTCCTGTAATAACATTCACCCTGGAAAGCTTAGAGGGGGTTTGGTACTGTTGCCATGTATTAACATGTATTTCCTTATTTCAATGATACTGTAAATGCCACTGCAGCAACTTTAATATGCCTCTAATACTGTAATTTCTTAATAGCTTAATGTACATCATTTTGTAAGATCAGTACAAGGAATGCAGCCTTTTCTAGAGGGGGAAGTGCAAGGTTCAAAGCTGAGTGTTTTGTAAGCCACTTGCACAACAATAAGATTGAAATTCCTTTAATGGGACATTATTGCTGAAATACAGTTTAAGAAGTAAGGCTTTAGAAAAAAGAATGGGAAGAGAAAATCTGCGTTTCCCAAGACGACTGAAGCATCTAGTTTTTCGAGGCTCATTTGCATCAGGGCAGCAGTGTGGAGTAGTGGTTAGGGCTCTGGACTCTTGACCAGAGGAGCGTGGGTTCAATCCCAAGTGGGGTATACTGCTGCTGTACCCTTGAGCAAGGTACTTTACCTAGATTGCTCCAGTAAAAACCCAACTGTATAAATGGGTAATTGTATGTAAAAATAATGTGTAAAAAATAATGTAATTGTACGTAAAAATAATGTGATATCTTGTAACAATTGTAAGTCAGCCTGGATAAGAGCGTCTGCTAAGAAAATAATAATAGTATTGACCCCCTGCACTGTGCTAACCCAATGAAAAAATCTTGCCCAGGATTTCAGCATGCATATCTCTTATTGGTAAATGTTAAATCTCAATGCAAGATCAATGGGCTTCTGAGTACTAACAAGTATCCTTGCTTTCAGGGATCAGTTGAAATGCTAATCTTCCATTTAACCCTGATTTGCTGCCTCTCACATTGTCCGATTTCATTTTGTAGTGTACCATTTTTTAATTTAACACAATGGGACAATTTGAATTAGTTTGCAATGGTGCAACGTTTTACCACAATTTGTTCAGCAAGAAAATATGGATGATACAAGAAACAACTTGCAGATACAGTAGATACAGGACCATTTTGAAGCAAATGAAATTGAAAATCGTAAAGCTATGAAACTGGCATGAAACTACTCAGTACAATAGGCAACTGTTCATGTATGTATTTAAGCTGTTTCTTTCTGTTGTAATATATTGTTTTATGATGTTCAAAAATGCCCCCAAAAAAACTTAAAGGGACTTCTAAGTTGGTTCTTGCTAGTTAAACACACAGCATGAACATTGTTATTTGCTTATGGTGTTTGATTGATTAGGTATGAACAGCAATGTAATGTATACTCACACCAGATAATATGCACCCTAACCCTAATGCACAGCAATAATATTTTAACCATAGCACTAATACAGCTTACCACATCTTAGTCACAGCTTTCCAACCAAGAGGCTCCTGTACTGTATATCTGTGTGAGTGTGCACTTATTCTCGGAACCAGGCGCATGCTTGGATTACTTTTTACAGAATACAGCTCATACCTTAGTGTATCCATGCGTTTATTTGCGTAATTACGCAAAAAAGAACAGGCCAATTTTAATTGTTGAAATTGAATTATTTTCATTTAAAAAACATGAATAAGAAGTAGAAAACATTTTTATTTAAATGAAATCCCATTACCTTTTTCTTTTTGTGACAGAGACAGAATGATTCTTGGTGATGAATCTCTCTCCCGACCTGTGAGGGCACTGTGTAAAGGGAACCCTTGAGTGGATGGCCAGACAATTCATTCCCAGGGTTAGAAGGTAGTCGGTCATCTAGAAAGGTGGCGGAGCTACGATACACTAAATCATCGACCCGGAAGGGAAACGACGTGGCAGCTGCGGATTGGAGGAGTGGTTGCACTAGTTTACCAAGGGGTCATGATTGACGGTACAAAAGGAGGTGTAGCGAAGTGATCTGTTCCTAGGTAAAACAGGGCAATACACGCCGCTGTATTGCCTGTTTCTCATTGTTGTTGTTTACTGCCTTTTTGTCATCAGACTTTGGAATTACAAATAAAATAACATTGCACCTTGAATATCGTTGACTGTCTGTTCATTGATCACTACTGCATTCCTGCACCTGCACACAGTTAACCACTTTGCCACACTTTTTCAAAATATAAGGCTGCTGTTCAAGCAAAAGCAGAAACAGGGACAAATGGAACCAGTCCGTGTCAACATCACTTCAGGAAATGGTTTATTGTGCAGTGCATGTGGGCTTCTCTCCAGGTACACATTTGTAGTTAATGTATTTCCCAATGAATGATAACCATTATTATCTATCGGTAAGTGTCCTAATTGAATGCACTTGCACAACCGTTTCTCTGCAGCTGTTTTTTTTTAATATGGGGATAAAGATGCTGCTTTTCCGATGAGACGTTAACCCAAAGTCTTGCCTGATTAGTTAAAGTTAAGTGATCCCAGGGCACTGACTGGTGAGCTGTAGATGGGCTGACATAGCACAGAATCCAAGAAGCTGGGTTTTCCACTGCTGATTTAGGAAAATCTTCTTTGGAAATACAAATACACTACCCTCCAGCACATGGTTAGGATGCATGGTGTATTGGGACAGTATTAGTACACATCCCAATGGTACACATGTGCAAATAGGAGGATGCACTTTTGTATGAGAATACTGCTATACAGTATGTGGGATAACCGCATTGCGTGTGGGACTATTTTAGAAAAGAGTTGAAGAAATAGAAGAAAATATATCGAATTCACCCACAAGGCTCCTTTTAATTAATAAGTTTAAGGTAGCCGAGCTTTAAGACTGGTTAGATATTTTCCACTTTAACGTGTTGTCGTTCTAGCTAGCTAGTCTAAGCAAAAACAAAGAAGAATTTCAGGCAAGGAAAACTCAATACATGCCCTTGTTTCAACTCTATAAATACATTTGTTTCAAATTATTGATTAAAATAAAGCTGACCGGCACTGGCAAGCTTAGTTATAGTTATTGTTAGCGGGTCAGATAGACAGAGAGGGCCTGTTTAAAACATGGTCTGAAAGGTGCACAGCCCCATATGGTTTTCAAAATTTTGTATTCAATGGAGTCTGTAGAAGATGTTTACAACCTTCTTGCTGCTGAATGCAACAGCAGAATCCTGCCTGATGAGTCATAGGGTAAAAAGGAGCGATAGAGTTTGTGTTTGTGAGCTGAAACTGTCAATCCAATGGTTTCCATTGAAGTATGGTGTTTTAAACTTACTGGAAAAGAATACATTTATGCAACAATATAAATTATATGTCTAATATTTATACCAGAGTCTGACATTAGTTCACTCAATGTAGTAATTTCTCTAACAAGTTGAGTAAAATACATCCCTTGATACTAAAATGTTTCCTGCATTGTGTCATATATTTATAAAACCAACATGTTGCTGACAGTCAATATTGGTAGTTGAACCTTTTCCAAGCATGAATGATTATTTTATATTGAAACAAATATACGCAACAAATGTTATGTTTAGCTTTCAGATAACTAACCAGATTGTTGCCTGAATTGGCTTCAGATCCCATGGTAAAACTGTTTAAAATGTTAAGCTTATTTATTAATATTGCATATATATATAAATAGTGTAACAAAATACTCTGAAACAGGGGTCAAAAGTTTGGCGCAGTGAAGCCATCGGGACTGAAGAGATGCCATAGCTGGCGGCTCCGTGGGAGAGCCCATGATGATAAGTATTGAAAGGTCATGTTGAAAGTGATATAGCCATGATTTAGAGGCAGAATTAATCCCCAGAGGCACAGTTACACTTACGTCTTTGTTAAACATGTTTCAGAGGCTTGTAAATATAAAGGGAAGTTCAGAAAAACAGGGTTTTAGCTAGAAGCTTGTTTTTTTGTGAATACAGATCACCTGCTTTAGTATCGTACCAAGCAAGTTGTATCATTTTAGCTTAAATAATTAAGTAACACAATCGAAATAATGTCCTTTGAAAAGTGACATGGGAATTGGAATACTTTTCAAATATTGCAATCAAGGTGCAATTAAATGCATAAATATGCATGGGTGTAATAGCATGTATAGTTTGATGAAGCACAGAGCTACTGTATCAAGATTATGAATACTTTTTACTTGAAAGAGAAACTTATTTTTTGTCCAAAAACATTTGGACTTTGGGCATTTGACAGGCTGTGAGTGCGATAACACACATACAAAAAAAAAAACACTCCTGGGAAACCTTTTTTTTTTAAATAAAGGAAGAAAGGCTTTCTTCTTTTTGTATATATTCAAATGGTTTAATGACTAAAAGGGATTACATTCTTCATCTACTATTCCCTGATGTGATTAACACATCATTTGAAAGGATATAATGTTGTGACAGCAATATTCCCTAACTGCAGAAGGGTATGGTGTGAGGTTGAACAGGATTACATTTCAAGTTGCTTCTCTTTTCTCAGGTTACAAAATGCTTTAACTTCAAGAGCCTGGTCTGAATTATAGCCAAGAAATCCACTGAAAGTCTTAAAGAAAACTTGTTTTAACAAAGATTTTAAAAAAACATGTTGCTGTCTTATAATTTTCCTTGTACTTTTGGGTCAAATCCATTTATTCTTCAACAACAACTGTGGGGATAATTATTAACTTGAGCAAAAGCTTAGCAAATCTGTCCCCTTAAAGTAAATATTGCCTTTTCTCAGATGTAATATTTAGTCTCTTGCCATTTGAACATTAATTGTTATATATCTCCCTTGCATCCAAACACCACAGTTTTCTTTACTATGCATAACAACATTTGCATTAAACTGCTGGTTTTTTTTTCCTGTGACGTAATTTCCTGGTGCATCAAAAAAAGGTACCCTGTTTCATTCAGACCAGAGTGACTTGCAAGAGCACATCCCGTTTGACAAGAAATACAATCACTAATATATCGCTATTGTAGAATAATTTGTTTTAAGTTAAATTTTAAATGGCACTTTGATGTAGTAATTTTTGCATATATATATACAGATGTGCTCAAATTTGTTGATACCCCGCCACAAAAAACGAAGAATGCACAATTTTCTCTGAAATAACTTGAAACTTTTTATTCAACATAATATTGTAAATAATAAAACAAATCAAAATGGCATGGACAAAAATGATGGGACCGCTAACCTAATATTTTGTTGCAATCACTGCAATCAAACGTTTTCTGTAGCTCTCAATGAGACTTCTGCACCTGTTAACAGGTAGTTTGGCCCACTCTTCCTGAGCAAACTGCTCCAGCTGTCTCGGGTTTGATGGGTGCCTTCTCCAGACTGCAAGTTTCAGCTCTTTCCATAGATGTTCAATAGGATTCAGATCAGGACTCATAGAAGGCCACTTCAGAATAGTCCAATGTTTTGTTCTTATCCATTCTTGGGTGCTTTTAGCTGTGTGTTTTGGGTCATTATCCTGTTGGAGGACCCATGACCTGCGACTGAGACAGAGCTTTCTGACACTGGGCAGTACGTTTCGCTCCAGAATTGCTTGATAGTCTTGAGATTTCATTGTGCCCTGCACAGATTCAAGGCACCCTGTGCCAGGCGCAGCAAAGCAGCCCCAAAACATAACCGAGCCTCCTCCATGTTTCACTGTAGATATGGTGTTCTTTTCTTTGAAAGCTTCATTTTTTCGTCTGTGAACATAGAGCTGATGTGACTTTTCAAAAAGCTCCAGTTTTGACTCATCTGTCCAAAGGACATTCTCCCAGAAGGATTGTGGCTTGTCAATATGTATTTTAGCAAATTCCAGTCTGGCTTTTTTATGTTTTTCTTTCAAAACTGGAGTCCTCCTGGGTCTTCTTCCATGGAGCCCACTTTTGCTCAAAAAGCGACGGATGGTGCGATCAGAAACTGATGTACCTTCACCTTGGAGTTCAGCTTGTATCTCTTTGGCAGTTATCCTTGGTTCTTTTTCTACCATTCGCACTATCCTTCTGTTCAATCTGGGGTCGATTTTCCTCTTGCGGCCGCGCCCAGGGAGGTTGGCTACATTTCCATGGACCTTAAACTTCTTAATAATATTTGCAACTGTTGTCACAGGAACATCAAGCTGCTTGGAGATGGTCTTGTAGCCTTTACCTTTACCATGCTTGTCTATTATTTTCTTTCTGATCTCCTCAGACAACTCTCTCCTTTGCTTTCTCTGGTCCATGTTCAGTGTGGTGCACACAATGATACCAAACATCACAGTGACTACTTTTCTCCATTTAAATAGGCTGAATGACTGATTACAAGATTGGAGACATGTGTGATACTAATTAAAGAAACTAATTAGTTTGAAATATCACTATAATCTAATTATTTATTATCTTTTCTAAGGGGTACCAACAAATGTGTCCAGGCCATTTTAGAATATCTTTGTAGAATAAGCAATAATTCATCTCTTTTCACAGCTTCTTTGCTTTATTCTATGACATACCAAAGGCATGCAAGTATACATGATAAAATAGCTTTTCATTTCATCACTTTTCAGGAGGAATGAAGCATTATTTCAATGAGCTGTAAGGGTACCAACAAATTTGAGCATGTCTGTATATATATATATGAAAGAAAAGTTGTTTTTTTTAAAACTGTACACAAAAATTCAGGACGTTTCGGGCAAAAGCCCTTCAGCTGTTTAAAAAGAAAAGTTATATTGTGTAATTTTAAGATCATTATTATGGAGATTATTCGCTAGACATTCGAATTACAGCATATTAGGTTGTAACATTTTGTTGTTCACATACAAGATAAAAAGAAAAATTAAGTTTTCAATTTATTTGTAAACTATACTGTGGCCTATGATTTTATGTAGCCTATACGTTGGTATTCCACTTCTTCAAGTGGTTTATTGTGTGAATGTTTTCTTTTAAAATAAACTACTATGTGAGGTTTACAAAATCATATGTACACAGAAATCATATATAGACTATAGAGACGTAGTAATCGTGTGCTATAGTTTTAAATACGTTTCACATTGTTTTAGTGCCACGTCTGGGCAGTTTTGACTTGGTCCAGGATCATTTTAATGTATTAAAAAACATAAATATGATAATTATTCTTAATATGTAAACCATAGAGACGGAGTAACCGCGTGGTTTAGTTTTCATGACATAAGTCTTAACTGTAAATTCTTTAGTCTTAACTGTTCTCACTATAACATAGGCAAATATATAAAAATTGTAATACTACAGAAGTATACATACAATAGTAAAAACATGATACCAGTATTTGCCCATCTGAATAAAAATGTTTGAAATTATCTACAGTAATTGTAGTCTTGCCATCCAACTCCGTGATTGGTATTCATTTTAAACAACATGACATTAAATTAAAACTATATGCATTTTTTTTTTAAGCACAGGATTGCACAACAATAACATCCATGTTCTTTTTCCTGTGCTGATTTCTGATTATTTTAAATCCCTTGGCAAACATTGCTAGAGGTAACACTGAAAATGCCTTACAACTAGTTTTATTTTTTTAGGTTCTGAGGTTGAAAATGTGTGTTCCTAGCAAGGGCAGGGTGATGTATTATCGTTTTAACATTCAAACTGTTTCCAAAAAGCAGTGCAATGCATCAGAGTAAGGGAAAACTTATGATGGTAAACGTGTTTTTTTGTCAAACTATCTGACCTAAAAATATTCCCTTTAATTATTTACTGTGGTTGCATCATGTTCAGTTTGTATACATCTAAGATATTTTTCAGCTTGTAGTATTTTCTTATGTCTGGAGAAATTCAAGTCTTTATCTGCACAACTATTAAACACAATAAGTGAGTTTCTAGCTTGATTGGCCTTGTCTTGAACCCATTGGGAAACCACCCCTACCATTAACATTAGCTCCAATGTCTCCTTTTCTATGTTCTATTCAGAATTCTGTGTCCTTATCAAATTGAATCAGTAGGAGATTTTTCTTTAACAGTCCCGCTGCATCATTTCCACAGACAGTCATGCTCCAGGGAAGGGTCTGACATATTACTGCAGTTTCTTCCAGAACTGCATACGATTAATAAAATAAAATAGAAACTGTGTGGGACATGCTTCAGAAAGCCAGTATTTATACCAGTATGTTATACCACTAAGTAAAAAAAGCTGATGTCTTTAAAACGTGTAAATAAAGCTCTGTAGATGCTTCACCAATGCATTGAAGTGCATTGAGGATTTAAAGGATGACCCCCTTTCAGAGAGACCTCAGACAACTGCTAATCTAGTGATGGGGAGGATTGTTTTGTGGATGACCTGTTTAATCTCGCTGAATAAATCTGTAGACATATTATCAGGCACAGCACAACATACCATATGGTTGTACTTGGTGTGAGGAAGGGTCTTGTTCAGGGGAGCAGACAAGCACACCAATGCATAAATGTCATCTGAAATAAATAACACACATTTGTTGTTGTTACCAAACTCTGAACCAAATCTTTAGCTTCACAGTTCTGAACCAGAGCTAAAGGTGGTGTCCTTTTCTCATATAGTACCCAGTGAAGAGACACTGGGCCTCATTTATGAAAGGGCGCTAAACTTTATGGTGCACAATAATTGCAATTAGTGTGCACGTTCATGATCTCCGTATTTACTATTGCAATTTTATTCATTATCGTGTGCGATACTTGGCATATTATGGCGTGCACTAAATGTAGTGCTTCACACTATGGTAATCAGAATGAATATGTGATTGTTATGGTAATGCATGCTGATGTATTTAAATGAACATCCAGCTCAGAATAATGAGATGAGATGGTATTTACTAAAATATGTTAATTTTAGTGCACGCATTAAAGTGATCATTTATTAGTGCGTATAGAGAGACCAGGCTTAAACCACTGATAGGCGCGCTACTTAAACCTCTTTTTCTGGCCTGAAAACTAATGATGTGCAGTTCAGTTCTTTTTACTGACTCGATTCGTTTGATTCATTCAGTTTAGTGAATCAATTCAACAGATTTGTTTGTTTGATTCACTGATTCACTAACGAGAAATAAATAGATCTTGCTGAATTACTTGGTTATATATATATATATATATATATATATATATATATATATATATATATATATTACATTCCCCAAAGGAATGATTTCAGGAAAAATCTTTTGTAGCAAAAGTTTTGCTTTTGTGGATGAGGAAATAGATGTCTACAATTATTTATTTCAGCAATTTTTTTGCAAAACTCCAAACTCCAGGCCAAGCACGGAGAATGGATGAGATGGGAAAGTGTGGAACAACGCAAGATTGGCTGGCAAGACCTATGGTCAGTGGAACAGAGCAGGATCAGTTTCCTCATCAGGTCAACATATGATGTTCTCCCATCACCACAGAACCTAAACCTCTGGGTAGGAGAGGATCCCTCGTGTCCTTTGTGTTCATCACCTGCAACATTAAGGCACATTTTGACAGGATGTAAGGTGGCTCTTAGCCAAGGACGGTTTACTTTGCGCCATGACCAGGTACTGCGATGTTTGGCCTTAGCATTGGAAGACAAGCGTAACATGACCAATAAGTTACCACCAGTTCCATCAAAACATTACACAGAAAAGACAACATTCCTCCGCCCAGGAGAGCAACCATCAAGAAAAGGTGTTAAAACCAATCCTCGCCCAGAACAACTGGAAGCTGCTAGAGACTGGAAAATGCTGGCAGATGTTGGTCAACTGCTTATTTTTCCACCTGAGATTTCCACCACTAACGTTCGACCAGATGTTGTCTTGTGGTCTGGATCAGCACGCCTTGTACACCTGGTAGAGTTAACAGTGCCATGGGAGGATACTGTAGATGAGGCGTATGGGAGGAAGAAACTGCGGTACGCTCAACTAGTTTCTGAAGCGGAACAGCGAGGATGGAGAGTCCGGGTTTACCCAGTGGAGGTGGGTTGTCGAGGATTTGTGGCACACTCTACAACCCAGTTTCTCAGAGACGTCGGATTCAGTGGCCAAGAATTGCATCACACAGTGAAGAACTTATCTGAAGCAGCAGAGAGGAGCAGCAACTGGCTGTGGTTGAGACGGAAAGATTCTGGCTGGGGATCTCAAGCACAATAGAAAGAAAGAAATGCTGATGTACGGGTAAGTAAGCTGGGCTGAGTTGAGTGGGGGACGGAGGGGGGTGATGCTGGGACGCCACAATCACCGTCGAGTCCTCTTGAGGTGTCGTGGGCTAGTCAATGAAACACCGAGGATGGAAGGTGCCCACTTGAAGACCCCAGAGATGTACCCTACTTTGCTCAATCCAGATGGTTGTCATGGCGATGCGCTGGGGAGACCACACTGTGGCTGATCCCCGGAGCCAGCATCGCAGCCGTTGTGTGTGCTGATGCGCCAGGGAGGCAAATAAGCTGATCCCTGGCGCCAGCATTACACTTCAGCCATCAACACCAGACAGAAGGATATCTACATCATCATATGGAAGGAAACGCAAATGGACAGAGACACAGATGGATAAAATTAGTTTACTGTAAAGCTATGTCTTAGTTGGTGCTTATCTTGGCGAGAGCACACACACACAGTTGTAGTCAAAAGTTTACATTCCCCAATGGAAATTTATCATTTCTAGAAATTTCTTGAAAAATAAAATAATTTCAGGTAAAATCTTTTGTAGCAAAAGATTTTGCTTTTGTGGATGAGGAAAAAAGGTTACAAGAAATAGATGTCTACAATTATTTATTTCAGCAATATTTTTGCAAAACTCCAAAAATGCTAATTCAAAAGTATTCGTACCCTTTGATGCTATGATAGTATTGTCTACAAGGTGCTAGAAATTTCAATATGATAATGCAGAATTCTAGAAAAGTCTAGAAAATGCTGGATTTTAGGTGAACATTCTTAGAGTATAAAAGTGTTATGCATAGGATGATTGCTGTCATTACCAATACCAATTGGGCAGCAGTGTGGAGTAGTGGTTAGGGTTGTGGGTTCAATCCCCAGTGGAGGACACTGCTGTTGGACCCTTGAGCAAGGTACTTTACCTAGATTGCTCCAGTAAAAACCCAACTGTATAAATGGGTAATTGTATGTAAAAATAATGTGATATCTGTATAATGTGAAAAAATGTATAATGTGATATCTTGTAACAATTGTAAGTTGCCCTGGATAAGGGTGTCTGCTAAGAAATAAATAATAATAATAAGTAAGTCAATATGGGAAAAAGTAATGAGCTATCTGAAGACCTTAGGCAGACAATTATTTATTGTCATAAAGCTGTAGAAGGATACAAGAATATTTCCAAGCATTTGAGTATCCCAATTTCAACTATTGTTTCTATTATCAAGAAGACATGTCACAACGCTCGCTGGCTCTGGAAGAAAGAAGGTTCCAAGAAAAAGTAGAAGAATTGTGAGGAAGGTTAATAACAATCCGAGATTGACTGCCAAAGATATTCAAAGTGAATTGTCTGCAAGTGGGACTGGGGTTTCCATTTCAACCATAGGTAGAATATTGCATGGTGAAGGTCTCAATGGTCGCAGGCCAATGAAAAAGCTATTATGAAAACGTCACAAGACGCTTAAAGTTTGCAAAAAAGTGACACGCTCAAAGCCAAGAACAGTTGTAGTAGGCAGAATAGTTATATCGTTATGGGATGATGGGTGAGCTCCTGTCAAGGTAATTAATCTATCTAACAAACCAGTGATATTAAAGTGCAACACTAAGCTAGAAGATGTGTTTTACAGGTAATTGTTGTGCTTCAGAAGACTTCAACACAACAATTACCTGTAAAACCCAGCTCTGCAGTTGCCTATCAGCATCAAGTGTATAGAATTACAGGGGACACCCATGACAAACCAGCAAGATTTTGCAGGAACTTGGTTTGGGTGATCTTGACATTGATTCCTGCCAGCTGTCACCATACTGGAGAAGCAAATTGTTTGACTTGATAACTAAATTAGATTAGACTGTGGCAAGGCTACTGAGTTCGTCCACCGAATCAACTTGACTGACAAGAAGCCTTTTAGGTTAACTTACCATAGAATTCCCCCCCTGTGCATTACCAGAAGTTAAGGAAAGTATTGGATGAGATGGTAGAATGAGAAATAATAAGGAAATCAAGGAGTGAGTTTGCATCTCCAATAGTTTTAGTTTGGAAGAAGAATGGTGATCTCCGTTTGTGTACAGACTTCCGTTGGCTCAGTGCGTGAAAGATGCCCATCCTCTATGCTCTTGCAGCTTTTGGGTGGCAATGCGTTCTTCATTACTACGGATTTGACATCTGGCTATTATAATATTCTTTTTCACAGCATTTACCACTCCAATTGGGTTGCATGAATATAACTGATTGCTCCAAGGCCTTTGCAACAGGCCTGCAACATTCAGAATGATGGTGAGCATCTTCTGTGATCAGAATTTCTTGAGTCTTCTTTGCTATTTGGACGACGTACTGGTGTTTGCACCATATGAAAAACTTGGATTGCAGTGCTTGGAAATGGTTTTTCTCTGCCTTCAAGATAACAATTTGGAACTAGCACCAAAGAAAAGCCACTTAATGCTGAAATCTATGACGTTTTTAGTTTTAGGCTTTCATTAGTGAAAGCAGCGTGGCCACAGACCCTGATAAGGTCGAGGCAATTGTAAAGATTTCTAAAGATGACCTTATGGAAGTAGATAGCAAAATACCATCGTAAAAGAAAATGCAGTCCTTTCTTAGAATGGTGAGCTACTATCAACATTTTATTGAAGGCTGCTCCAAGATTGCCAGGCCATTGTTTGGTCTGACCACTGGTATAAAGATGCAGGGGAACATCAATACTGCTGTCCTGTCCCTACAGATTATAAACTGTACTGTATAGTATCTGTCCCGCTTGAGATCGATGAAGGGGAACATCATGCTGTACTGTAACCATGTTGTTGCTTGCAACTGCTGTACTAGCTACATGCTAGAGGTTGCGTCCACCAGTTTAATTTAATCTTAATTGTATAATAAGTAACACTATACACAAGGTCGCTTTCATTTTTCAAATTTTATTATTTAAAAGCACAGAGAAGTTAACAGTTTTAACACTGACAGAAACAGATTTGTTTGTAGAATGGAACGGTATCATTGAACTCCCGACCGTACCATAACAACAAAAGTGGGAGCGGGAAAATGAAAATCGTATTTCCTAAATTAACAAATTATTATTAGTTTCCCCAGTGTTGAAGGCACAAACACAAAAAAAAACATTATCACTGATTACCAGTTTTAATCCAGACAGAAACACAGATGTGACCCGTGTGTGCTGAACTATATATTCCATGTCTCCCTATTCAGTGCAATGGAACAGTCGCAAGTCACTGCCTAGCAATGACATCCGACAGTAGTGACTTCAGACCATTATCTTTGGGGTTCAATTTCTGTAAAACTAGGACCCGCGGGACTATGTATATGCCGAGTGTGGTTCCTTAATGTGCTATACTTTTTGAGGTATAGCACATCATTTCTACACTCTGTATCTCAAAAAGTATTCAACCAAATGCTACCCCATTCACAGGGTTTGTTGATCCTGCCAATCTGATCACACAGAAAAATGTTCATGCATATTGGTTGGGTTTTACCCCCCTTTTGAGCTGGTTGTAAAATCGACTTTAAACAGTACCTTCGTTCAAACCTTAACCATGACAACACAGACATAGTAATCTCCCTTAGTTTAATATTATTTTGATTATTTGCATTTGGAAGGAGAATGTCTCTGGCTAAAAGAAAACTACATGGAAACACACTACCCGAAAGGTACCAAAAGTGTGAGAAAAAAGTGAGACATTTCTTTTTCCAGGGAAACTTCCCCTTTGTATCCCTCATATTGAGTGTGAATAAAAAATATCCCATTTGCTAAAAAGGAATTCTGTGTTATTGATGGTTTTAATTATGCAAAGTTATACAGTCAAAATGCTTGATTCTAGATCGCTTCTTTTATCCTTTAGATGAATGCCAAGATGCTGCTTATCACCAGAATGGATATGCAGGGGACTTTTGGGGAAAGTGAGGTTTAATTGGTACTAGCTTGATGAATACTGTTAGTGCAGCAGGTTGCAGCACTGTGCTCTACAGCAGGTTCACATGGAGTTTAAGGCAGAGGTAACACTTTGCTGATTATGAAATACAATACAGCACCTGGGGATCCTCTGTTAGATTCTCAAGGAAGACTCATCTAGCAGCTGCTACTACTGGACTGTGAAGCATTATGTTATGACGATGACAACACAATATGAAGGAAATGGTTTTATATGGTAAGATACCTAATAGTTTCCTTTATAAATCGTTTTTTGAAACTGTTCTCGCACACACATCTGGCTCATTCATATCTGACACATGTATTAATATGACACAATTACTGTGACAAACTATAAAAATGGATGGAGGTGTATTTTGATCTTAGGTGCTCATCTTCAGCTCCTTGACATAAAAACATGCAGGATATGAGACCATTATACTGTTATAGTCATCGTTTGTATTGTACTACATTTGAATTCCCTAATAATATCTATGGGTGGGTGGGGAGGTAGCACATGGTGAGTTCCTAATCTGTGGTAGTAACCTTTAGCCCATTTCTGCCAATGTTGGCCTCTTAACTGCTTTCTTCTATTAATCATGGTTTGGTAGTAATGAACGGTTTAATAATTGATCAGCACAAGTACAGCTATCGACAAAAGTTTTGCATCACCCTACAAAATTAACAAATTTTGCTTTATAAAGTCGAATGAAACCTGCTGAATAATGTTACATTAACACATTGAATTACATACTGCTTTGTAGTTTTCCATATACTTTCGAATTCTAACATGAAATATTGTTAAATAAAAGATTTAAATTATGTCCTTTAAAGTTAAATGCTCATTAAGCCTATTTAAGTTAAGTCTCAATCCTAAAATTCTGGTCATGCAAAACTTTTGGCCATAGCTGTAGACCTATGCTCATAATTAGTTTTACTTGATAACATGCATATGAATACTGTTTTTTCTGCACAGATTTACTATGTTGGCCAGGGTGTTGACTTTCCTGCAGAAGGGGCTTCGTCTGCACCCTGGTTTTACTGTTGGCTTAAATTACTGGGAGAGAATTCTCCATAACCCAAATGTGTCCACTATCTGAGATTTGGAAGACAATCAGATTTGTAATATTTATGGTTGGAGTAGAATTTGGTTTGCCAAACTTTCTCCCCTAGTTTGTAGCTCTTAATATCAACAGCTGCAGCCTTCTGTCTTAGGTTTACCTAGTCTACAGTCTACCCTTGTAAGACTTTGGCTGGGCAGGTGGCTATGCTTGTTTTTCCACTTGTTTGGAACTGGCAAATTGCATGATTAAACAGTTAATAGGGGCAGTGGCATTTGTTTGAATACTTTGCAATTCCCATTCTCCAACAATCCACATTGAAAGTCGAAAGATGAATGGATCTGTAATTTTCAGGATGGATGGGCTGGTCTGTCGTTGTCTGAACTCATTTGCACATTGACCTGCCTCTTGGGTAACATATCTCTATCAATACTATTTACATTATTGCAAACAATATATATTTTTAGCTTATCAATAGTTCAAATGCATAGCCATTTTTGCTTTTGGCTTATTTTTATTAGTAACCTCTTTTCATCTATATTATGTCATTGGTAAAATATACTATTATTTAATTTACTGGCTACATTAACATTACTAAACTTGGTCTAAAGGAGATATCCTATCCTAAGTAGTGAATGTTTAAGTGAATTATAACTCTCTGTTCATCTAAAAACCAGATGCAGAACATGGTGCCACAACAGACTTGCTCTGATTACAGTAGCTGTAAATGTACCTACAAATTGAGAAATGGAGGTGTGAGAAGAAGGTGTGAGAAGTTAATTAATATGAATGAGAAGATGATAATTGTAAACTTGGTTGCTTTTCTAGAAGGAGAATCTGCCCCCAACCAGCACGTCATGAGCAAGTGCGTAAAGGCTCTGTGTGTTATTCTTCCATGTCGTTTCTTTTGTGTTTTGGCCTCCTCCTTCCCAGCCACCACCTTGCAGCATGCCTCGTCCCGGGGGGGGAGGTGGCCCAGAGCCACTTCCTATCTGCGGCACTGGGATGCATGATATCGTTCATGTTTTTCCAGCCGGCCTCGTGCAGGTAGCTGTCGAGCACCCACGGACGAGGCCTCCAGCCAAATTTATCATTCACTCGGGCCCTGAGCGCCCATCAGTCATTGGGCCCTGAGCGCCCATTACATTAAATCATTAAATCATCTGTCGATTGCAAATCAATAAATCATCACATTGATGAATTGAAGAAATTGATGGATTGGACAACAGGACATGTAGATTGAGTGGAAAGAGAGAGATGTGGAAGACTGCTAAAATAGGAAGTTAAAAAACGTAGGCAAAAGAGACTACAAATTAGACAGCTGTATTGCGCTAATGCCATACTCTGATTGATGTCACAATAGGACATAAATAAAATATCTTGCCAGTCAGTAAGCCCTGAAAAAGAAACTATGAGGACAGAACCTAAGAATAAGCCTTGTGTTCATTGTGTGACTGCTGGTAAAACAAAGGAATAGAATTTGAGGATACAGAACATATGGTAAAACGCCACATGTTTTTTTGTCAGTTAAGTTCACCAATTCTAAAGCCACAACTGGATTACCAAAGCTAAAGCCAAGGAGGGAAGACATGCCAAGGATCCTTTATACACCTTTTAGTTAAGGTATTGCTTACACATGTCACTTAGCTGCATATACATGATTCTGAATGTATATTATCTTAAAGTAAGCTTTGGTGTCTTATTGCAGTTCAACTGGTTGTATACAGGTCAGGCTTGCTAGGATAGCAACAATTGATACATTTTCTTTTTTTTTAAATATGACACCAAAAGTTTGCAAAAAAATTTAAACTGTGCAAAATTCTGAAAACCAAAGTCATACTCAGTTGAAATTCAGATTTTAAAACTATATGCCCTATTCATAAACTAGACACATTGCTTATGTATCTTTAGCATAGTTCTCATTTAAAGTCAATTTAAGCAGTCACATCTCTGTTTTTTCTGATTCTGGAGACACCTTTTTATTGATTGGAGCCTTCACTTCACCCTAGACCAGAAGTAGCTCGGCTGGTTAATGGAACGGTTTTGTATCGTACTGTCTGAAACTCAAGATGGATTATCAAAAGCATGCATTTAACTGAGCAGCCCAGCACTGTTAATAACCTCCTTAATATATTCTGTCATTCCCATCTGCTTTGATTTAATGCTGATTACCAGACCTTCTCGGGAAGCCTCAGGAACCTGATTGGTTTAGCACTGCGCTAAGCTGATGCAGCTTATAGTATTTGTAATACCAAAAAAAACACAGACAGCTTTTATAACTGTAAGCATGTCTAATAGTCTTTTTTTAAACCTGGGATCACATGGAATTATTATTATTATTATTATTATTATTTATTTCTTAGCAGACGCCCTTATCCAGGGTGACTTACAATCGCAAGCAAATACATTTCAAATCCAGCTGCACCTGTGAGAATTGTGGCTGGTGCTTTTCTAAACCATTGGCTAGCTAAATCGCCGCTACTGTTCAGTTAACTGGCAATTATCTTCATATTTCCTTTGGGAAATATACTGTATACAACTGAAGGTTGAATACAACGGAAATACAACAGTGCTGCAGATTGGTTTCCTACAGATGCATTCCAGAGTATTATACAATTATAGCTGATTACCGCACATAAGAGCGACATACATGTTTTGGAGGCTCCAGGGGGCCGGCATGTGCTGTCATGAGATGACTGAGGGGAGGCAGCTTTGTCAATGTCTGTGTTCATGCCATGTTGTTCATTAGTCAACAAAGAATCCAGTGACTCAGCTGCTTCCTTGTGTTGCCAGAATGCCTTCTTGTAAAGGTAAGCAAGTCTGTTTTGTTCATGTGTAAAGGTGCATTTACCATGTATATTAGACTCAGAAAGATCAGTACCTGCAGGTTTATTCTGTGTCCAAGTGGCTCTTTTTTTATAAAGGGGTTTTGTTTATTGTTTCTATCTTATTAAAGGAGGATTGTATTATAACTGTATCTATCATGTAAGCAAAGGTAATGAGACTGAAGCATATACTATACAGTACATGGCTTGGTTGCTTATTTGTGTCTTTGATTGCTTTTTTAGCTGAAGTCCAGTTATGTATCAGTAAATCATTTTTCAGAGTCCCATTAGACTTGCATAGCAAATGTTATTTTTTGTTTACTTGGTGGAAAATGAAAGCATGCTGTCAAAATGAGCAGTTTGCAGACTAAGCATGAAAGCATGACTCTAGTTTACTTACAATACCAAAGCCATGACTTGCACACCCATGTTTCTCTTTGAGAGACATCTTTTTTTTTGCTGTAATGTATGTCTGCCCAGTTGCTTAATAACGGGATTGGCTATCTTATTAATTGTCAAAATAATTACCCTGTACAACCAATTATTATTATTTATTTCTTAGCAGACGCCGTTATCCAGGGCGACTTACAGTTGTTACAAGATATCAAAGTACTAAGTATCACATTACAAAATATCACATTGTAAAATATCACATTACAGAAAAGAATATTACAACCACAGGAAGAACAAGACCACTAATTTACAAGCCAACTGAGCTAATGAAGATGTGATTGTCATTTAATATGACAAAGTGGTTGTTACATTTCAGCTAGAAAATCTCCTTTTTTAAGATGGAAATGTCACTGTCCACCTTTCTCCCCTGTAGTAGACAGATGGGGCAGGATTTTCAAAAGGTCATAAATGATAACTCCAGCGTTAATCAACAAACCAGTATGCAGCATTGAGTTTGGCATTTAAGCGGTGGTTATGGCTATTTCGTTATTAAATAATAGTGTTTAATGTGATTTCCAAAATTATGCTGATTTACGAAATAATATTAATATCTTAACGAGCAGTGTTTCTTGAGACAATTTCTTTTGTTTGCATGGGAATTTAAAAGGAAATCCATGTATTCATAACTGATCAGGAGTTAATTTGCACTTGAAAAGGGAGGGTTTTAATTAACAAAAGATTATGTAACTCGCCTTGAAACAGAAATGTAACAGACCACGGCTGTGATGATACAGAGAGAGAGAGTGTACAGGACCAGGGTTAATGTCTTACAGACTACCTAGATAATTAAATATTTGTAGTTATGAAAATATTTTAGCCTTTTCTATACTTGTAGTTATGAATGAGATGTATTCACTTTTTTCGCCATTTGTAACCTTACAGAATGTTTGTTGTATTGCTAAAATGACATAGCATTATTTGCACACCATTATTTACTACAAAGAAATTATCAATGCAACTGTAGCCTATCTGAACTCTAGATACGTACATTATATGACAGCTGACCTCGACCTTGGATTTTATTTGAATTATACAAATAAAAACCAAAGAGTAACTATTACATTTTGGTATAGAAAACGGCACACTAGATATTACAATAAGGTTTCCTAAGCTGATTGCTGATTTGTAACGTGTCCTTGGCTTTTAACACCTGTGTCTAATCCACACAAGAGTGAAGAACAGGCGTCAAGGTCACACAGCGATGCACTAGGAATGTGATCGAGATCATTGACATGGATTTTGCACAAACGTATTCTGTAATGTTGTCAGACTCCCACACTTTATGCACAATGTACATTTCCACCTTCACACGTTTGTATGCACATAAAATATTCTTATAATACTGTATGTAAGTGTTCAGTGGCTACTTCTAATCATGTTGAGTTTATTTATCACGGAGGAGAGCAAAAGGTACCAGAGAAAATGCGTGATTAGAGGAATTCACCAAAGAATTATAAACAAATTGTGTATTGTCGAGTTCTATTGTAATTTTAAAAGCTTAATAAATATACAGATGTATAATGAAGTGTTACATACATGTTATACATGTATAATAACTAACAACTACAAACTCAAGTGGCACTTCAAACGTACTCATTTATAGCTTACAATCGTACATACTAAAATACATACAAAAGTTAATTCCAACCAAGCCTACATAGCTTACACTTCATGAGCTGACAAGTCTACCACACCTGCCACCCCATCCAAAAAAATGGAGGATAAAAAAAGGTATTTCTTTCTCTTTAACCAAAAAAAAGATTGCACATTAAAACAGTTGTATATAATAAGCTGTGGCAAAATACCCCCCCCCCCCCCCCCATGCCAGATAATCGTAAATCAGCATTTTATATGTGTAGTTATCTAAATAAATGTACATACTGCATGAAGACATGCACAATTTTAAATGAAGTTTGCAAATTATACACACCATAGATACTCCCATTATTTTTTATTTCCATTTGGTTGCCCCTCACAGGTGGGAGAGCTGTCTCCCTTTTCTTGATCTCGGTAACGTGCATTTTGAGTTCCCCTTATCTAGTCTGAGACAGGAAGTGATGTGAACTGCAACAATTAAGCTTTTTGTAAGCTCTTTAACAATAAATGCGTTTATTAACGATCTCATCGACTCAGTTTCAAAGCATTAACAAATTCATTTTAGTAACACATTTAGTGAAAATCACTTGCTAATAAAGCTGTCTTTACTATACTGTGAGTTTGATACAATAACACTGTTTTTTTTTGTTTTTTTTTTAAATCCGGGTCAGTGTATTTATTTGTGCTTCAGAAAATGTTTATTAGCAAGAACACAGTAATCCACTTTAAAGCTTTATAGCCAGTTATAAAAGTATACACATATATTTTTTAAGGGTGTAGTGTCCCATATGGTTTTAAAAATAGCTTCCATATATTTCAGACTGTGTTTTTTTATGAAGCTGTAGGAATTTTCTTTAAAATATTATTATTTGAAAAAAAAAAAAACACATCATGTAGAAAAAAGCTTATGTCTTTAAAGCTAAAACTAATTTAGGGGTCTGGGTGCTTAGCGATCACAAACATTGCAATCGAGCTTCTTAACCACTGTAGAAAAGAGCTAGGCTAGTTAGCATGTGCAGAGCTTATACCCACACCTGGATTATACTTACTTTAGCAAGGTATGTATGCCTTTGATGAAGGTGTACATTATTAAACTATGAAACAGGGCAGGTAACACGCTACACTACATTTTCGACATTGGAAATGACTGTACGCTGTAGTCAGAACAGAATGCTAATTACAATTCTTTGACAAAGTACATTTAAAAAACAAACAAACAAACAAAAAAATACAGCACTGCATCTTTTATTTAGCATTGTGTAATCAAAGAAACTACAAAATGATATCGCAAAGTCTACCAGAAACCAGAATAGTAATACAGTATTTCATGTTAGATTTCGAGATGTCACAGTTTTCAATATTTTTGAAAACTACAAAGCAGTATGCAATTCATTCTGCATGCATCTAGTTGTTCCAGGTGGTTAGATAATTCTCAGGTCTAAGTAAGATTCTTGCTGCTGATACAGTTCTCCCCCACACTGTAATGATCCCATAAGATAAAGAAATCAATATCTGTTGACAATGTGGTTCACATCAGTATGCACTACATAATGAAAAAAAAAACAATCGCGGAATATTTTATATTTATGCAGTTACCCTTCTAAAAATCAAAGATAAAGTTGAGGTGATATGTAATAAACATGAACGCATATCATTACAGTGTTATGGAATACACCCTGTATACATTGAGAGAACCCTAATCCACAATTTACAAAACATTTTTATATTACAATTATTGCCATTGATATTTAAAATGTGAGTTTTCCTGAACCACAGAACAATTTTAAATACATAATTATCAAATCACACTGAATTGTTCTAAAATAAATAAATAAATAAATAAATAAAATAAATGTAATATAGTAAATCCTCAAATACATCCCTCCCAATTATTGTGTAATTGACATATACAGCTGTTTTGCATCACCTAGAATTTTAGGATTGAGACATCATTTAATATATATATATATATATATATATATATATATATATATATATATATATATATATATATATATATATATATATAATTTAAAAATGACCCTGTCTATGTATAAATGTGAAACTCTAGTTGATCTGTGATTTTACTAGGTATTTGCCCCCATCTGACCCAGATTTGAAAGTGTAAAATCAGGGACATTTTAATACCATTAGCGTGACACTGGCAAGGTCAACTGTTTCTCCAAGGCACATAAAGAATCAGCTCTGAAAGACTATACACCAGAGCAGTTGCATAATTAGAGCTGCCTAACTTCTAAATATTACAAAGGGGTAATTTTCTATTCACTCTTTTATAATTAAACAAAACAAGGGACATTCCTTTTTCTTTATGTTAAAACAGAAAATGAAATTAAATACCTCTTAAAGAGACAATTCACATCTCTTTTGATTGTAATTCCAACCTTCTTTGATGATGCTTTCCCTAACACTTGAAGTAAGTAGCATCTTTGTTACATGTCCCGTACTATTATGACATTTTCTTTCATTCCGAGTGGCTCTAGGCTTTGTTGCTCCAAAGTGGAACTGTGGCAGGCCTAGATGAGATGTCATATTATCAGATGATTTGAATAGAATCATTTTAGTCCTGGCAATTAGGATTCTCCAGAAAAAAGAACTTAGATAAAAATGTAAAAAAAATGAAAAAATGATATTGCAGCTACAAAACTCAAGACTACTCAGAATGTTTGCATTCTAAAAAAAAACCCACATAATAATACACATATATATATATATATATATATATATATATATATATATATATATATATATATATATATATATTTTAATTACATCTGAAGCTACTTAGGGGTAGGTGTACTAAAGTGTTGCGCCTGTCACAATAGTCGCAAACCAGTTGCAAAGCAGTTGCAAACGAGTTGGAAGTCTTGGGTGAAATGTACTAAACAAGAGCAATGCTATTTGCAACTTTTTAGGGAATGCTTTGCAGCAGCAGTTTCTGTTTGCGGTTCAAGCGTACATGAATATGTAATTATGGCCATTCCTGCATACATTTGCAAAAAGGTGGCAGAGATAGTGTAAATATTATAATGAGATGTACGAAAGTTGCAGGAAATTGCGACACTTATAATTGTTTATAATTTGTTAAGAATGTTTGAAAGTATGTTTCAGATAGTCACAATTGTTGCTGGCATTTCCCAGTCCACTTTTTCTTGTGTGTTGCCAGTTGTAAACAGCCAAATACCTTTCCCTAAAAGCAGGATGTACTTACAAGCCTTGAAAACAAATTTCTATGACACTTCTGGTTTCCCCAAAGTATTGGAAGCAATAGACTGCACACATGTGCCGCTAACCCCTCCAGCTCATTCTAAGCATCTTTTAGCACTGCACCACTGCTAACGTCAATAAAAGCAGACAGTATACATTTGATAGGCTACTAATGATAATACGAATTAGTGGTATAATGCTAAATTTGTTGCTGGTCCTTTGAAATTCGTATTAATGAGAATTGACTGTCCTCCTGTATCATAACTTGTCATGATCTATTATGTGTTGTCTAGGCTGACAAGTTAATAATAATCAAAGGGGTAGCAGTGTGGAGTAGTGGTTAGGGCTCTGGACTCTTGACCAGAGGGTCATGGGTTCAATCCCAGGTGGAAGACACTGCTGCTGTACCCTTGAACAAGGTACTTTACCTAGATTGCTCCAGAAAAAACCCAACTGTACAAATGCGTAATTGTATGTAAAAATAATGTGTACAAAATAATGTAATTGTATGTAAAAATAATGTGATATCTTGTAACAATTGTAAATCGCCCTGGATAAGGGCATCTGCTAAGAAATTAATAATAATAATAAATCATTTAGTTTCAATTTTAAATAATCTTATATTCGCATTGCACACCAATGTGTACAATGCAGCGGCATGGTTTATTTTGTGTTACCGGTAGCCTACAGGCTAAAGTAAAAAGAAAGTGAGCTAGGTGTTCATTTAATGTACAGATTTATATATTTTTTCATATTGTAATGTGTAGCCTACACAAAACACATCAGCGCAATGATTTATACATTTAAAATACATTGAGCACTATAAATGTATGTGTGTGCGATTGTATTGTATTTTTCTTAAACCCGACACCTCCTAATGTCGGACAAACATATCCGTCTTAGCGAGGGGCTACTGTATGAGTATGAAAAGCTTTTTGATAGAAACACATTTTTTAGATGGGATTAAACTGCCTTTCATTTATACTGACATTTACATTCAACAAAAACAATGTTATTTTGATTCTTGCACCCTTGCATGTAGACGTTATTCTTCGGGCACCCTCTGCTGCAGCAAACCACAACTCAACTCCCACTATTTATTTGAGCAATATCGCATGACTATCGATCTTCCTAAGAAGACGCAACAAATATTTAAATTAGTATATTGCGGCTCTTTTCATTAACATATTTTGCCTTAGTACATACAACAAAATGTACTTTACTAAATGTCACAATGGAATTTGCTTTAATGTTCAAGCAGGCACATGCATGCAATGACCTGAGCTGCACGAGCTTCTCAAATTAAATGAGTTTAAACAAGTTCTAAAGGCCAGTGTTTGGCCTGTAAAGATAGCTTTCAATAAAGCCATTATCTCTGCACTGCCAAACAGTGAAACTTTTCAGAGAGATCTGCAGAACCCTTACAAAAACATTGCTGTATTTTAGTTCCATTGTACTGCATAAAAGTATACTGTGTCCAAAGTACTGATATTAGGGCAGGAAAGCTGCAGTATATTTAGGTAAGGGTATTCTTGTTGATTTGTCATTGACCTGGTCATGCACCATTTACTCTGGGCTGCTTTAAACCTTTGTATAGAGGGTGCACAGACCTGTTGGTGTAAAAAAGAAAAAACAAAAAACTGCTGACACACTATCTGGGAGGCTCACCTCAGGTCCACAGGGGTTCTGAATCCTAAATATGAATTTTAAATGTATGCCTTTCTTAGTAGTGCCCATGAAATGCTTACAGACTCTGGTATAATGTGGTATCCCATACTAAAAAATATATATTTTAAATATATTTTTGTAAACATATTATTCATATAAAACTCATAGTCGTTGGGAATGAAAAAATATATGGGAAAATATATGTATTATGTAAGTAACGTTATATAAAATATATTTAACATATTACAAAATTGGCCCGTTTTCATCATATGGAAAATATATTTACAATGTATTTGCTTAAACATATGTTAAATATATTTAAAATATAATTTCAGGTAACAATATATCAATTATATTGTCCATGTATTTTTTTAGAAATGTATTATTCAATATATTTACTAAACATGTGTTATATAATGTATTCACAATATATTACATAATGTAAAGTGCCTGGACACACACCATATTTTGCATGTGTTCCACCAAACAGATATGAAGCAAATAAATAAGAAAGGAATGGAATTCCGCAATTTCACTTAAAAATAACTACTATCTTTAAACATAACAGAATATACCAACATTTTGTAAAAATTCAGTGTATATAAAACACTCAAGTACAAAAATGAAAAGCTTTCTACATATGCTAAAAGGCTGTTTGCATTACAACAGGTGTTTGGGCTGCTTCTCTGTAGACCTGCTAACGTTCTTCTGAAACTATGAGACGTTACAAAAAACTGCTGCTTCCAATTAAAAATTAATTAATAGCTATGGAATTGTTACTGAAAATAGAGCTATGAAAGTAAAAAAAACAAAAAAAAAACACTAATAAACTGGAAATACATTTTTACAATTTCATTCTTTTTTTCATATTGGTGGGCATACAGTTTAAATATAAGGTGCCTTAAAATATGAACAGCCTATTGTGTCCTTGATTGTTATTGACCTCTCTTTTTTTTTTCTTCTAAATACTAGGCTTAGCCCAGTTATTTTTTATGAGGTATCAGTAGCACTTCGGTATCTGCAGAAAGATTGATTAACGACCATATTTGTTTCGTCAAGAATTCACTTATTTACCGAATTAAAATCACAGTGTCTGTGTTTTTATCTGCTGTACATGGATAAACTTATGAAGCCTTCTTGTTTTAAATTTAGCGCTGCCTGACCGTCGCAGTCTCCCATTATATGCAATATATAAATATATTGTTTGAAAACACTGCATACACTTTAAAATATATTAATGTGAATATATTTATTTACAACATATTTTACAATGTATTTTGAATATAATTTAGAAAAATAAAATGTATAATTGTGAATATGTTGATTTACAAAATGCATTTATAGTATATTATAAATATATTTAAGCAACATGTCATGTTTAAGAAAATATATTATAAATACATTTCAGGTTTAAAAAATATATAATTCCATATATTTAAAATATATTTATTTTCCGTATGGGATCTATGTCAGCTACGGATAGAATGTTTTTTGTGGGGTCTGGCTGGTTACTGGACCCTAAGGACCGGGGCAGAACACTCCTGATACTAAACTGGACTTTCCAAATTGATGCAGTCATAGCTTACAGAACCTTCACGCAGTGCACTTGTAACAGCTATTCAATCTTTTTATTAATTGCTGTCAGCATACTGGGCACTGCAGCCTCATTTCTGAGATATTTGTTCTTTATCTGAAAGCTGCATTACATTTAACTAAAAGGTGCCAGGGAGGTCTTGTGCTTTGACACCCTTAAAACGGAAACAAATAAAGTTCAATTTATTATACTTGCTTCCAAGCTCAGTCAACAACATAGAACTGCAAATTACACTGTACAACGCACAATTATGTTTGGAGTTTAAAATATATATTTATATATATATATATATATATATATATATATATATATATATATATATATATGCATAGCCCCTCTAAGTCTTCTTATACACGCCTGAACATGGAACAAAAAGAGATGTGAAATGAGATATCTGGTCAGTGTGATTAAATATGCGGATGCAACATTGTGTGACTTTTAGATCAGAATAATGATGTCTTTGTGAGTGAAAGTTTTAAATGATATTTTCACTAGGTGTGGAATGCAGTAACTGAAATGCAGTTGAGAGAACTGAAAGAGTAGATCATTATAACTTATGGTAGCATGTGCTTCAAATAGTCTTCAGATAATGACTTGTATACAATTTGGTCTTTATATGAGTCATGTTTTGGTTTTGTTTACACAGCATTTTCTACAGAGGTTTTCCATCTGAAAGTAACAATACAGGCAAGACTTAATAGCAAGCCAATAAACTGCACATTTATCCCTAGCTTGGTTAATTTGTCACAGCAATGAGGTGGGGGGTCTAATTTTGTTTGAATGAATGTTTCTTGCTGATGGAAGCTGCCCTGTTCTTAGTTGTGCAATTAACATTCGCACTTTAAAACTTGCTCTGCAATGTTTGCAATTTATAATGTCAGTAACCGACAATGACTTTGAATGTTGCTCCGAATGTTACTATATACTGTATATATATACACACATGGGTGAAGGCTATATTTGCATCCTGAGCCATTCTAAAAAAAAAAAAGGCATAATACCACATTAGTGACCTCAAAAAGTTCCTCTAGAGGAAAATATACTTGAACTTTGACCCATTTTACTCCTCAAGACCATCACTTTCAATTCAAACACAAAATGTCTCGTTTTCAATCACTCGACAACACCCACAGTACAGAAATGTTCACTAATGATCAACAGAATGAGAATACGTTTAAAAAAAATGCAAAGCTGGTACATTCGTATCTCAGAGAAACTGGAGAAATGGATAACGACATAGAACGTCTGTACAGCACTGAAACACCACGTTAAAAAAAAAACAATTTGTACTGCTGAACCTCATCTTCTTTAATATTAGCATCACAAGGGTATCCATGATTTATAAAAAAAAATAATAGATGGGCCTCTTCAGTCAGTTACAGGAAAACAATTCCATCTCGTGTTTCTCTGACTGTTTATAAATTACTCAAGCTTCGGTCTCGTAATTTATGACATCACAGAAACCCTAGATGAAATTATTTTCCT
This sequence comes from Acipenser ruthenus, assembly GCF_902713425.1. Classification (NCBI taxonomy): domain Eukaryota; kingdom Metazoa; phylum Chordata; class Actinopteri; order Acipenseriformes; family Acipenseridae; genus Acipenser; species Acipenser ruthenus. The sequence goes on from NC_081190.1 coordinate 60,580,141, forward strand.
GTAACTCACTGAAGCCCATCTATTATATATATATATATATATATATATATATATATATATATATATATATATATATATATTTGGAAATCAGTACAATCCTTTTTATAAGCTGAAAAGTAGCGTTATTCTTGTACTTTCCTCTGAGTCTTTGATTTATGAATGACCAAAGGTGTCCAACTTAAAGAAATTCATTGTCATTGTTACTTGGAAACAAACAAACTGTTCTTCTGCTTTGCCAAGTGTGGGCTGCACACGAATCTGAAAGACAAAACCTCTGTGGATTCATACAACAAAGCAAAGGTATTAGCAGTTTGATATTAAAATACTCACAACATTTCCTCTCAACAACACATACTTTTAATCGAGTTTTCATAAAACCGTGGAGTTAGGTTAGTGTTACAATTGCGGATTAACCAGATGACACTAATTCGTAAGACCCCAGTGTGTTAAACACAGCAAACATTGTAGAAAAATACTTAACGTTCCAGTGTATGTTTCTGGCATGTTATTGAAATTGCCGTTGATCTGCCATTTCATCGTACACATCAAGTAGCATGTTGCTTTATGGTTATTATATGACAAATTTGACCAGTCCACCTGGATGGGAAGTGTGACGGGAAGAAACCCCCACATATATTTTATATACCGAAAGCCTCTACTTAATGCTACCTTTTTAGACCATCTCCAAGTTTTTTTTGTTTCCATTGTAGGTATAGGGGTAGTTTTGCAGAAGTCAGGTTCCTCTTTTTTTAACTCTCTAAGTGTTATCAGGTTGCCAAAGCACTTCCAGCAGTGCTAGAGATTTGAATACCCATGACCACTTGCAGTACAGCACATACGCCTTACACTGGAACATCCAAGGGAGTGCTCAAAATCTCCAGCAACAACAACAAAAAAACCATTAATTGCGAGCAGGAAGGTTTAAGTACTGTAACAATGCCTCTCAGGGTTTGGCCAGAGAGGCAATAATGTGACTCCCAAATAGATGACCACCGTGGTGATGCCAGGATGGCGATCTTGTCGGGAGTCACATTATTGTTGTTTTCACTTTTATGATGCTTAGGATTATCCGTACAGTCAGCACTCGGATATACGACACTCAGATACATGTCTGTCGCATTTTACCATCCTTGTATTAAGAAACAAATCCATTCCCATGATATATATATACTGTATATGTATACAAAGCCCATCTCTTCAATGTTACAATTTATTTGATTATCTGTCACAGCCTGCTTTTGCAGCAACATCAAAGCTAACAAGACCAGCTACTGTAATGTAAAACAGTTCATCATTAAACAGTTTTAGATACTGTGATGTATTTTTTAAAATCAAGGAACCTTAGTTGCTTTTGTGCATTTTCATTTGCAAGTGACATTAGGGTGTTACTGAGCACTATATTCTGCAATTTTGAATACAGACTTTGGAGCACGGATAACATTTTGATTTCAATTTGCTGTTGGGTTGTTCATGGGGAATTTGACATGCTGTTACAATACGTACTGGATTTAAAAGTATGTACTGTATTACACGTGTCCACAGTCGTCTCTTTTGGCAAGTGATATTTTCAGAATCATATCGTTCTGAATTAAAATACTGTTCTTATTTTGTTGGATATTATTTTGTTGGGTCGGATATGTGAGTGCTGGCTGTATTATACCACAAATAGTTAATATCATAGTGAACCGTGATAATATTGGATATTAGAAAACGATTCAGTATCATCAGCTTCCAGCTGGAACATCACCTGTGAATCAAATTTAAAATCAATCCACACAAGTAATGGCTTTTTTATTTTGACTTGCTTTATTTTTAAGCTTAGTTCACATCTATAGGACAGTAAATACTAAACAGTTTATTTGGGAAATGTTGGGACTATTTTCCTAACATTTTTCTCAGCGAAATGGTACCTGACGAATCATTACAAGTTCAAGATAAATGTAGGTTTCAAAGTGGTTTTTTTTAAAATGATAAAAATAAATGTTGTAATAGCTATAGTGCCCTCCCGATGAGGCCTCTACCTTGTGGTAGTGGACCTTGACTTTCAATGGCGCCCTCGCCTTTGGCTTAGATGCATAACTCCAGTCAACTACCACACGGTAGTGCCTTCATTGACGGGTAATATCGCTTAAATATTGGAGTTAGATTAAATGATAAGGTCTAAAAATATATAACAGTGAATGAGTCTCATGTTCTCTCTGATGTCATCCAGCTATTGTCATGCAGGCTAATTGATAAATTCCATCACAAATACAGGCATACCACTGAGTACATTTACATAGTAATTATCAATCCTTGGAATGCTTGCTCCCATTGAAACACAAAAAAGGAATTTAGTTTTGTAGGCTAACAACCTTCACAATCAAGAAGTAAATACTATGTACTTGACACACTACACTTTGTATCGGATTACTTGAGATTATATTGGCTTCAATTTAGGATTTAGAGAAACCGTGCAGTGGATGGACATTGTGTAATGGTTCTAAGCGAGGTATGACCTCCTTTTAAGCTTTTGGTTGAAAATAGTGCACTTCTTTCAACTCCATTATGTGCTGGTAGATTCTGGTTACCTCCGAAGTAGGTGTGTAAAGCATAACAAAGAAGTACAAGTAATGAAGTTATACAAATATAGAGACAGAAGATGCTCTGTACTGGGTAAAGTGATCTTCACAGGAGCCCCATGCAATTACCAGACTTACATGGGTTGAGGAAGCATTAGAGATGGTGGGAACTGGCTTGAAGTGAAAAGATTTTTATCTCTCCCTTTCACTTTGAGGCAGATTTTCATTTTAGAAAAAACATTTCAAATTACTGCTGATACTGCTGTGGGAATACTTGGGTGGGACTATAAAACACAAATGCAAACAGGTGGGATATTATATTCCTGTTATAGTTTTAAGCTTTAACACTAAATGAAATGAAACTAAAAGATGCTGCATTTTATTTTATTTTTCTACATTAACTACAATTGGTCCCAAGCTTCAGATAAGGAGGCTGTGTGGTCCAGTGGTTAAAGAAAAGGGCTTGTAACCAGGAGTTCCCCGGTTTAAATCCCACCTCAGCCACTGACTCATTGTGTGACCCTGAGCAAGTCACTTAACCTCCTTGTGCTCCGTCTTTCAGGTGAGACGTAATTGTAAGTGACTCTGCAGCTGATGCATAGTTCACACACCCTGGTCTCTGTAAGTCGCCTTGGATAAAGGCATCTGCTAAATAAACTAATAATAATAATAACAATAATAATAATAATAATAATAATAATAATAATAATAATAATAATAATAATAATAATAATAATCATATCAGACATTCATTCAGCTGTGAAAAAGAAATAACTTACTTTCCCCATTGTGTAAATGTAACTCTGAAAACTACTAAATATCTACCATTGAGTAGCATGCCTGTTTATATTACATTTCATACTACACCATTAGCAAAGTTTACTGTTGGCACAAGCATAACAAAGTTTTGTAAAGCATCTATAGTTAAACATGGCAAAGAATTGTAAATGCATAGTATGTACTGTGCAAATTAACCTGGGTAAGCTTGTGTAAGGGAAATAAAAAAGGGAGTAATTTGGAATCTCATGCCTGAAAGTTAATGAAATCACTAATCACCAAGAAATGACCACTCATTACCATTGCTTGCAGTTCATGGTGCAATGGTCATTTGAAGTAACCTTTCACATTACAAACTAAAAAGGCAACAAATCACTCTTTTTTTACCAACTGTAGCTGTTTTTACCAACTACATTTTGTATAGTCTATCACAGGTTGCTCATTCTCGAATGGTATCTTGGCTACAATCTAGATCTGTTGTACACCCCCACAGTTCACCTCCTTAGCTGATCATTTCACCTCCATTGCTGTGCCTCAAAGGCTTACTGCACAGTAACATTCCATCAACATGTTTTTTTTTTTTTTAACTGTACACTTTCTAAATGTTGAAAGTGCTGAAGCTCAGTAGTAACAGCTTTGTTACAATGCAATCACATTACACTGTAGAAATATTATCTAGTGGCAATGTAATGCAAAAATGGATAGAAGCAAAGATCTAAAAGACAGCTGCATGTGTTCGGAAGGAACTGGTGACTGATAGGGAAAAAGAAAGGTTGCAGAGTATTGTGACATATGAAAGACATTATGCACAACAATCCTAATGCAGGTAGTGAGCAAGCTTGATCTAGCTGTACACGAGAGGCTATGCAGACTGATAGAGACTATTATGTACTTATTAGGTTGAATAGTTGTATATACTACACAGTACAGCAGTTGTTAAATTACTGCATCATTCTTTAATGTCGCAAAATATCAGATTTAATTGCAGTCCCCACTGCAGAGTGCTTGTACCACAAGATCAATAATTGCCTCATAATTACCTTCTGAGTCTCTATGAAAACAAACAGCATTCCAGATGGATAACATTAAAATAGCACAACATTTTAGTAAATAAAGTTACAAAAAAACATTTTAGACCGTTGAGAGCATCTTCAGTGTTTGAGAATATTGTGTATGGACAGTTTTTGTTGTTTTGCTGAACATATTTTGCCACTGAAAATTCCTCCACTGTGAAGATGGTATCCTCAGGTTTCTCAGGTCTGTTCACCTAGAGCAGATAATTTTTCTGTATGAAACTATTGGATTGAAAACATAATAATTAGCAGAGGTACATTGCCCAAGAATGTAAAAAAGTTTAACTGGATATATATATATATATATATATATATATATATATATATATATATATATATATATATATATATATATATAAGCTATCCATTAAATCTATTCATTCACCACCTCTCTTTTTCATCACATATAACCCACATGTGCCCCTTTTAATTAATCAGTTTGATTCCATATTGAGTAGAAAGCACTAAATTGATCTAAAAATAACAGAGTATGCCCCTCTGGTTTTAGTGTTATTTATGCCCCAGGATGTGTGTTCTGCAGGACCATTAGACAATCCATCAGCCTTAAATGCACTCTCTGTATAACCTGACTATGACTGTTTAAATAGTACTGTTAACATTAAATTAATGTTTCTTCTCTGGATTTGTTTTGTGTAAATTGTTTGCAAACAATTGAACAGCATGAAATCCAGCATACAGTGTGAAATCACATGTCCCATGAGCTGCAACATATTTTAAAAGATGTTGTTCTCATGTTGACATTTTATTTGTAACTATAACTTTATTATTATTGTTTGTATTATGGGTGACTTTTCAAGTTCAATCTAATTAAAATTGAACTTAATCAAAGCCAATTGAAAATACAGCAAAAAAGTTTAAAAGAGCTCTGATTTAATCAGATTTCCAGATTTAAATAATTGGCAATTACTGCATAGACTAAAATCCACCTGCACAAGCACCACATGTGTAAATACCACACTGCCAAAGGGAAACATCTCAACGATGTGAACAGGTGCAGAAAATCTGTGTGTTTAATAAAGTGAATGCGAAAATCCCCTGAGCCAAGAGCTGAGAATTCTCTCTCCCAATTGAAAGAATTACAATTTTTACAACATTGTCTCCTGTCTACTATATTAACTTTACAAAATAGTTAACATATTTATTTATGACATATTGGTTAATGCATAGCTCAAGAGAAATGTAATATGTATGTAATTGTTTTGGCAATACTGATGAAATAATAACCTTCTAAACAGTGCTTTTAAAAATGTGTTTTTGTTTTTGTTTCACTTACTGTCATCTTCTCAGTAGCACATTCATTAATACAATTCTGCAAAGTCTGTGCTTATATATATAATAATTGCTGGCATTTGCAATGTCAGTAATTTCAAGGTTGCAGCCCAGGGTACCCAGTCTGGGAATATTTTCTGTATTATCAGCACATTCACACCAGACATTACATTTTAACTTTATTACATCACTTATAGAAGTAGCTTTTCAGATTTCATGTGAAATTACTTTTTTTTTCCTAATTAAGAAATCAATAAATTATTGGTACAACTAACTCTATGTGAACTATATTTGAATCATTTCTTGTTACTAGATTCATATACCCAGCTCACTTTGTCAGTGCCTGATTTTGAAGATCTATATCAACAGTACTATTAGGACTAAAGTGTTACTGAACAGGATGTAGGCCAGGGTGTACGACAAAACAATTTCTACAATGGTAAACTTGTATTTTACCCTACATCCTGTTCTGTAAAACTTTACTCAGTAACTTTATCAGAATATACAATGCTAATACAGTTCCTGTTCTTGGGAGTTCGTGGTTGCGCAACATGATCATTTGCCTCACTCTGACCACTGAACATTAGATAACATTGTTAATAGAGTGATCCTACCAAGCAATGCAATGTATATCTGTATAAAAAGCAGGCTGAGATTAGTTGTAATCATTCCACAGACAACCCACGCAGCTGTTACAGGTATCTGCCTGGAGAGTAACAAGGTTTTAATTGTATTACTTTGCATGCTCTAGCTATTTCATACTGTTAGCAGCATTACATAAGTATTACTTTTGCATAATGTCTTTTGTTAAGATAATAACACAAAAGCAATTATGCACACACTGAAATACCAACATAAACGGTGGTTAGGTTGTGCAGACCTACATAACATACAAGAACTACTGCATCTTGTCAAAACACTAAAATCACCATGGTAACTTGACACTGTTGTTTATTATTTATACAGTACAATTTCAAATGCTGAAAGCAATTTGTGCTCCTCTTATATAAATACATATCACAGTAGTGTAGGGGTACTTCAGTAGCTTACCTATACCTTATACTTTAGGACATTCTACAGCATATTGTAACTCGCAGTTGTAACAAACTAATACTTATGTATAATATTGTTTCTATAAGTTAACCGCCCTCAGTTAAACTCGCTCTTATATCTAATTCTTCTTCTTTATTTTTATTTGAATTTGATCTAATTTGCTACTGATTTGATTGTACTTTATAACTGCTCTTATCTGTGATGTGATATTCTGGATAAGGGTGTCTGCTAAGAAATAAATAATAATAATAATAATAATAATAATAATAATAATAATAATAATAATAATAATAATAATAATAATAACTGTTACTTTCTGGTGTAGGCATAACATTTTTAAAATTGACATTGTTATTTGCGTATCAGGGTTGAGTTTAAAATTGAGTTTATTGCATTTTTTTCTTAGAAGTGGTAACATACAGTACTATTCCTTCAGACCCATATAATTCTGCTGACCAATTCATTGTTAATATTTAAATGTGCTAATGTAATGTCTGCCTGACTTAATACCATGACAGATGGATGGTTTTGAATTACATTCTTTCAGTGCCCCGTGTATTGGAATTAGTGGCAACATAATTGTATTTATTTAATCTAAATGCATCATATATCATTTAAATATTTTTTTTGTGTGTAACTCACTAATTTTGCAGTATTGGACAGGCTGTAGTATTTACAACAAAACACACTACTTGTGGTGACTACTGTGTTGCATGTATTTCTGCAATATTTTTTACATAATCATGATTATTTTGATACTATATGTTTGACGGGGGTTAATATTAGCTAGGTACCAACTAGCTGATTAAAAAGATAATTCTTCTTTTGATATGTATGTTATTATTAAACCAACTGTAGTGTGATAGAGTAATCTTAAAAGAGCTTGATATTCCTATCAATCTGTATCCAACAAAGGTCTTAACATCTGGGTTTGCTCTGTGAAAGAAAGTGAAGGCAAGTGCATGCTTCTAATCCTAACAGGAGTTTATCTTGCATATAAAGGTTAATTTAGACATTAGAACAATTTGATTAAAGCTCATAACTCTGTTCCAAGCTGAAGCATACCTTGGTAATACTTTCACTATGATTAGTACAAAAGGGGAGCCACTGCTCAGTGGTAGAGACTAGATAGCACTGCATCAAGCCAGTGGAAATGACTATGTAGAAGTTTCCTGGGCTACAGAAGCTTTTTGGTACAGATGTAATTCAGATGATCTACAGAAAACTTGCTTTATTCGTTATGCATGCTGATTTGTGGGGGCCACCAAAGGTGTTATGTTCGATTTATCTTCTGGTTTAGATCTTAGATGGGTAATCCATTGTGGAAGGTTACGGTTACGGAGGTAAAGGGTATTTTTTTAACCATAATCTAAAATATTTTCTACCAGCATATATAACTTAAGGAACTGATGTTACTTCTGAACATTGGTAACTAGGAAGTCCCTGCCTGGAGACGTTGGTCAGCTGATCTGTGGGATTTGAACCATGCTTGAATGACTTGCATTCAAAGTGGTGCTTTTACTAGATGTGTTCTAAAAACCTTTTTTAAAAAAGTGTGACTAAAACAGAAAGGTGTAAATATCATAGAAACACAACTTACCCCTGCCAAATTGCATGTGACTTATATTATGACTTATATTGTAACACTTGAATGTATTTGTATTTGCTTGCGATTGTAAGTCGCCCTGGATAAGGGCGTCTGCTAAGAAATAAATAATAATAATAATAATAATAATAATAATGTGAAGTACCAGGCTGAGAGATTATGGGGCAGTTTGTGTGTGGTTAACTTTTCAGAAATAACTAGAATGTATGTTGTATAGCAGTGGTTCCCAAACCATAGTCCTGGGGACCCATGGTGTCTGCCCGTTTTTATTCCAACTGAGTTCTCAATTACTGAACTAGACCCTTAATTAAATTGATAATTTGCTGAATTAAAACTTTTTAATTGTTTCCAGCTCTTAACAGTTGTATTTTTCAAGTTAGCCATATCATTTTATAAGTAGGTTGAACTCTGCAAGTGTTTAAGAACTGAAAACAATTAAAAAGGTCTAATTAAGCAAGTTATCGGTTCAATTAAGGGTCTAGTAATTGAGAGCTCAGTTGGAATGAAAACCAGCAGACACAAGGGGTCCCCAGGATAGATTTGTATAGATTTGTAAGCATCTTTTTGCAATTAATATTATTTTATTGGGCAGAACATTCAGCGGGTGTTAAAGCCACAATAAGGATTTAGATTAAGAAATCGTATGCATTCTGAACAAGTTCATGTGGATCTGTGACTAACTAGGTAATGTGAGCTGGGAGCTTACCAGAAAAACTAGAATCATTTGCACAGCAGGGCATAGATGTGAAAGAAGATTAGCAGTGGCAGTACCCATCTGAAACTGACACCAGACCAACTTGCCATTGTGTTTTGCTGTAACAGGCACCTACGCTTGATGATTGTGGTTCTTCTAAACAGGCGATTTCAGATGGTTTGATTAATGTTTGTTCTTGTTTTTAAGTTGTACATGCTTATTGACTATACGTTTCATTTATTTACATTCCACACATGCCATTTTCTATCAATGTTAAGCCTGGTATTAAACATGTTTAAACTTTGCGAGCCGACTGAAATCAATTGGCCGATCCTGTAAAATCACATCACAAAGCATAATACACTGCTCGATGCGACTGAAAAATCGTTTACAATTGATCGCATTGCGTACTAGGCTAGGTGCTTCTTGTAAATTCTGAGATAAACTACATCTAATAGACAAATGTTTTGGCTAATGTCTTCATTATAATAGACCATAGGTTGAGTCCTTTAATTTATTTTTAAATTTGCAAATAAAGCAAATGCAGCTGAGTTTGTTTTTATTTAAAATCTAAAGCACAAAAGTATTGTAAACAAAGTAAAACACAGAAGCATCGCAGTAGTTAAATAGAAGAGAAAAGTGTTTTATAATAACTCTTTACAAGTGTGCTAGTGGTGAAAATGAAAACGTTACAAACAAGAAATGAATTTGACAAGTCAACCCCATGGGCGAGCCTGTCAAGCCCTGTCAGTTGGTATCACTATTCCACTTTATCACCTATATTTTCCTGGTAAGGGCGAGCAAGCCTGTTTGCATTTCATATTTAGCAATGCGTCATTATTTAGCTATGCGCATACATTACTTTTTATAGCATTAAACAGTACCGTGATCTCATTTATCTCTGTGGCTGATAATTTTAAAGTAATGACCTTTTTCAGTCTACAAGGTGTAATAGGAAAAGCAGTTGATATGTCTGGTAAAATTAGATTTGCAGCTAGCAGTAGTCTGATGACAGGCCTTGAAATGTTATGAAAGCATGATGGAGAACAGACTAACTTTAAGCCCATTAGACTTCCTTAATTAACTTTAAATAAAATGTTTTGCATTCCCTATTATATCCATAAAATATTTATGAGCATGTAAACATAATTGTCTAACAGTGATAAATCCTGAAAAAGACAAACTGGAGAAGTTGTGGGCTTACCAACAGCTGCTTTCCAGCAATGTCTGAAAAGTATCCATTGACTTAGCTGTGATTTTGCACGGTAGAATTACAAGGATCAGGTAACATGATGAACATGGTTACCTGAATGTTTACTCACTGTTTGTAAATCTTACATCAATAGTTGGAAGCAAAGCAAATATTGTAAATCAATTATTTTCTTCCAGTGTTTGGTTACCATGAAGGTTTAGCAAGGTACTTTTACCAGTCAGCTCTGGATTTGTACAGTACTTATGTCGCTATTATTTACTGTGCTTTATTTTACAAAGGCGTTAGGGTGATTTCTGAAGTTACTTGAATGGTGATCACAATAAACCTTCTAGGCTGTCAGTAAGGAAATTGAACAGCAGATAAGGTGAGACAGGCATGTCATCCACATAAATTGTTATTATTATTATTTATTTCTTAGCAGACGCTCTTATCCAGGGCGACTTACAATTGTTACAAGATATCACATTATTTAATATAAATAACAGAGATATTAGTCAGCATTGATGGAAGACAAGATCAAGTTTTCCCATACCATCAAAACTCTGCAGTAGGTGAAATTTAGCAGCTTTATAATGCAGTATTTTCATAAATGATTGAGCAAAGCGTTTGAGATGTTTAAACATAAAAAAATACATCTAGAGTGCCAGTAAAGGTATTTACCCCCATTTTTCTCCTTAGTTAGAAAAGCCAGATCCAGATCTGCAACTCAACACAACTGGGAATTGAATCTGCAAACTCCTGATAATATAACTCATCTTTGGGGCCCTTGTTTGAGATATTAAATCTCATGGATTCAATACACACAGGTTTAGTTAACGGAGTGCCGACCAAAAATCAATTATGTGCTCTTACTAGCTTCACAAACATTTTTACTGTTTTATTTTTACCCTTATAGTACTGATAATTGCTTTGTTCTTCTATTATTATGTTAATTCAGGACATGCACATAGTTCAAAGACAACGCTATATGTTGCTGCATCCAGTTACTTTCCCTATAGGTCACACGGTCTGGTTACAGCTAGACCATACATCTGTATATTCCAGACTGAAGTATAAAATACTGTACAAGCCAAAAGATACTCAACAGATGAAAGATAGACCAGTGATAATATTGCTAGTACTAATAAAGTGTAAAAAAATGGGTTAGCACAACTTTAAGCAACCACAAAATCATGTTATGTATGTTTAAAACTTAAACAAATACAAACTACCTTTTTTTGCACTCAGAAATCATTGAATGTGCATAGAAGTAGTTTCTATTTTTAACCTCAATATAAATGCAGATTTGTTTTTGTGTTGAACTTGGGTCTAAAAACCTGCAGTAGGCCTCAATCAAAGCCAGGAAATCCTGCTATTGTTTATAGCTTAGTTATGCAATCAGACACTGCAAATTTGAAACAGCAGTGCTAGTAAGGGTTTATTGCTTTTATTTACACATAACTCACTGCTTAAGCGTCAAACCAAACTCATGTCATGTACAATGTGGAGTTAGTTAATGTAATAATGTCTGGGTAACCTTGATAGTCAAATTATCATGACTTGGCAAAACACCTCATCCAAATCAGGCATGAATAAAGAGCAGGAAGAAGATACTGCACATTAAAACTTATGTACATGCTTCTCATGTTGGGTGCCTATTTGATTGCAGGGTGGCAAAAGAAGGTTACAGAATTTCATTATCATTATTAGTCAAAGCAGTAGTATTAATGGCAGTTTTTATAGTACCCTCAATTATAACAGGCTGGTAAATGCTCAATTAATAAGAACTCTTTTTTTTCCAAAAACGGAGGCATGGATATTAGCTTCACTGGCCAGGCACCAAGGTCATTACCACTGCCCTTTTATTCAGTGTTACGGTCAAGGAACAGATGGGAACCTTGGATGGTCCTTCTAACAGATCAACACCCCCGACACCATGCGGTGGCTCTGGGAGATGGAGCATGGCCAGGTTGTGTGCCTCTGCTATTCTGTGAGCATGATTCATCCAGTTGATACCCCACACTCATTTCAAGACTTATTGAGAACATTTTACTTACATTGCTTTATTACCAGTATAATGAGGACATTTTTCACTTGTTAAAATATTAATTAACTTTGAGTCTGTATTTCAAAATGGCTTTATTGCATGCGTAGAGGACAGACACGTATTCAGGTTTTGTTTGGGGTACATTTTATAAATAAAAGCTACTGCCAAGTAACAACCTTTTAATTCTTAGTCCCTCCCCCCACAGGGAGCTTATAACGGAAGTAGCTCCAGCTTTCACACCAATTCTTTTCCTACCCCCTCAAGTAGCCTTATAAAATATTAAGTTCCCATATTCCTTCTTCGGCATTCTTTTAGTTCTATAACAAGGGAGCTGGGGATGGAGTTGCTCTATTGCAGCTTAGTTAACCTATATCAGCAGAGGGATGTACAGCTTAAGTTATATCTGCTTTCTTCCTTTCTACCAATATATGTTTAGTTTTGGTGTAGCTGTGTTTCCAATACAGAATGGTCAATATAAATATATTATAATAAATTGTGCCTGGCCTTAACTTTGAGTTTGATTTGATGAGACAATCAATATTGAAATATGAGAAAATGGTTAATCCTACCCGATGTTAACGCATTATACCACCCTCACCTGACCTGCCCCCCCGACCCCCCCCCAAAACACCAAGAATGTGCCCCTTGTTTCTCCCTCCCGCTGCCTTATTTGCACTGGAGCAGCCAGCCAGCGTACCTAGCATTTTTACCACAATATGCTATTATAAAATTTGGCTTTTGTTTTTTTTTAGTCATTTTGGCAACTCTTTGTTTCTTTTTCATGTACTGAAACAAAATACACTTCCTGTTATATTGTCCATACACGGGTCATTCACCCAGTGTAACACTGATAGTTGTAACAGAACACTAATTTCCCCAATGCAAGCAAATTCTATTTTCTGAAAATCTTGGTTACTCCTACTGCTCAATACAGTTCAATTCCAAAACCAGTTAAAACCATCCAATAGAAAATTAAAAATAAAAAAAGTGTACGGATTAATAGCCCCATACAGTACAATCCTGGAACCAGGATTAGATAACTGATCCTGGCTCCTGGATTAGTCATCTCATTAGCAAATCAGCAATTCATATTTTACAAACAAAGACAAAAAAAGCTGGAAATACAAACGTAATATTTAAAAAAGGAGATCTAATATTTACAGTAATTACAATGAGGTGTTTGATGTTTAATTTCAGAAAGCATATTAGTTAGAAAACAGACTAGTGCTAGTGCTGTGGATTCATCATAACTGTAAAAAAATAAAATAATAATAAATAGAAGAAACTGAGGTATAAGTGATGTTTTATAGATCTTTCCATGACTGAGCCCATGCATTTTTTTGATTATGGAGTTAGTTCAAAATAGCAGTTGGTAAAGAACTTGGCATATTCTCACGCTATGTATTTGCCACCATTTTGCTGCTTTAGAAAGTAAAACCAATCGATGTATCCCATTTTAGTTAATCCTCATAGAAAATAAACTTCGGTTTTATTAGGGTGATGGATCAGGGGAGAAGACTGAGAACATGCAACATCCAGTTGCGAATGCTTAATGCATTTGTTAGAACAAGTGAGCTGTGCAGCCATAAAAAGACAAGGTTTAAAGGTATACGACTGATTTTGCAAACAGGCTTGGAAACTATACCATAGAAACACTTTAATCTAATTACACTCTACTTATAAAGTTATTAAAAGGGTATATCCTGGAAACCACTTGTTTGATTTTAATAAACTTCATTAACTATGTGGAACACTTTAACCCTAGTTATCACACCTCCTAGATAACATTAAGCCTGTATAATTTGTTTGCAAAACGATGCATGCTACAACCTGAAAATAACAGCACATGCATTTCTTATTGTTATAGTTTTTCAGAATTCTTTGTGCAAAACTATGGTGTAACAATTTATGAATTAGCAGTTTTTACACACACAATATAAAATGGAAAGAGGAAAACAATGTTGTGACAACAATTTTATTTTGAAGCTTGCTGTAAGATACAACCTGTAATGTTTTTTGTATTTTGCTATTCCCCCTCCCTCCCCCCCCCCCCCTTTATCTTAATAATAAACACTGCAATAAATCAACTGAATACTACAGAGGCATTGTGACAGGGTGACTGGGCGGTGACGTCAGGCAGAAGAAGCAGGAAGGAAAGTACTGACACCAGGGACTGCAGTTAAAGTAAGAAAAACGCGGCAGGCCGCCGTTTTTATTAAGAAATAACAAAAAGAAATAAAATATTTTAACAAAAAGAAACTTGCTCACAGAGCGAAAACAAATATGCAAACAAAACAAGTCTCGAACACAAAAGTAAATAATAATACAGGTCAGGCTGGGCTGTAGCCTTCACTGTTCCTGTATCTGTTTTTAATTTTAGTTTTCACTCTCTCTCGTTCCTCTCGCTCTTTCCGCTCCTAAAACACCCACCGCGAGCTGGAGAGCTGCAGGCTTTTATATTCAGGCAACAAAATGAATCACTTAATTAAATTTGGGAGATGGCCACCTTCTGCACAAGTTTATTAATTTACTGTGGATGGGGCTACCCATCCACGCTACTAAACAAAACAAAATCGGCTACGCCGTCCTAAATACATAAACGAAACAATAACTAAAATACAGAAATAATAAAAGAACACACGGCACCTCGCCGTCATAAATATAATAAATCATAAAAAACAAACACAAAACAATAATCTGCACAGGGGCGGAGTGGAACCACGTTCTAAAATAAAATAAACAAATAAATACGTACAGGGCTCTCTACCGCCCTGCTACAGGCATGAATTTATTTTTCTGGATAAAGATATTAAGCTAAGACTAGAGAGTTTTTCAGTAAGCCCCAGAGCTGAAAGGCCCCCAAAGACTCAGCTTTTTTCAGCATTGAAGAATTACTTCACCAACGCTCTTTTCTCAGAGGGAATTAGCTTCCATCGAGATGATATCATTGACCTTACCAAGGCAAGTCTTACAGCAATTATTTCAACAGGTATTTGACACTGATGGCAGTAGAGATACATTTCTGGCTGTCCTACTGGCTAATGCTTTCATAAACTCATTCATGGAAGTGGCTATTAAAGCTTTACTGTGAACAGCCATGCAAATCGCATGTTTGCTATTGCCAATATGGCTGCAATATACCCTATCTTACCATGCACGTGTTTAACCATTTCCTAATGAGGATGGCTTGTCATATTATCCTATAACAGCAGCTTGTTAAAACCTACCAATGAGTATACCCACAATTACAGCTCCTGATGACTTTTGAAAACTGCTTATGATGGATTTTTACAGATATAAGCCCTGTCTGTTCGACCCAAGTGAGTAACTGACGCTGAGATTGCAGTGACTGCTGTTTAGATTACCACCCATGGCTGCAAATAAAATAGACAGCACCTGTAATCGACAAGTTAAATCCTCTTCTGGAGGTAGTTTCACAATCACAGAACAGTGATGGAGTGATGTACTGCAAACATAATCCAAGGTGATTTTTTTCACTATTAAACAGAAGCCACTTTGTTACCCAGTGTGTTAATGACATTTCTCCACTGCCATGACCGTAAGTTCAACATTTTTAAGAGTATAAGTATATATTAATGGTGTTAAATAATTTCCTAATCAAATTTCATCCGAATTTGACAGGATACATTAATAAATACAAGTGTGTAAGACACACAGACGGACAGCTAGCAAGACAGTCAGGCAACCTCCATATGTGGAGGAATATTATTAACATTAGAGTCGGATAAGAGATTTTCCAGATAAACTGTATGTTAAATTGTAAGTGTAACATACAGACAGTCTGACAGACAGACAGCCTCCAGATACCAATGTGCTCGCCAGCTCCTGTTGTATACCCCAACGGAGATGCTTTACTGTCAAAGGGGTAGATTCAGTAAAAAAATAAAATACTTTGGCACTTTATGATGTTTTTCCTTCTTCAAACTGCCAGATAGAGGAGGATACCCTGCAAACCCTCCACAGAACATTTATTAACAACACATATATACCTCTGATTAAATGCTGGTATAGAAAGCTGCCATTGTGACCTTTACTACTTCAACCCCTAGCTTTTTGCTCAGCTAGCTTCAACTCCCAGTTTAACTCCACAACAAAGCCAGACTGTCTATATGGATGATACATTTGGATAAACTTTACACTTTACATGTGCTGCAGACTCAGTGAATTTATCCCAAAGGATAATTAACGGATAATGTAAGGTTTTCTTGTTATTCTTTCAACATTAAACATCAACGCTTCTGCCATGCGAACACGCACATGTCAGGGCGCTGTGTAACAGGAACAGTGTGCCCCAGACTGGATGGTTTGGCAGTTCATTCCAGGGTCAGTCGGAAGCCAGCCATCCAGAAAGGGGGCGGAGTCACAATACCAGAAGTCATCGCCTTAATAAAGTAAGCGATGTGTCAGCCATCGATTGAAGGATACGTGATTGTACTAGCTATCGAAGGGTATTTCAGGGGATGTGACAAAGCAATCTGTTCCTTTGTTATGGTTACTGCAAGGACCTGTAAAGGAGACCGAGTGTAAACGTACCATGAGTATTTCATGTTTTGTTTGTTTGTTGTTCTAACTGTTGTTATTTGTCATTGTCAGATGGCTAACACTAACCGGGAGCTGTCGCTACAAGCCAGCACCAAACCCAGACTACACTGCACCACTGTTTCACGATCGTTGTCTTGCACCACACCTGCACAAAGAGCACTCACTTGTGAACTGTCTTGTGTCTGTCATTTCCGGAGCACTGCATCACCACTGCACCTGCACACTGCAAACCACTCGTTCACACTTATGCAAGGCTTCCGTCATGCCACAGTTTCAATAATATTTTTTATATGTAGCAACTCTGATCATTCTGATTAAAGGCATGGCTAAGTATATCTGTATAAGCAATTACTTCAAGCCATCTGAAAAACAGCTGAAGCTATCCATATGCCTCTACTTGAACCGTATTGGAACTATTGTGTTGTAACCATAGTTAAGCATATAAGATGCACTGCAAGAGGTTGATGCCTTGGTTGCTTTCTTGGCATTTAATCTAAACAACCATCTGTTTGTCTGCTGAGTTTGTCACCTCAGCTCCACCAGGTTTTGCTGTAAATTAATCTTTTAATCAACAGTAGTGATTGAGCCCCATCTACAGTACCTATTTTTATCAAAACGTGCTGAAAATGTCTTGGTAGTTTATGCAAAACAACTGTATTCAGATAATCTTCACAACAGTAACAATACGGTTTCGAGAATTAGACAAGTGATCTACCCGTGGTACTGATCAAAATCTACAAAAAATGATTTGTCTATTCTTTGTTTTATGATTTTTATACTTATATTAAATCAACAGTCAGGATAACCCTTTGAATAAAACATACATAGACATCTGTAATTTCTTTACACACTCACTGTTCCCCCAAATTGTCATAATTTCAGGAGCTCACACAGACAAAATCTGTCCATTCATGTACAGCATACAAAATTATTTGATGTTGTGCAACAGTAAAAAAACAAAGCTTAACAATGCCTCTATAATTTACATTAGTAACACAAAGAAGTACGATTGACACTAGATACAGTATCAGTAGACCTGGCTAACCCTGATAAAAGAAATAAAGAAAATGAACTAAGAATGCCATAAAACCCTAAAACATGATAATGTACAGTAATGGATAGTACAGTGCACACACATAGTGGCCACTTGTGGATAGAATATGATTTTATTGGAAAGAGGTTCCCTTTCAATTCGAAGATGACCACCAACATACTTATGGGATATACCTACCATAGGTAGGTATTCACTGAGCATTTTATGTCAGAGCTGCCGATAGGCCCCTTCCTGAGGTGAGGTCCTCGGTCCCGCCTTCTGAGGGATTAAACAGTCAACCCACAAAAGCCATTTTCTCTTTTGCCTCTCACTTACTGTAAGGTAAGCTTCTGTGTTACTGAACTGAGTGTGTTTTTGAAATAGCTCATGTGAGTTGACTGCAGTTCCCTTGCATTCATGCTGAAAGCTGGCTTGCCGCTTTCCTGGAATCAGCAGCTCTAATTCTTAGCTTCTTTCTTGCCCTTTCTTCACAGCCTGTATACTGTCTGTCGTGTGTGAGCGGCTGCCTGTGCAGTATTGATTAAGAGTGCGTGTATGTTGTCTTATCAAGCCTACACTCTTGGGGAGAAAGCAGTTCCTCCGCCGGGGCTAGGCTTTGCTGTATCCCCGCCGTTAAGTGATTCCGCCAGTTGCCATACGCGCAGTTTGGGCAAAATATAAAGAAACAAATATTATTGTGTACTGTTGTTGTTGCGTGTCCACCTGTGTGTTGACCTTGTCGCACAACCCCACTTTGCCTGTGCTGTGAATTTTAGCTGCAGTGCACCCACCCCAGTGTGTCGGGCCTTCAAAAAAAAAAAAAGTGTGTTCTCCTCCTGTTGTTTTATCAGTTGCCCACCGCGGCTTTTCAGCCTGTGTGCCTCCCTAGTGTATGCTGCGCACTGACCAGGTGTGTAACTACATGTGGTCAGGGTAGGCACCGCTGCATTAGCTAATCCCCGGTGCTTCGGTACCTCAGTGCACGCTCAGCCCTTGGTACTTCGGTGCCTCGGTGCGCACGGTGCTCGGTGCACACTGTGCATACGATGCCTGGTGCTCACGGTGCTTGGTGCACTCGGTGCGCACTGTACTTCGGTGCCTTGATGCACGTAGCGCCTCCAGTGCACACGGTGCTCGGTGCACTCGGTGCACACTCCACTCGGTTCACACGGTGCACATGGTGCTCAGTGTGCACAGTACCTGGTGCACACAGTGTTTAGTACCTCTTTGCACATAGTGCCCTTGGTGTTCGGTATACCCAGAGCACGCAGTGCTTGGTGCATGCGGTGCACACAGTGCTCGGTGCGCATGGTACTCGGTGCACGGTGTTTGGTGCATGGATAGCTGGTGCATGCGGTTCCCTCGGTGCTCGGTACCTCGGTGCACGTGGTGCTTAAGTACTCCCGTGCCTTGCACTCCATGCAGATGCGTTGTGCAGCGCCTAAGGCTTAAATTCCTGGCGGTAATGAAAAGTGACGGCAAGAATGTTGTGATTCCATGCTTGCACGTCCTGCAGGGCGAACATGCCCCAGGAGGATGGGCACTCTCTGTGTGGGCGGTGCTTGGAAGTCCAGCATGCCACTTTGATGAGACCTTTTGCGACATCTGCGTGGCTTTTCAGCCCCGGGTGCTTCGTAATAGGCTGTCTAGGGCCACGGGGACGGAGGCTCTGTCCCCTGTGGCCGAGCCATAAGTGGTCCTTGGGAACCCAGGCCCCCCGCTCTTCCATTTGTCCCTGAGTCCCTCGCAGGATATTCCCTGCGCACAGGCTTGGTTGTCAACCCCTCGTAGCCGCTCCCCATCTCCGCAAGCGAAGCAGGTTAAGCGCTCAAGGCAGGCTAGGGACATAATGGACCTCAAGGCACAGATGGCGCTGGTCCTGCTCCAGCCACAGCCCCGGCTCCTCCATTGCCTACCCCAGTACCAGCTCCTGTCTCCTCCAGGGGAGCTCAGGGTGAGTGGGAATCACCTACACTGATGGCAGAGGAGGACGCGCTCCTAGGGTGAGGGCTCTTTCCCCACCGAGATGGAGGAAGGAGAGGAGCCTAGTTCCGACGTTGCCTCGGAAGCTAGTGTGCCCCCGCTTTCGAGCTCCATGTCAGCACTGATGGGACGTGCTGCAACCTTTTTGCAGGTCCCTTGGGCGACAGCGGCTGAGCCACGTCAGTCCGTGTTCCAGACGCAGGCCATGACTCCCCTCCCCCAGCCCTTCCCAGCATTCCCAGATTTCATGGAGGAGGTGCGCTCCTCTTGGGATTGTCTGGCCTCGGTGCAAAGTGCAAGATTGCCTTTCCCTGTTCCGGCAGGGGTCGAAGGTTACCTTAGTGTAGTGTTAAAACATTTTAGGTCTGATGGACGCAGCCGTATCAGTCATCGAGCTGGGTTTACTTTGCTTCCACCCTCTGCAAGCGTGGCTCAATGCATTCCACTTGCATCCAAAGCATGACAGACACAGTCGGCTGACAGTGTCTCACTCGTGTTCAGCAGCCCTGCACTGGTGGAGGTGTGCCTCTCACCTGCGCGAAGGCGTGCGGATGGGAGCAGTGGTAAACCGGCAGGTGGTGGTGACAGACGCCTCCAACTTGGGTTGGGGGGCAGTCTGGGAAGGAAGAGTCCGCGGCACCTGGTCGGGACATTGGACATCTATGTACATAAACATGCTGGAGTTGCAGGTGGTTTACCTTGCCCTCCAGCACTTTCTCCCAGTGCTACAAGGGGCACATGTGTTGGTCCAATTGGACAACACATCAGTGGTGGCATATGTCAACCACCAGGGTGGCCTTCGGTCCCCAGGGTTCCATCGCATTGCCTTCCAGCTCCTGATTTAGGCAGAATGGAACCTGCTGTCCCTACAGGCAACACATTTTCCTGGAGTGGCGAACTGGGCAGCGGACCTCCTCTCGAGGGAGTGTACACATCCGTCGGAGTGGCAGCTCCACCCTCAGGTGGTGGAGCGCATGTGGGATCTCTTTGCCTCGGCGGAGATGACACACTGCCTCCTGTGGTACTCCCTCCACCG
The DNA here is from genome assembly GCF_902713425.1 of Acipenser ruthenus. Taxonomy (NCBI): domain Eukaryota; kingdom Metazoa; phylum Chordata; class Actinopteri; order Acipenseriformes; family Acipenseridae; genus Acipenser; species Acipenser ruthenus. The sequence continues at coordinate 60,601,049 of NC_081190.1, forward strand.
CTTAAGCGGTCCACTTGGCGTAGACACCCTAGCTCACAAGTGGCCCAGGACACTCCTTTACACGTTCCCGCCTATACCGCTGCTCCCGGCCTTCCTAGAGAAGTTCCGGTTACAAAAGGCGTCAGTTCTCTTAGTGGCCCCCCAGTGGCCCAGGAGAATCTGGTTTTCGACCCTCTGCCAGTTCTTACAAGGCCAGCCCTGGGAGATCCCGCTTCGCCTGGATCTCCTCAGTCAGACGAAAGGCACTCTCTGGCATCCAGAACCAGGCAGGTTCCAATTATGGGTCTTGCCCTTGAACGGGACCGCTGGTCAGCCCTTGGGCTATCTGACGCGGTCGTGGGCAGGTTGTGGAATGCTAGGGCAGGCTCCACTAGGTCTAACTCCACTAAGTGGAGATACTTTCATAACTGGTGTCTGACTAGAGGTCATGACCCTGTATCTTGCCCTATGCCAGTTATCTTGCAGCTTCTGCAAGATCTGCTTGATTCCAGTAGGTCACCTTCTACATTGAACGTGTATTTGGCGGCCATTTCCATGTGCCATGTCCCCATTGATTCTGTATTTCTGTGTGCGCATTTCTTGGCGACCCGTTTTCTCAAAGGTGCTCGCCAATTACACCCTCCACGGAGGGACGTTCTCCCCAAATGGAGCCTTGATATTGTGTTGGAGTCTCTCACGAAGGCCCTGTTTGAGCCCATACACTCCATAGAGTCTTGGCTATCATCATCTTGGCTATCACCTCCGCAAAGCAGGTCAGTGAGCTACAGGCACTGTAGGTGCACAGTATGCATATTTGGGATGATGGGAGCAGGGTGTCACTAGGTACAAAACCTACTTTCCTCCCTAAGGTGATCACAGCACATGAACCAGTTTTTTGGAACTAGAGTCTTTCCATCCACCTCAGTTTTCTTTGGAAGAGGATAGGAGATTGAACTTCCTCTGTGCGGTGCGGGCATTGAAGTGGTATGTGGATAGGACAAGAGCTCTGCGTCATTCTGACCAACTGTTTGTCTGTCATGGTTTACGGACCCTAGGACAGGCCCTCTCGAAGCAGCGACTGTCGCACTGGATTGTGGACACAGTCTGGACTGTGTATGAGAAGTCCAGACCTGTCCCACCTGGGCGGGTATTCGCGCACTCTACCAGAGGGTTGGCTACATCTTGGGCCCTCTTCAGAGGGGCCTCGCTGTCTGATATTTGTACTGCGGCTACTGGGCTATGCTGCATACTTTCTACAGGTTCTGTCGCCTTAATGTGATAGATCCTTCCCTGCCTTCATTAAGCACGAGGGTCCTTGAGGTTGCAAGCTCGCACTGCTAACCTTGGGTTATGCAGTTCTGATGCGTCCCTCGTCTGCTGCCGTTCCTTCTCCCTCACGACTGCTCTGGTATACTTTCCCATAAGTATGTTGGTGGTCATCTTCGAATTGAAAGGGAATGTTAGTTTACTTACCGTAACCCTGGTTCCCTGAAAGAGAAGACCACTACCAACCAGCAAGGTCGCATCGGTCGCCCTCACGGGTTCAATGCAAAAGAGAAAATGGCTTCCGTGGGTTGACTGTTTAATTCCTCGGTAGGCGGGACTGAGGACGTCACTCTAGAAAGGGGCCTATCGGCAGCTCTGACATAAAATGCCCAGTGAATACCTAGCTATGGCAGGCATATCCCATAAATATGTTGGTGGTCGTCTTCTCTTTCAGGGAACCAGGGTTACGGTAAGTAACCTAACATTATTTAATTTTTGTTTTAAGATTTGTGATAGAATGGGCTCCATTGTATCTAGTAAAACGTTTGACATAGCTTTCATTGTTGCATTACTGATACATTACCTTACGAAAGCCCAAATTGAAACACTAGGGGCCTACCCTGTAAGCCACCACTAAGAACACTGTATGATACTGTAAGATATTATAGAAGATACTTTTCTTATACTGTTGACAGCAAAGTCTGTACAGTATACTATTGACAAAAATGCAGTAGTAGTCTACTGTTGCTACAGTACGTACTTTATATATTTTTATGAACAGTAACGTTGATCTTGTTTCCAGTGAAACCTGGGGAATGCTGTTTGATACAGCGTGCCATACCTAGATTAGTTCAGATTATGATTATTAGATAGTAGTTTAAGCCATGCTAAAAAATATATTTTTTAAAAAGATTAATGTTGAAAATGTTACTCTTTATTGTTAAATTATGCTTCAGATATCACCACAATTGCTATCTCCAAATGGTATATATTCTGCTTTAAAATACAGAACATATTTAATGAACACATTCTTGTATTTGTACCTAGTATTTTTTCTGAATCTCAAAGGATTTATTGGAAAAGGGGTTGAAGATTTTTGTTCAGTCACTGTGTAACATTCAAAATTCCTGATAATTGCAGTTTGTATAAAAACATAAGACTTTAATCTTACTCCTTTGTTATCATTAGCAATAATAACAGTGGTACTTTGGTTGTTTTGTTGTTGTTATTTTTGTTCTGGGATCATGGGAGTGAGATGAGAGGGGTATATCTGCAGTACCAGAGGCAGGACATGATGCTGCTCAGATGAGTGCTGAGACGACTGCCTCTGGGTCTGTAGCAATACCCTATGGTGTGAGACACCATGCTGCTGACCTGCGGCACAGGAAGTGATAACTAAAAAGGTACAAGGAAGTAAAACAATAAGGGGAACTATGTTTATTTTTTCAATGATAATGTAATTCAATTGATTTTAAAGCATGGTTATCACATAGCATTTTATCTTTTAAAACCTTTTAATGATGTCATCAAAGACTGTGTATTTATCTGACACTACCTTTAATATTAACATTGTTGTTTTTGCTTACTTAAGTTTGTTTACAATATTTAAAAACGTGGTTTATAATACTAATAATACTACTACTAATAACAATGAGTACAGCTTAATTAATATCATGATGTGTATGACATTTTTTATTGACATTCTACAAGGTTTTTGGAAGACTGTTATAAGTTTTATAATGTAAACTCATTTCAAAGTAAAGAGCATGTGAAAGTCAAAGATAAGAATGGTATTTTTTTTATCAACATTTATCTCAGCACTGGTTGTAGCATGCACTCACTAAATTACTTGTGACTGATGCTAGGTCATATTTATAGAAGAGTGTGGGGGTAATTAAAGATACAGCTATGACCTCATCTTCTGCCCATTGCTGTAATCACAATCTACCTCGTAGAGGGGGCTGCTGGCAAGTCATTCCAGCTCTGAAGCCCTAGTTAACTGCATTGATTTATAAAAATAACAGCAATGTTCTCATATTCAAGATATTATATATTGAAAGGCGCAGGTCAATCCTTATTCATTGCTGATACATTGGAATGCTGCAGTCAGACATCCAAATGCAACCATGGCATCATTCTTGTTTCACTGCATACCAGGACCTCAGCAGCGCTTACCTCTCTTCAACTCTGTAGGGTCCTAAAAGAGATCTGAAGTCACTGTGACAGATAACAAAATATAAAGGGCACTACTTCTTTGTATTGGCTTCCAGTGTTTTTTTTTTGTATCAAGACTAGGGTCTGCGACACGAGATTACCCCCAAATGTCAACTTGCAAGTCTTTAATATTTGGCCACTGTAAGATGTACTGCAGCAGTGAGTTGTGGCAGTAAGCAGATATTATAAAGGGCACAAAAACCTTGAAAGGGCAGTACTAGTGGGGATTCATTACTCTTAATAAGTAACTTATAATAGAACTATGCACGGAGAAGGAAGTACTTATTTGTTATGTGTGATAGTTACACAGTGTACACACAGTCAACGTGTTTACTTTCATCTTTGGGCTTGATCAAAATATTTTCATTGAGGTAATTATGTATGGGGCCAACAGTATGGAACACATTTATTAAAACAATAAAAGGTGTGAACGAATCCATATATTAAAGTATATTCTAAAAATTATAAATTATCCCCAAACAGTAATAAAATAAGTAGATAATGGAGACTGGATACATCTATAAGGCAATTTGTTTAAATAGCTCATTTATAAGCATAATTTATAAGCTAATTTATAAGCATAGTGCACCTTATAAGCATAATGTTTCAAGCTTTTTCTTTGACAGAATATTTGCCATATTGATTATCCACATTGAGTATATTGCCTGATTTTCTGTTTTTGTCCTATATATACGACAAATTCCAAACAAAAAAATAAAACAGCTAAAAACACAAAACATCAGTTGCTGTCAATCAGCAGCATCCAGCAGACTTAGAAGCCGTAGAGAAATATGAGCATGAAAACCTCAACTTCTACACTGCCATCTGGAAATCGAATAGAGATGAAGCTTTCTTTCATGCTTTAATAAAACATACATGGAATAGATTATCTTGGGATTTGTGGAAAACTGTTGTCCCCTCAGTTTGATACAATGTTCTCCTGGTAACAACATTGCCCTCAGCCTAAGCATGTCAGAGACTATATAAAACAGATTTCCACTATACACCTCAACTCCAGTTCACATGTGTATAATATTTTTTTATCATCCATTACTTATTTGTTTTAAAACACTAGTGATGTTTATTGCCGAAAACCCCCAAAATGGTGTCAAATGTAAATAAGTTGTCATCTATAATATAAACCTATTTACTCTTAGGGAACTGTTTCCAAATCCCATAAATTTGTGGACTACCCACTGGCCTCATTGATGAGAAAGTGAGTTAATACAGTGAGCACATGTACTGCCACATTATCTAAGTGTTGTATTACTGACTGCTGAAATTGGTAATTCATTTGTTGGTTCTGTAACATACTAAAACAAGCCTGGTGTTATCAAGTTAGGATTACATTATGCAAGCCTGTCCCTCTCAATAAGGGACTTTTCACAGTGGGCTCAGAGAGATCTTTATACTTATTAGTAATTCTGTAATACATAAGCCTTATTCTAAATTAATTTATCCAAAGAAACTCGTAGATTTAATCGTGCACAGTGAGTAAATATGTCCATGGTTTATACATGCTCGCTCAATTTCTGCATGCAAGTACATATTTCTAACAAAATACTTAGAGCAGCAGAGGGAAACAAGTTGTACAACTGTAATCACATGCAGGGAATAAATATTTCTAATTCCAATTATTGTTGTAGAAACAATTTACATTGGTAAATATGGACACCCCCTCTTAAATTTATACATAAATAAAGCAATAAATACATCGTCGCAAACTAGTTGAAACGATTCGGAAGTCTAGGGTGAAAAGTACTAAACAAGTGCATTGCTGTTAGCGACTTTTTAGGGAATGCTTTGCGGCAGCAGTTTTTCTTGCCGATTCAACCTTAGATGAATATGTAATTATGGACGTTCCTGCATAAATTCGCAAAAAGGGGGCGTAAATAGTGCAAATGAAGGTTCTTAAATATTATAATGTACGAAAGCTGCAGGCAATTGCAACACTTACAATTGCATCAATTTGTTTAGAACTTTTGAATGCATATTAACAGTCCGCTTTTTCTCGTTAGTTGCCAGTTGTGCTTTTTTCCGTAAAAGCAGAGTGTACTTACAAGCCTTGAAAACAAATTTACAAGACATTTCTGGTTTCCCCAAAGTACTGGAAGCAATAGACTGCACACATGTGCCGCTAACCCCTCCAGCTCATTCTGAACATCTGCTAGAGACTGGAATATGCTGGCAGATGTTGGTCAACGGCTTATTTTTCCACCTGAGATTGCCACCACTAACCTTCGACCAGATATTGTCTTGTGGTCTGGATCAGCACGCCTTGTTCACCTGGTAGAGTTAACAGTGCCATGGGAGGACGCTGTAGATGAGGCGTATGAGAGGAAGAAACTGCGGTATGCTCAACTAGCCACTGAAGCGGAACAGCGAGGATGGAGAGTTCGGGTTTACCCAGTGGAAGTGGGTTGTCGAGGATTTGTGGCACATTCTACAACCCGGTTTCTCAGAGACGTCGGATTCAGTGGCCAAGAGTTGCGTCGCACAGTGAAGAACTTATCTGAAGCAGCAGAGAGGAGCAGCAACTGGCTGTGGTTGAGACGGAAAGATTCTGGCTGGGGACAGGTAAGTAAGCTGGGCTGAGTTGAGTGGGGGACGGAGGGGGGTGATGCTGGGACGCCAGAATCACCGTCGAGCCCTCTTGAGGTGTCGTGGGCTAGTCGACGAAACACTGAGGATGGAAGGTGCCCACTTGAAAACCCCAGAGATGTACCCTACTTAGCTCAATCCAGACGGTTGTCATGCTGATGCGCTGGGGAGGCCGCACTTTGGTTGATCCCCGGAACCAGCATCGCAGCCGTTGTGTGTGCTGATGCGCCAGGGAGGCAAAATAAGCTGATCCCTGGAGCCAGCATTACACTTCAGTCATTAACACCAGACAGAAGGATATCCATCATATGGAAGGAAACGTAAATGGATGGAGACGCATATGGATCACATTAGTTTACTGTAAAGCTACGTCTTAGTTGGTGCTTATCTTGGCGAGAGCCGAGTTCAAATCAGCATGAAGTTTTAACATCTACTCTCGTGTAATGGAAATCAAAATAATTTTTTAGGAATAGGAAACACACCTATTCTATTAATGTGCAGGTGGATTGTGATTCACAGTTACTAATCACAGATGTAGTAGCCAAGTATCTTGGGTCAGTTCATGACTCTCATTTTTAAGAACAGCCACATTAATAACAAACTTAAGAAAAAGTAAAATGGCTGGCTGTTAGGTAAGTATAACTGCTTTAAAGATTCAAATAATGTGTTCATGGTGGTGACTAAAACACCTATTTTTAAAACAAGACTAAAAGTACTCAGCATAATTATGTAATTATGTATTTGTTTTGCTTTAAATTGTACAATCCCTTGAACTTATGTATTTGTATGTGTTACTGTGTTGCATAAAAGGCCCTATAAAAATGATGATTATTAATATTATTGATTATTATTAGAGTTATTTGTTTTAAAGAGACAGTGGCTATCCTTTAAAGGCATGGTTACTGACGCCTGTTCTAAATTCAACCTGCGGAGGAGTGCTATAATGAGGCACATATACTGACCATGGGTGTGATTGAGCGCACCTTTGGGGTGCTTCAAAGCAGATTTTTCTGCCTGGACCGCAGTGGAGGAGCGCTTCAGTACAGGCCCAACACAGTATGCAGTATAACTGCGATGTGCTGTATACTCCATAATATAGCTATACGTGGCAGGATGCCTGTGGACATCATAGAGGGGATTGAAGTGGAGCCACCTGTACCACCACACCCAACAGAGGACACCTATGAAGAAGGGAGGTAGAGGCGTGCTTAAGTGATATGTAATTGTTTAATTTACTTGTAAGCAGACTAACAGTTAATTAAACGTCACTGTTTATTAAAAAAACAAATATCGTATCACTTGAGCATGTCTCTGCCTCATTTCTTCATAGGTGTCATCTGTTGGCACCCTCTGCTGCAGCAAACCACAGCTCAACTCCCGCTATTTATAAAAAAAAAAAGTCTCACAACTCTTGCTAGAGATCTCGCTAAGATGATGTAACAGATATTCTAATTAGTATGTTGTGGTTCTATTCATTAATATTTGTTCTCTTAGTACATAAGACAAAATTATACTTTGCAAATTGTTGCAACGAAAATGCAAATTGCGGTATGTTTGACTGGCCCTTCTTAGGACACCTACCCCTAAATGTAAAGAAATATCTTTGAAGTACTTAAGCCATGATTTGAATAGGGTTCCTTCTATTGGGGTGAGATGGTAATTTGGTCTCAATGCTTATTTCTAATTCAGGGCCTGCCAGTTTTGTTAAGTTGTGAGATGGTTCTGATGTGGTCCATGGTACATGACTGATAAGCTCATTATACAACTCCCTTGAGGTTTCACTTTGCAAAATATGAAACCAGAAACAGCAACATTTCATAAAAGACGGTGGTCAGATTAACATTTAACAGTGGAGGACAGACCCTAATGAGTCTAAATTCAAAGGTCAAATTGTGTCATACTGAAAGAAATATAAATGCAGTATTGATACTTATTTCTTATGCAATCCGTATATTCATGCAAGGAAAGATATACATTTAGAATTACTGATATTGTCTCCTGGTTATGGACACCATAACTTGCTTTTAAAAATACTGTACAGAAAAGATTTTTAAAAATTTTTAAACTTTGCAGCGATTGCTGCATGCTTACAGTATTTAAAAACATTAAACTTTGAATAATGGAAGACACAAAAAATTAATCCCTTTCAATATGCAGATGATATTGTAAACCCTCCCCTCAATCTTGCTAAAACTCATGCATATTTCTTTCCTTTGTATCAATTTTTTAAACTTCAAAATGTTAGCAAAAACCAGTACTGAATCATAGGACACAAGAAACATGTACAGGGCTTACTGTGCATGAACAGTACAGATGGACACACTTACTGGCTTTGACGTTATTTATCAAACGACCCCCTGTCTACCGGGACAACATGGAAGATGAATCCTTCTTTCTTATTTAGGTCATAGGTGTTCTGTTGTTCTGAAAAAAATGATTTTGTGCAATTAATTTACCAGCATTTTGTCATAGATTATAAAAGGAGTGACTTATGTAAAAAAAGCTGTGACTTATGTTAAATATACAACAGTGTAACCTTATAACCTTTCAGGAAACCTGTGTCATCGCTTTGAAGTGAACCTTTTTTGTCAATTGTCTTGATATCACTGTTGTGTTAGAATTTTAATAAAATATTTTCTTGAGTAATTGGCAATAAACACTAGCAAATACTATACATTTGACTTAATTAAGGCAACACGTACATTTATTAAGCAATAGGGCCCAAAGAAGAGTCCTTTACCATCTGGTAAGACCCACCTCCTGCCATTTACATAACGAGAAGGGCAGACGGTAAAGCCCTCTTATGAGAGATCTCTTGTTGTTAAAAATGGCTATTTAAAAAAAAAAAAAAACATTTCAAGTTTTTCTGTTTTTTTGTTTTTTTTTGGTTTTTTTTTTGTTGGGTTTTTATTTCATGATTTTATGCAGCACAGCTAACGAATACAAACGTTTTCTCAATATTCCCTGAGTAATGTGGTTCGCTCAGAATTCCATATGTGGTCTGGTAGCTTTTGGCTTCAGTATCCCAGCCGTGGTCGATGTCGTGTTGTGGGTATTTCCAATGGCCTAAATACAGTGGTGGCTGGTTGCCAAAAAAAATGGGGAGGCAGAAAAAAAGGCAGAGGGCTTGGGGTCCCCTTAAGCCCGCAGCAGCAGTATAATCTTATTATTGTATTTTGACTGACAACACTTTTCATATCTTCTTAACATTTTACCCTAATTTGACTGTTAAATGCATTTTCTCCTCTAGGCAGCAGTGAAAAGAAAACAGTACCCTATCATAGTTTATTCTAATAAACGTAACTGTTGCATACTGCCAGCGTATGTTTAAAAATGAACTGTATACAACATTAATATAGCATTTATATTTCAAGACCACATTGATTTGTCAAATTTTCAGTGGCAGGGATAAAATACACAAACTACAATACAGTAGGAAAGCCGATAGTAAAGATACATCACATTGATACACCACTAATATGCTAACATCTGCCACCATGCAAATGCAGTTATTGTTGTTTAACACATTTTATTATTATTATTATTATTATTATTATTATTATTATTTACTAAAAGGCAATAACAATGTATGTGTATAATGTTGCAAACAACATTTTTGTGTAAAATGTTTGCACTTCTATAATCCAACTCCTAGTTCTCTCTTTTTTTGCAGGAGATGAAGAATACATGTATTTGGGTATGAATATCATCTGTATAAATTAAATTTTCCAGCAGAAAGACATTGTCAGTACATAATCTATTTTCCCTGCCGGGGATGAAAATTGAAAGAGCAGAGCCTGGGATACAAAAAGCAGAGCTAGAGAACCCCTGGTAGTGACCTCCCTTCAGATTTTATACAAAGTCTTTGTCAGCTGATCTACTATGTTATCCTCCATTCTACCATTAAAAATGCCTGCACAAGACTAGCACCAAGGGCTAATAAGAACATAAAAAAAAGCTGTGTTTAAATATATTGTGTGTTTTTAATGTTCCTTCTGTTTTGAAGGTGCTTTCACACAGAGGAGTTATGACGGTTCAGAAGCACCACTGAAGCGGCTCATAGGTCTGTGTGAATTGCCTATACCGCCACAGAACCGTCATATTTTATGCCGTCTCGTGAGGTGGTTCAGAGACAGCACTGAACCATCATAACTGCCTGGCTATACCGTCACTGAAGCAATATAGTGGGTATGGTTTCAAAGTCAACATGCCACATCACTATAGCGTAGGTAGGTAAGGGGCGTGTATGAGGTGCTTAATTTGTGCTGGGCGTGTAGAGTCATAGCGCCGGTACCTTTAGTTAAAAATCTTATAAAATGCTTTCTTTTTAAAATCTCAACACAGTTGCATTAAGTTTGCAAGTTCTTGCGTGCGCTCTAAAGAGAGACAGTCCGCTGCCACGTTTGTAGCCTACTTTAAATTACTTTACGATTTCAGCTTGAGTGCCTTTAAGTAAGATGACACTGGCTGCGACTCTATTGTCATTTATTATACACAAATAAGGTTACTTGATTTGAAAAACGTCATGAACGATACAAGCAACTTCTCCTTTCTAGTGGGACGCAGCCGCCGAGCACCTTTTAGAAAATGGGTTTCCAGAATATCGGCGCCCAGTGATACTGAATCTATAGGGACATGCAGATATAGCTGTCAGAGACCTGCCCACCTCTAGCAGATCTTGCAGAAACTGTAAGATAATTGCTATGGGGTAGAAGATGGGGTAATGACCTCTGGTCATAACCACTTCTGAAAATACCTCAATTTGTAAGCATGTAGTGCTCTTGTGGAGGAAGCCCTAGCGTTCTGCAGTGTAAGGCGGACAGACAGTCCCGTTCAGGGGCCAGACCCACAGCTGGAGTCTGCCCGGTTCTGGGTACCAGAGGGTGCCTTGCGCCTGACTGAGGAGAGCCATGTGTAGCGGGATCTCCCAGGGCTGGCCCTGCAGCAGCTGGCAAAGGTTCGAAAACCAGATTCTCCTGGGCAATCTGGGGGCCTCCAGGAGAACTGTCGCTTTTTTTCTCCTGACCTTCTCGAGGAAGGCAGGGAGCAGCGGTATCGGCAGGAAAGCGTACAAAATCCATTTTTTGCCATTCGTTGGCTAGGGCATCAACGCCTAGTGTACCTCCGCAACGGTGGAGGGAGAACCGTAGGGGGCAATGAGTCGTCTCTGCTAAGGCAAAGAGATCGACTTGGGCTTCCAAGAAGCGATCCCAAACGCGCTGCACCACCTGAGGGTGGAGTCACCATTCTGACGGGTGAGGACCCTCCCTCAAGAGGAGGCCCGCCGCTCAGTTCAACACTCTGGGAGGTGAATAGCCTGGAGGGATAGTAAATGCTTCTGTGCCCAGATCAACAGCCGAAAGGCTATGCGGTGTAACCCCGGGGACCGAAGTCCACTCTGGTGGTTCACGTACGCCACTACTGACATGTTGTCGGTGCGCACGAGGACATGTCTGTTCTGGAGCACAGGAAGGAAATGCTGGAGAGCAAGGTGCACTGCTCGGAGCTCCAGCGTATTTATGTGCAGGGATGCCCAGACTGCACCCCAACCCAGGTTGGATGCATCTGTCGTCACCACTTGATGGCTGTGTATCACTCCCATCACTACACCGCGCAGGTGGGAGGTTTGTCTCCACCAGCGTAGGGCTTCCCAGCATCAGCGAGACACCGTCAGCCAATTGTGTCTGTCGCGCTTGGGGTGTAGCCGAAAGGCATTGAGCCATGCTTGAATGGGGCGCATGTGCAGTAACCCCAGTTGGATAGCTAATGAGGCTGCGGCCATCAGACCCAATAGTTTTTGACACAACACCAGTTACACTGTGGACCCCTGTTGAAACAGGGCCAGACAGTTTTGAATAGCCGCTACTCTGTCGTCCGACAGGTAGGCTCGCATGATGAGGGAATCCAGCCAGAGACCCAAAAAAGACTGTGCCGGGATTAATTGACTCTTGGCCTCGTTGAGAGTGAGACCTAGTCTCGCTAGATGGTTTGTCACTGTCGCCGTGTGGGCCTTTGCTCCTTCCTGCGACTGGGAACAGATCAGCCAGTCATCCAGGTAGTTCAGCACCCTGATCCCTTGCAGCCGCAAGGGAGCTAGGATTGCATCCACGCACTTTGAAAAGGTGCGGGGGGCTAATGAGAGGCCGAATGGCAGCATGGAAAACTCAAATACGCTCCCCTGAAAGGCGAAGCGGAGATATTTTCTGTATGCTGGATGGATAGGAACGTGAAAATACGCGTCCTTCAAGTCCACTGTTGCAAACCAATCGCCCGACCGGACAGATTGGAGGATGTGGCGATGTGTGGCCACCTGGAAACTCCTTTCCCTCAAGAACCCGTTGAGGTGTCTCAGGTCTAGGATAGGGTGAAGGCCGCTGTTGGAGAAACATGCACTTTAAGAAACTATAGTTTAAAAGATTAACTATTTAGTTTTAGATTGTTAGTATTTGGGTTTCATTTAGTTAGTTAGTTAGTTAAGACAATTTGGGTTTAATATTAATTACTGGAGCAAGAAGACAGAGGGAAAGCTTTAAAGTGCACCAAATGGCAATTTCAAAGGGGAACCTGTGCTTTGTCAGAGATCACACTTTGGGGGGCTAAAAACCTTCAAAAGCTTAAACAATCTCCTTCCTTCCTTCCTTCCTTCCTTTAAACTTTATTGTTCCTGAGTGGAACATCAAACAGGCTTTGATGTTATAATCACTTAAGGTAATAAAATGAAAGTGGACCCACGTGGTCCATGATATTCTGATAGGTTAAGGATTGAGGGGCGATGTCATAAGTTTAAGTCTATATTAACCCCAACATTGTATTGTCTTGTTGATTCTGTTATGACCTGTGCTTAAGGAAAATGGAATACCCATCTATTTGACTATTGAATAAAAAATCTTTGTTGAAATCTGCAACGGAGTTTGGAATCACAATAATTATTTATACTGACGGATGCATGAAGGAAAAAAGAACACTAACTTCTAACTAAACTTTTATTTCAAATCAACAGCTATTGTCCTTTTTTAGCAGAGTAGAACCCCTTGGAAAGTAGTTTCTCTACTTCTTGCCTGAGGGCCAGAACCTGGAGAGGGTCGTTCACGGATGTAACCACGATCCCTCGAAAGGGAGGAGGTCCCACGCGGAACTGCAGTGCGTAACCAGTGTGTACGGTGGCAAGCACCCAGGAGTATGAGATGCAGTTGCTGCAGTATTGCAGCCGATGTTGTGTGAACGGGTGAGCCTGAAGCCGCAAGCCTTCAGGGCCCCTACTGGGTCGGGGCGGAGCAAGCTGAGGCAGCTGCCTAGGGCGACAGCCCTGGAACTGCCTTCTGGAGCACTGGTGCGTGGGTGCACCATGCCCTGCGTTCCCTTTTTTTCCTTGCAGGAGGGTCCAGTTGCGTGCTGATGTGGTGGCTTGCCGAGATGCCTCGCGTTCTCAGTGGGAGCGCTGCAGGATCTCCTCTACTACTGGCCCAAAGGGATACCGACAAATCCAACACAGCTGTCTTATCCGCATCGGGGACCGTCGTCTGTGACAGCCTAACTGTTTGTGAGCCACCACCAGGTTAGCCAGGCTCCTACATAGGGCTTGTGCACCAAGGCACCGAGCACAGTACGCACCAAGGCACCAAAGTACCAAGGGCTGAGCATGCACCGAGGTACCGAAGCACCGTGGGGCAGCTAATGCAGCAGTGCCTACCCTAACCGCATGTAGTCAGTCACCTGATCAGCGTGCAGCATCTACCAGGGAGACACACAGGCCGAAGCCACGGCGGGTGAGAGCTCAGTTAGTGAAAAAAAAGAAGGGAGAACACACTGTTATTTTTTGAAGGTGGGTAGGCCGAGACAGCTGGCGAGGTCTACTCGACAGCGGAGCAGGCTAGAACACAGCCCAGCTTCCTAGAACACAACATGACCTATCTGACTGTTGTTTATTTTGCCCAAGCTGCGTGAACAACAGCCGGCAGAGTCACTCAACGGCGGGGGTGGCAAGCCGAGCGCCGGCAGAGGAACGGTGTTCTCCCTGAAGGTGTAGGTTGAAAGACAACACACACACACACCAATACTGCACAGGCAGTCACACTCATACGACGGATAGCCGTAGAAAAAACGGCCTGCGACACAAGTGAAGTAGGCCATGAAGAAGAAAGAAAAATACACTCAAAATGGAGCCGCTGATTCCATGAGAGTGGCAAACCGGCTCTCAGTACGAATGCAAGGGTATTGCAGACGACTCAGAGGAGCTCTTTCAAAAACACACTTAGTGTGACACAGAAGCATACCTTACCATAGGTGAGAGGCAAAAGAGGAAGTGAGCACCGTGGAGTGACTATTTATTCCCTCGGCAGGCGAGACCGAGGATGTCACTCCACGGAGTGGCCTATCGGCAGCTCTGACATAAAATACTCAGCAAATACCTACCTAAGGCAGCCATATCCCAAAAGTATTGGTTGGTGGTCGTCTTCAAATTGAAGGGGAACTTTAAGGCCCAGAATCAGTACATCCTAACCCATTCAGATGGGTGTTTCCTAGTTTTCTAAGCTAATATTCATTTGTGCATGCCAGGGCAAGCGCAGTACATGGCGTACCACGTTTTAACGTGTACCGCAAAATAACACCACACCTGTAACTTTTTTTTCTTTTAAATTAGGATTTGAGTGCACGTTCATGTGAATTGGCATATCATACGCCCAATTCATACAGAAGTGATATATTTATGTATCCATTCTTTGTTTTGTTCTGTTTCCCTGTACCATTATGATGTGCATTGCACATGATTCTCCGTTGTAATTAGTAACGCAAGATATTAACACACGTAAATAAATGTGTATACCAAAACACCGTGTTTAAATAAATAAAGTTCTTGCAGTTTTTATTATTTATCATTATTGTTATTATTATTCATTAACCAATACATTTAATGTAACATAATTTTCAAATACAGCTACATTTTGGAGTTTGCATGATCGAAAGACTTAAAACGGTAAAACCAAATTTCTTCGCTGTTCTTTTGGCGAGCTGCACGATCAGCCATGCTTGCTGCACAAACTGAACTGTTGGATGTTTCCATGACTACAAAAAATCAGGGGTAGACCAATCTCTCTGCAGCACTGCTGAAAAGACCAGACATTTTGCTTATGGGAGCACAGAATGGCATTATGCTCTCTCTGCTTTATCCGGGAATAAAATAACCCATGCACTGGAAACGAGAGAGAGAGAGATGCAAGTTAGTGGATGTTACTGTGAGAATGCCATCAAATTGCCATATTGACAAACTGGTGACTATAACTAACTGTTCCCTGGACTGAACTCAATATGTACAATGCAGAATAATGTAATGCTGCACAGGCTACCCTCCTCTAAAGGTTATGGTTTTGTCTCGTAAAGAGAATGTTTTACCGCAATGCTATCTCAACAGTTTACGAACTCAAGTGAGAGCAAGTGACCCAAAAGAAGGGTGTTGCCCTGTGCTGACAATGTTCATGTGTACTGCCGCTGCTTTATTTGGACTGACGCCACTGTGAAAGAAGCAGGTGTTTGATTTCACTTGGACTCCGCTGTGTATGGTGGACTGCTACTCGCTGTCACAGATTTGCATGGTCAAGCCAGCGCACACTGGGTATTTGACATCTTCTGTGGACTCACAATAAATAGAGGTTTCTCTGTGGACCCCCTTCTGTATGTCGGATTTAGGTAAGCGGTAACTACGCTCTGGTGTCAAAATGAGCATTTTTTTCCCCCCGAGTTTTGTTTGTCTTCTAAAAATACCTTTAACGCGTTGATGTTTGGCAGGTGTAATAATAGTATAGAAAATTCTGAGATATTTTATTAGATTTTATAAATTGGTAATGCATGAGTAATGTTTCAAATGCATGGTCGAGAACACAATGCGGGATATCTTTGGTGTGTAACGTTGGCTATCACAACAATATTCATAATACCTTTGTTTAAGTGTAACACGCTAAGCCTTTAAAGTATTTCGTTTTAAAACTGTATTGAAAGCATGTAAAGTTTGTGTATTCTGATAGTTGATTTAATTCATCCAGGTTCGTCATTATGTAGTATAAAATTACGGTCTTTATGGTCTGAGGATAGACATTGCAATCTGACAGTTTTGTCAAAAACATTTAGACTTGACTGAATTGTTGCATGCAGAACGGGTTCCTCTCGCAAATTACAAAACACCGTTGTGTGAGGTGGTTTATTTAACTTGATTACTGGTTCTCTTTGCATTAATTTAATAACGAATAACCTTTATGAACGCTCTTCAAAATCGATAATTTGCCATTGCACCGTGTTTTCTAAAATGCATTGAATTAGGATACATGTATTCTAATAGTTCAATCCAACGTGCTAGGATTATGGATACAGTCTGTAGTGGTAGAGATGCTAGTAGGTGTAGATTATAATCGGGAGATGTGGGTTAAAAAGCAAGGTCACATAAATTCCAAAGCACCTGCATGTGAGAATGTAACAACGAAGCAAAACAGTAACAGAAATGGATACGGTTGTATGTTTCTTTATCTAGGGGTAAAAAGAAAAAAAAAACATTTTAATTCTTAATCCAAAATCTTAATCCAATTCTGTAGTCTGAGAAAAGTAATGGTGTTTTTAAGTGCCCCTCTAAAATGCACAAGGTAGGCAGAACTAACAAGTGAACGAAGGAACTAACAAATTAATAAACACATCTGAAACATTTTTTGAATTTGTATTATCTGTAGCCATCCTTATTATTATGAAGATGATTATTATTATTAATACATATTTAGTTGCTGAAAATACAATACCTGTACACCGAATGCACACATCTTGTGGTCTGCCTATATTATAATTATTTATTTCTTAGCAGATGCCCTTATCCAGGGCGACTTACAATTGTTAAGATATCACATTATTATAATTATGTAAGATATCAAATTGTTTTTACATACAATTACATTATTTTTTTATACATTATTTTTACATACAATTACCCATTTATACAGTTGGATTTTTACTGGAGCAATCTAGGTAAAGTACCTTGCTCAAGGTACTATTCTTACAGATAACAATAATGGTCTCATCGGTGCTTTCCTTTAGTCACATCTATCATCTTAGTTATAAATATTTTCAATCTGTCAAACTACAGGAAGGAAATATATGTATATTAAACATTGGCTGACATAATGAAACATTTGCATTAAACAGCATTATGTTAATACTTTGTATTACTTGTAATTGTCTTGCAATACAATTTGTTATCACTAGCAAAGATTGATCATAAAGCGGGTGATTAATCGATCAATAGAAAATGTCTTAAAACTTGTGATGGGCACCAGTATCAATATGTAGATATAACATGGATATTGTTCGGCATCAATAATAATTTCCATATTGCGATATCGTGGGGTTTTTACATTTTTGCTTCATCAATATATACTGCATGTGCGTATATTACGCTGTATAATGTAACTAAGATTGTAAAATAAATGTATAGCCTACAGATCATCTTTGAGTGAATGATAGAAAAACTGTGTCATTTTGTGTATTATTTATTGATTGTTTCATAGATATTTATGTTCCATGCAATGTCAGACCAAAAAAATCAATTTGTTGCAATTGTCTAATACCATGTCTAATATCCTGTGTTCTTTGCTTAGTAACTGGCATGGAGCAGGTGCAGTCAAATGGTTTGCATGTTTTT
The DNA here is from genome assembly GCF_902713425.1 of Acipenser ruthenus. NCBI lineage: Eukaryota > Metazoa > Chordata > Actinopteri > Acipenseriformes > Acipenseridae > Acipenser > Acipenser ruthenus. The sequence goes on from NC_081190.1 coordinate 60,618,783, forward strand.
TCTTAGCTCTACAAAGCTGTGATAGGTCAAAAAGGGTCTGAATTCAATGCTTTCATTTAACTGAAAGAATGAAAGGCCCCACAAATAAATTCTAGTTGTGTTCACCTTGACCTTCATTTAAAAGCTCAAGCTACCCAAATCAGGTTGTAAAAAAGTGCAGTGATCGGAGAACTCTTTCACTGCTTTAATTCAAAGGTAGTTTGGAGGCTCAGTATTATGTTGCATCAGTGATCACGTTACATGATATAGGCCTACGTTTCTGAAAACGAACCCTGAATGAAAGGAGTACTGAGGAATTCATGTGAATGAGTCTACATGACTGGTCTACAGGAAGTCAAAAGATGTGACAGTCGAAATGCTTTAAGTGCCAGAGCTGTCACCATTTACCTTCTTGCATTACATCACCCCTTATTTGCATCTGTAATTGACAGGTCTAACTTACAACCCCCTAAAAAGCTTTGTTTTTCACTGGTTCAACTGGGATAGTTATTTCCTGGGTTGAGGGTAATATACTGTAGTGTACAATGAGAACCTTACATCACTGCAATGAAAGCCACAACTGTAGTGAAACATTAAACAAACAAACAAAACATAAACAAAATCAGATACTTCAAAGGTAAAAAAAAGAAAAAAGAAAAAGTGGGTACCTATTTATGTATTAGTTATGCATGGTATTTAAATTAGCCATGTGCTAATACAAACTGCCATGTCCTAAGACAGACATAAGTAGCTCATCCAGGGCGACTTACAATTGTTACAAGACATGACATTATTTTTACATAAGAAAACCTGCAGCAAATTACCTTGCTCAAGGGTACAGTAGCAGTGTCCCCCACCTGGGATTGAACCAACGACCTGCTGGTCAAGAGTCCAGAGCCCTAACCACTACTCCACACTGCTGCCCATATTTGAACCACATTTAAAATAACTAAGCAGGTTACAGACAGACTGTAAAGTGTATGTATTTGCACTTGTGCAACCCACCACAACATTGTGTGGAGTAGTGGTTAGGGCTCTGGACTCTTGACCGGAGGGTTGTGGGTTCAGTCCCCAGTGGGGGACACTGTTGTTGTACCCTTGAGCAAGGTACTTTACCTAGATTCCTCCAGTAAAAACCCAACTGTATAAATGGGTAATTGTATGTAAAAATAATGTGATATCTGTATAATGTGAAATAATGTATAATGTGATATCTTGTAACAATTGTAAGTCGCCCTGGATAAGGGCGTCTGCTAAGAAATAAATAATGAAATAAATAATTATTGTTTGAAATAGGCAGTGGGCAATTAACAGCAATATTGTTACATGGAGCAAGTCTCAAGTTGTATGGTCATAGTAGGAAGCTATTAAATTACTCTTTACCTCTAGTCTGTGTAAACCAGTGGTGCACAACTCGGTCCTGGAGGGTGTCCTGCAGGTTTTTTATTCCAACTGCATTTTATTGGACCTTATTAGAAGCTTAATTGGTCCAATTAACTAATTTAGGGTATGGTTAGAACAAAAACAGGAGGGACACCGGCCCTCCATGACCTGAGTTGTGCAACACTGATGTAGAGTGATTGCTTGACACGTATTTATATTGGTCGTCTTGGGGATTTTAATCGTTGATTTCTTTTGCTAATGAGAAGGGCTTGCCATATGGTCGAAGTGAAATAGAAAGTTTCCAGTGTGATAATTCAGTAACAACTCTCTAGCAACCCTGTCACCTAATGCCACCTGCCCTAGTTGAAGCAAATACAGCAAAGACTACCCTGCGACAGTGCTGTTATACAATCTTTTCAATGGTGCCTACATTTTACTTCTAGAAGTTATGAAGTTCAGTCTGAATATTTCACTGTAAAATATATCAGCTTACTTAGCCACACCAGCAAAGTAAGTGCAAATCCTCCGTTGACATCTTTTAGACAAATGCCTATGCATGCAGCACATTTATATCCTGGTATTGGATAGAGCTGAAGCTTTAGAAGACAGCAAAGAAGTTGTTCTATAAACAGCCTTGCCTTTGGGGCTTGGGCCAGAGATTAAAAAGAACAAGACCTATTTCTGTAACTAGATGTAATTTAGCTTTGATAATTTTTTTCTTCTTAATTTTGGTGACAAAATTAGCCCTTGTGAAATTCAATCCAGAACCATGTGAGGATTGCAAAGTGCTTACTGCAATGCACACTGTAGAGAAGTGTTGTCTTACAATCTTTGAGCAAAATATTAAAGATGAACTCCCTTATAGATAATATTACATTAAAAATGATATTTCATAGGTTTTTATTCCTGTTAAAATGTCGTAATTGCTAATGCTGACCCTCTTGTTTGCCCATTCACTTCTGCTTTGTATTTGTGACTAAAGTTTGTTTGGGGGACCTGAAATAAAAAGAAAATAGTGTAAAGAGGCAGCAAAACCCCAAACTGAAGAGCAGTGAAAATGTACATAGTGGCAGATGCCTTCCCAGTTTTTCTAGACAATAAAAATATCTATATGTGCCCCACCACACTAGTATTTTGACTTTTTTAAGCAATGGAACCTCGGGTACATTATAAAAGATGAATGCACAATACAAGCCTTAAATGCATTTTTTTTCCCAGTTATATTTATTGATTATTTTAAACTGTACAGACACAAAAACAACACATTTTGCAGGAAAATAGGCTATATAGAAGCTCTATATAAAATATGTTGTTCTCTTGGTATCAATATCTGATTCATCCTTCTCCCAGCAAAATACTGCATTTACAGATTATGCAGTTTTGTATTTTTGTCTGCTGGTAATTTTCTGAAAATAACCTCTAATTCCCAATATTCATGTGTCTTCACATATACAATGACTCAACACCATGATCACTTTTTCCATGTGTTTCCACTTGTCTGCAGCCATACTTCCTCCACGGAAAACTGGAGAAGGAAGTCAGACAACAGTGCACAACAATATAAAGGCACTTGTTTATTCTTGAGATTTACCATTACATGTTCAAAATAAAAAAAAAGTGTTACCATGTTTATTTCTGACATTTACCATTTTGCTTGGTAAATGTCGACATTTACCAGTAAATCATAAGATTTGCCAATAACATATATACTGTATAGTATATACTAAATATATAGAGTGACTATTTGTAATTCTTATGTGTGAGCGAGGTGGGGTCTACAATATAAAACATAAAAAATAAAATAATCAGCACTCTTCTTCGGCTACAGATACATTCTTGGTATCGTTACTAGTGTTTCTAGGGTCATTACTTTTTCTAACTTGTTATTTATGATTTAGCCCACAAGTTAATGAGATAATATCCTAGCTAACAGTTAATATAACAGAAAGTATTGGATATTGAAACCAAGTCTATAAGATAATGTGGTAGGTCTCTACCTCCTGCTGAGGAACTGTTGGGGAATGTGCCCTCTTCGTAAAAATAGTTTTTTGGTGGAAGAAAAGTAGCACATTATTTGTTCCTTGTTTGGCTGATTATTGAACCATTCAGTTTAGATTGACTCACCCAGACACAGACATGATTATTTTTATTCTTAAAGGGAGAGCCCACAGTGTAGAGTATCTGGGTCATTGCAGGTGATACAATCTCATTGTGGAAGTCAAACGTTCACACTGTCGTTTTCAAAATCTAATACGTGTTTTTACATGTAATTTAGACAAATATTTGTTCATAAAAACAAAACAATATCAAAGAATGTGTGTTTTTAACATGACTTCAGTTGCATGCCCAATTATCTACACTAGTGTGTATCGTAATATACTGTACAGGCATTGCATTTATTGGTCTCAGTCTGAATAAAACCAGAGCATAATCTTGCTTCCTGTAGTTTAAATGAAATAAATCCATAAAATTCAATGAAGGTATTAAGTGTTCCATATTTGAAGTACAATAAAACAAAACCTGGAGGTTTTAGAGCCATTTACAAAACAAGTTGTGCACTAGGGTCCCCTGTTTAATTTGGACTGTCACAATGTCACACACCAGGGGTGGACAATCCTGGTCCTGGAGAGCCACAGTCCTGCAGGTTTTCTGGGTCTTTAAATCATCAATGGCCAAAGACCTAGGATGCATGTTAGTGTTGACCAATTAAGAAAACAATTGGTTCAATTAAGTAATTGAGAACTCGGGTAGAACGAAAACCAGAAGACCCTGCAGCTCTCCAGGACCACGACTGGCCACAGCTTTCATATACTGAATATTCATATATATATTTATACTTGTGTATTGTATTCTGTTCATGGGTGTATGCCTCTTATTTTATTGATCTATATCCTCAACATTTAAACATAACAAACACATTTCTAGTTTTAAAAAAAGGAACAGTTTGGGACATATTTCTGGCAGTTTCAAAAAAGCCATAAAGATTTTTCCAATTTAATAAAATTACTAGGTTTTGAATTCTGTTCTAAACTGTCTATACTTTCTTCCAACACACTTCTGTGTTTTCCAGATCGAAGCTTTGGTTAAGAAATTGTGCTGACTAAGATATCACTGCCCTACATAAAGTAACCTTGGTTGAGTAGAAGCTACATTATTTTAACCAGAGCAAGTTCATTTTTCATTCATGGGGAAAAGTGCTCTTATGAGGAAGAAAGCAGGGAATGTTTGCTAACCTTTCAGATTCAACATTTAGCTGACTAAAATCAAAACACGTTTATAATGTGCTACCAGTTATCTTTAATGGTTTCTAGTGACTTTAACGTTACAAACTGCTTGCTAGTAGTCACATATTTGAAATGTTCACATACTTCACACAAAGTTCTGTGAACAGTATGTGTTGTCACTTCTCTTCTGAGCTCTTGAGTGACTTTCCAGCCCCTAGACATACGGATCTACATCTGAAAATTGCTCAAACAGCACTACAACAGGAGCCGGAGCTGAATATCTAATGTTCTTTCTTTGCCAGCAGAGGTTGGAATCGGGCTTGGATAAAAATTCTGAAAAACATTTCAAAACATTTTGACAAAAGAATAAGGAAAGAGTTGGATCTACAAAATAACAGATGCCCACCTTCTGTCGGTTAAATTTGCCTTCCTGACCGTTTTCTCCGGTAAGACATTTATGCTTTTTCTGGTTCTTGTTATTTTGGTGTTGTTTAGCAAATACTGTACAGTAATACTTAAACTGGACTAAGAACTAACAGTTAACAACAGCTGTAGATTTCTAATAATGTGAATTAGCTCCTACAATAACATTTGTCAATAGACACTAACAAACCTGAAACTATCTACCTATAGTTTAAATGTACAATGTATTTATTTTTCTATATGTTTACTATATTATTTTGGTGGTTGCAACCCAACTTCAAGTAAAATAAGTAGACTGTACAAGCAAAGAATGTCTTGATTACTGACATTAATAATAATAAAACAGAGGGTTTTTTTAAAAATTTTAAGTCACTAAATCATGAGGTACTAATATTTTTTCTGTGATTAATAATTTTTATAATGCTTTTGGCAGCTGTTTAACCTATTATCCACAGTAGAACTGAGCATTCAGTATACAGTACAAATCATATATATATTTTATGAAACTTTAAATAACACATTAATGCATGTTTATTTATATTACTGTAATCCCTTGATAACAGTATAAACAACTGGCTCCATGGAACATTATTCAATCTTGGTATCACAATTTTGTATTAGTTGCAGACATGTAAATATTTCTAACAGTTGTTTGGGTCAATTGTTATGAATGGTTTCACTTTTAAGTCAACATTGAAGATTTGCAGTTTGTCACGCTGTTTACTTTGCTGTAGTATGTTGCTGTTTTTTTTACCATGGGTTACCATAACTTCTTTGAGATTGACTGTACCTGTCAATACTTGGTAAACACTTCACTTCACCATGCTTTTACAATTTTAAACCAAATATAACTGCACATGGCTTTCAACCTACTGTACAACCACTTGCATCAGGTCTTAAGTTTTAAAACTTGGCATGCTGGAATCTGAATACGGGCAATATGAAAGGGGTAAAACAGTTACTGATGGGTAATCCATAACCACAGAGATAGTGAATATCAGCTGATCAGAAGAAAGAATTGGCAAGCTTGTATACTATTTTAATATGAGAAATTCCCATTGGGTCTAGATAGAATACTGTAAACAGTGTGTTCCCTTAACATGTTCTGTCTTTAGTCTATCTTCTGCTGTACCTTTCTTGATAAATGTTGTTTACACACTATTCCCAATACAAACATCTAAAGCTGTTTGACCACTGTCCTTGGATTTCAGTAATTCATAGGCCAGGTAAAACTATCTGAAGCTATTACTGTTGTATGTCACTGATGAAGACATTATCGATTTGTGTACTTCATTGCATTTCTTTGTTTTACATTAAAAATAACAAATTAATTAGTTTAGACATGGTTCAGGATTACTGGCCCTGAATTCCCACACTGATTACCCTGGCAAAAAACAAACAAACAAAAAAAAACAGTAGCAGAATAATGAGTAAATGATTTTAGCCCATTGAATACTCTGAATACTGGATATAAAACCAGCATACGTCACCGTTATTATCTCAGCTTCCTGGTTCCCATTGTTTTATTGTATTTTGCACATAAGATCCCAGAGGTCACGTGTGGAATTTAACCTTGTCCTTTCATACACCCCTGTGTCGCCCGAGCCACAAACAGTAACACTGTGTGCAGGTTTTTCTTTCTACTTTAACAGTACATCTTTGTGTTTGCTGTGAATGAGATAGTACATTTTTTGTAGAAACAACATAAATCTCTGCAGCTTTGTTTACACAGAACATTCCTGGAGAATTTGGTGTATCTTTTATAGGCTGTTAATGTTAAATCTAACATTTGCTGAGTATAAAGGGGCATTGACATGTGGGGAATGTAATGTTAACCGCTTAACATTAAGGTGGCTTGAGGTATTAAATAAACAGATATGATTCTGCAGCCTTCTGCAGTGGAGACCTGAGTGCTCTACGTACCACTGAGAAACTGACATATTTATTACCTGCTGCGGTATCACAAACTATTCATTTCTGGACTTTTAGATTATGTTTTTACCCAAATTGATAACTTCATAACACAAAATAATTTTCTGACATTTAGTTTGTTATGTGAGTTTTTTTATTTTGTATTGCTGTGTCTTACTGCCAAATCAGCATACATTTTGAGAACATTTAAAATTAACCTTTTATAGAGCAATTTTCAGAGTCCTGTTAAATGAATTTGGTGAGTTGAGATCACAGTGACATTCAATAACTGTACTGTATCTAAAGAAACAAGATAAAGCAAACAGAAACATATTGCCTCTAGATACAATATATTAGCTGAATTGGTAATTGATTTTATGCTCATTTGATATCTCAATGTCTAAATGAGTCAGAACAAGCTCGATACCCACATGTAATTAATCCTTCAGTTCAGGTAAATATCCTGATTTGTTTTATTGTGATTTATACTAAGCAAGGCTGGTGTAACTTGTTCTGACCTGAAAATTGATTTACGAATATTTTTTGCAATCCCTTTGCTTGGTCACATATAAAACAAAATGCTAATTCTCCCAGAAAGGAAAGCACTTTACACATGAGGATTATCAGGTTACTGAAACAGATTTAAGTCTTAAAATGCTATGCTCAGAGGGAAACAAAACGGATGTGTCTTTGTATAAACCTGCATTCTTTGGTTGGCGTATATTGCTTAATGTAGTGCAGTGTGGCGTAGTGGTTAGGGCTCTGGACTCTTGACCGAAGGGTTGTGGGTTCAATCCCAGGTGGGGGACACTGCTGCTGTACCCTTGAGCAAGGTACTTTACCTAGATTGCTCCAGTGAAAATCCAACTGTATAAATGAGTAATTATGTAAAAAAATAATGTAATTGTATGTCAAAATAATGTGATAGCTTGTAATAATTTTAAGTTGCCCTGGATAAGGGTGTCTGCTAAGAAATAAATAATAATAATAATAATGTACCGGTATGCTTAAGAGGTACTTGTTATGGAATATGTCATGTAAGTATGTTATGACACAATCTCAGGGATATTCAACCATACACTACACTGTAGATACAAATCCACAGTAAAAATTATGAATTAACAAAGTACCTTAGCTCTTTTTGGTATATGACAGTTTTGCATTTTGCCTGCATTGACCATATACATTGTGTGTATCTCAAGGATACCCTATGCAAAATTTACTTTGGTACATTTGCATTGTAATTTAGAATTGTTCTGTTTTTCCAAAAATACTTACAATGAATTTACTGTGATTTACTGGGGTTTACTGTTTTGTTTAGTTTTTTCTTTGTGATTACAACAATTCTTCTATATTGTACATTGATTGGCACAGGGTTGAAATTATACACATTAACATGTTTACTGTACTTCTTTAAATGGTACTGTTTTCCCTCAGGAATTCAACCTGAGGTACATGTATTCTACACAAGCTGTTTTTTGCAGAGGCTAAAGGATAAGTAAAGGATCAGCAAAGAACAGCATACTGTGTGGCCTCAGTGTGATAAAAATAGAATTGAATCAGCTTAACATAAAACTGCAAAATGTAAGTGAAAAAATAAGGCTACTGTTATTTTTATTTTTTTAAGGCAATTTAAGAAACTTTTTTTGTGCACCTTAAAACCTACAATGAGAAGAAGGAAGGGTTGGTTCTTAAACTTCATTTGAACTGTTGACCTTTCTCTGTATTCATGTTTAACCTCAAATTGAACTTCGGTAACAATTGCCGGGCATCTTTTTTTAAAAAGGGGCATGCAGATGCAATTTCGGCTCATTAGGCTTAACCATGTGAAAGTTTCCACATAGCATGCTAATTGCACATGGCCTTGCATAGGAGGCTGTGTGGTCCAGTGGTTAAAGAAAAGTGCTTGTAACCAGGAGGTCCCCGTTTCAAATCCCACCTCAGCCACTGACTCATTGTGTGATCCTGAGCAAGTCACTTAACCTCCTTGTGCTCTGTCTTTCGGGTGAGATGTATTTGCAAGTGACTCTGCAGCTGATGCATAGTTCACACACCTTAGTCTCTGTAAGTCACCTTGGATAAAGGCTTCTGCTAAACAAACAAATGATTATATAAAAACTAGTGACCGCGATTGCAAGAATATTCTCATTTAAATGTCACTTAACCATGTGGTCCATCTTTCGGGTGAGACATTGTTGTAAGTGACTCTGCAGCTGATGCATAGTTCACACGCTCTGTAAGTCGCCTTGGATAAAGGCGTCTGCTAAATAAACAAATAATAATAATAATAATAAGGGAAGGAGTGTGCGTGTAGATGTTTGTGAATAACTCCATCAGTATAGCATTGGGCAATAAGGATAATATTCTTAGCATTACTACATAACCCTAACACTTCCAAGCTCTGAAAACAGATAAACAGTAAAACAGATGTTGTGTAAGGTGTCTGATCCTAATGAAACTAAGGAACTCAGATATCTGACAGAACTGTATATTTGATCACTTCATTCATTAATGAAAAAAAAGCACAACAGTATATAAAGTTAAAGAATATGCATGATATGGTGTGAAGAGGCTGGCTGTAGGGGTGATGTCAGACCCGGAAGAAACACACACAGCACTGCGAGTGAAATGTGAATGCGCTTGCTTGCACGTTTTAATAATACACAGAAAATAAAACAGTTGAACAAAACAGCACACTGCACTTTGAGCCAAAATAGACAAACAAAACGGATTAACACCAAACAAACAGCGGACGAACAAACAAGTATTGTGCTGGTTTAAAAGTATCGTGCTGGTTTATTTATTTTATTCGTAATTAATTCTCTCCTCTCCATACCCGTTCTCCACTCTCGAACACACAACCCTGTGTGTGTGAAGCACTCATCCTTTTATGCAGCAGTACCGAGACTTGATTGCTAATCAGTCATTCAACTGGAATCTCGGTACATCTGCACATGAACTAATTGTGCTCCCTGTGCTTCCATACTAATACCCATTTTAATCTGCAGGTGAAGTGATTGTGGAATCCCTGTGCCTAAATACAATTATACACTTTACATTGCCTGTGCTACAGAACCCACACTCTGTGTACCAATACCTGCACCAACAATAACACGCCACATGCAACATATAACACAAAATACGCACAGGGGAGGGGGCACCCCGCCACATATGGACACTGGAAATGAAGGGAGAGTAGTGATAAGCCCGATTTGCATGGGACTAAAAACCGCCACTTAAGCAGATGGTTTTGGTTCTGTGAAATGTAGTCCTTTAGTGATAATTTTCTCAGAGGTCCTCTGATTATTTTATAGGACATCGGGACCTTCTGTAAAATTTCATACTCAGGCATCCTGTGTCTTTTTACACCCGTGCAAATCGATCGTATCATTGTTATGTTAGAATTGATATACAGTGGCTCTCAAAAGTATTCACCCCCCTTGGACTTTTCCACATTTTATTGTGTTACAACATGGAATCAAAATGGATTTAATTAGGAGTTTTTGCCACTGATCAACACAAAAAAAGTCCATAATGTAAAAGTGAAAAATAAAATCTACAAATTATTCTAAATTAATTACAAATATAAAACAGAAAATAATTGATTGCATAAGTATTCACCCCCTTTGCTATGACACACCTAAATAAGCTCTGGTGCAACCAATTGTCTTTAGAAGTCACATAATTAGTTGAATGGAGTCCACCTGTGTGCAATTAAGGTGTTTCACATGATTTCAGGTTAAATACACCTGTCTCTGGGAGGTCCCACAGTTGGTTAGTACATTTCCTAACAAAAACTACATCATGAAGACGAAGGAATATTCAAAGCAAATCCGGAATAAGGTTCTTTAAAAGCACCAATCGGGTATGATATAAGAACATTTCCAAGGCATTGAATATCCCCCGGAGCACAGTAAAGTCCATTATTAAGAAATGGAGAGAATATGGCACAACTGTGAATCTGTCTAGAAAAGGCCGTCCTCAAAAACGGAGTATCCGGGCGAGAAGGGCACTAGTCAGGGAGGCCACCAAGGGGCCTATGACAACTCTAAAGGAGTTACAGTCTTCCACGGCTGAGCTGGGAGACACTGTGCATACGGCAACAATAGCCTGGGTGCTTCACAAAACTGGCCTTTATGGGAGAGTGGCAAAAAGAAAGCCATTGTTGAAAAAAACTCATCAAATCTCGACTAGAGTTTGTCAGAAGGCATGTGGGTGACTCTGAGACCAAGTGGAAGAAGATTCTATGGTCTGATGAGACCAAAATAGAGCTTTTTGGCCTCAACGCTAAGCGCTATGTTTGGCGCAAGCCTAGCACCGCACATCATCCTGAGAACACCATCCCTACCGTGAAGCATGGTGGTGGCAGCATCATGCTATGGGGATACTTCTCTGCGTCAGGGCCTGGAAAGCTTGTGAAGATAGAGGACAAAATGGATGCAGAAAAGTACAGAGAAATCCTGAAGGAAAACCTGCTGAAGTCTGCAAGAGACCTGGGACTTGGGAGAAGATTCATCTTCCAGCAGGACAATGACCCCAAACATACAGCCAAAGCCACACTGGAGTGGCTTAAAAACAAAAAGGTCAATGTCCTGGAGTGGCCCAGCCAAAGCCCGGACCTCAATCCAATTGAGAATATGTGGAAAGAGTTGAAAATTGCTGTTCACCAAAGGTCCCCATCCAACTTGACGGAGCTTGAGCAATTTTGCAAAGAATAATGGGCAAAAATTGCAGTGTCCAGATGTGCAAAGCTGGTAAAGACTTATCCAAATAGACTCATGGCTGTAATTGCTGCCAAAGGTGCCTCTACCAAATATTTACTCAAGGGGGTGAATACTTATGCAATCAATTATTTTCTGTTTTGTATTTGTAATAAATTTAGAACAATTTGTAGATTTTATTTTTCACTTTGACATTATGGACTTTTTTGTGTTGATCAGTGGCAAAAACTCCTAATTAAATCAATTTTGATTCCATGTTGTAACACAATAAAATGTGGAAAAGTCCAAGGGGGGTGAATACTTTTGAGAGCCACTGTACCATTTGCGGGGTATTCACCACAAAGCAATATCAGCCTTCACAATAAACCATATAATATAATATTAAAATTGGTACGATCTGTCCTGAGATTCTACAGTTCACAGTAACACAACGATTTAGCATAGCCAAAATGTGGACAGACAAAAATAGAAAACATAATTGCCAAAAAAATGCTTTTAATTGCTATTCTAGCCTTTGGAAAAGAAGGTACAATGAAATTAATTATTTAAATCTGGTTCATTGTTTACAAATCATGAACAAAAGTGCCTTCTCTGGCCACAACATTACATTACATTTTTAATTTACTGACTTTCGTTGATGAAAACTAATCCACGTCTGGGAGATTACTAGACGTCCTCTGCCTGTGGTTTTTGGTCCTGTGCGAATCATGCTTTAGACAGAATTCAGAAGTTAAAATTCTGTAAATGCTTGTGGCCTTCAAGAGTATTGCTCCGCTGATATCTTTAAAGAGGTATTAAGCTCCCTTTTAAGTACGAAATGTAACCTTACCTTATGGTTATTTACCTCCTAAAGACACCGAAACCTGAATAAGATATATCAAAGCTGCTCGCAGAGCCTGTGATGCAGTCATGGCCCGCCCCTGAGGGCACAAAAACACTGCGGTCACAGATCTCAGCGCCATTTCTCCTTTCAAGACTGACCTGACAGAGGAGTCTTGTTCAGATAACTACTTGTACCTCTATCTGCTATATATTTGGCATTTATTGTGTTTTACACTGAATGTATGTGATATTAAAATAACCACTGTAATACTTTTCACAAATTACGTGTAATTTGTGCGCTACAGCCTGTTTTTTGTTACCTACCACTGCAGCCTTGTGCCCTGTATGAAGATTGCGGCTTAGTTTTATTACGAGACAATATTTACTGTACTATTATTTTAGAAGCTTCTCTTATGTTTTCTGTTTCTTTTACAGAGACTACGTGCAGGCCGATCTGCAACATGGTGCTTTGCACACGTACAGTGAGAGCAGCTGACTGCAGCTCAGCAGCACTGCACAGGATTAAGATACGTGCTTCGGGTGTTGATTGCTTGCAGTCTCACAGTGTCTTGATGCTGTTTTGGTGACTGCTTTTAGCATCATCATTGCGAAGGCTGTTAGTACCAACTAACAAGCAGACTTCCCTCAGTTTCGTATGTATACTGAGTGGTTTTGCCAGTGGCTTGTACAGGTGGGCATCCCTGTACATTGCTACCTACGGTGACTGCGAACCAGTGGACCTGTAGCGTATGGTACCAGGGTCACCGACCTGCTCTGTTCCTTACCCGGTACCGAACCGGTGCCGAGGTTACCGCACCGGTGCTGCACTGTTACCGTGCCTGTACCTTCCCTGTGCCATACTGTACCGACCTAGTGCTAAAGCAACCGAACCAACCCAGTACCATCCTGGTTCAGACCGTACCGACCCGGTGCTAAAGTCACAGAACAGGTACCGAACCGCCCTGGTACCATCCCGGTTCTGACCTAATACTGTACCGTACCATACCGACCCGTGCTAAAGTCCTCGAACCGGTACTGAACCAACCCTGTACCGTCCCAACCAGGTTTCTACCCGGTCCTGCACAGCCCGCTATCGACCGGTACTCAAGCCCCCGGCCCGGTACCAAACCGGTCTTATTTGGGTCTTGACCCGCCCGGTTGCAGTCTATAAGCAGATTGAGGCAGCACCTGTACATCTGTATACTGTACACTGCATTGCTTGCTTCTTGCATCAGGCCTGGGTTTTATCCCCGCGACACATGCAAGGCCAATCTGCCTGTTAAGAACAAGCACAGCAGATGCTCTTCCTGCCTGGGACCACAGCACACCAAGGAGGCACTGGTAAGCGCATGCTGGAGAAGACCACAGCATGCCAAGGAGGCACTGGTAAGCACATGCTGGAGAAATGTCTCTCCCGCAGCTCGACAGAGCGCTCTGCATCCCTTACTCCTGCTCAGCGCTCTTCCCCATCACCCTCTGTTAGAGAGGTGGCTGCATCCTCACCCCATGGCTCTGTGCCAAGGGAGACCAGACGACGCACCCGGGAAAGTAGCCCACGCAGGAAGTCACCATTCCAAACAATCTACGGACTCAGAGCAGATGAAAAAGCTCTGGGCAGCTGTTTCCCACCAAGGAACTAGCAGAATTACTGCAGGAACGCTCGTCGCTGCCTGTCCTGCCTGTCCCCTTGGGGGCCCCAGGAAGCTATGGGCACAGATTGACAACAGGAGGACATACTGTCCATCTCGCCTCTGACGAGTTGGGTGAACAGGAGTTGGCATTCCAAATCTGAAGACGTGGAGTCCGACTGCACGTCCCCTGTGGTTAAGTTGTCCCTGTTGGCAGAGCTTCTACCGCTGATCCAGAGGGCCACTGCAATTTTATAAGTGCCCTGACCTATAGAAGGAGACACAAGGCAGTCCATCTTTGATGATAAGCCTAGCATCTCTCCCGTGTCCCCCCCAGTGGACCCGGATTTTCTTTTTGAAATCAATTATAATAGTATTTTGGTAGCCTACCAGTCCTATTTGCTTAGGTCCCTTTCTGACAGTCACAGGCCCTCACCACAACAGCTGTTCTCCATAATAGTTCTCCATAATAGGAGACGGGGGACCCTCTGGCAGTAGAAGCCTTGGCACACCAGTGGCCGAGGCAAATGTTATATGCCTTCCCACCGCTCGCGATGCTCCAACTGTGTCTGGAGAAAATCAGGCAGGACCGGGCCAAGGTGCTTCTAGTAGCCCCTTATTGTCCCAGCAGGCTCTGGTTTTCAGCCCTGATGCAGCTCCTGAGTGGCCAGCCATGGAGACTGCCCAAGTGCCGCAACCTGCTCAGTCAGGCACAGGGGACTTTATGGCATCCCGCCCCATCGAGCCTGCAGCTCTGGGTCTGGCCTCTAAACGACTGCATTTGAGCCGTCTGGGTCTGTCCAATAGGGTTATTGACACCCTACAAAATGCCAGAGGAGCATCCACATATTCCCAGTACGGGTACAAATGGGGTGTCTTTCAGATGTGGTGCCTGCCTCATGGGTTTGACCCCACTACCTGTCCCATGGCAGTTATACTGATGTTATTGAAGGACCTTTTGATGAGTGGTAATCCCTCTCCACGTTAAAGGACTATCTGGCAGCCATTTTGGCTTGCCATGTCAAAGTTGACTCGTTCTCCCCAGGAGCAGGGCAATTTCTGAAAGGGGCTCAGCGGCTTCGGCTGCCTATGAAGGACATTGTTCCTCGCTGGAGGTTAAACATGGTGCTTAATGCATTCATGAGGCCATGCATTCAGCTGAGCTGGAATATTTATTGCTCAAAGTGGCTTTCTTGCTTGCTATCACCTCCGCAAAGCAGGTGAGTGAGATGCAGGCTTTCTCCATTGCAAAAGCCTGCTTAATTTTTACAGAGGCCAGGACAAAGGTTACGCTCCGTACCAACCTTGCCTTTTTGCTGAAGACGATCTCGGCATTTCATGTCAACCAGTCTGTGGAATTGGAGGCTTTCCATCCACCTCCTTTCCAGTCTGGCAGGGAGTGACAGCTTCATACATTCTGCCAGGTGTGGGCCCTGGCGTACCATGTTGACACGACGAAAAGTTGAAGGCAGTCCGAACAATTTTATGTCTGTTATGGGGCTTCTCAGTCGACACTGAAACACGTGACTAGCCTTTTGGAAAAGTGTTTGTTCAAGTATTTGTTTTATGAGTGTATTTCTCTAATTTTGAAAGGTGGAAAATAAATGGTTTCAGGTCATGCTCGATGGTGTGTTTCTCCAGGTTTTTTTTTTTCTTTTTTTAAGGGTGCAGTGCCAAGCAGAAGGCAAACAGGTGGATATGGAATGTTCCATTTTATGCACCTCGAGAATAGTTGTTTCATTTTTTTAGAAAGATGTTTTGTTATCCCAGTTCTGTAATGAAACAAAACCATACAATTGCTTAGACTGCTTAAATATTAGACATAGTTAAAAACAAGTGCTGCGGAGCGCCACTTGAAGTGGGGGGGCCATCGATTTTCTCCATCACCCCCACCGCTTTTACAATTGTGCCTATTTGCTTGGTACTGACCAAGTTTCCCTCACATGTTCTTCTAACTTGGTTTGTGTTTTTGATATCTCCACTTTATATGGCTCTGCTCTTTTTGTAACTGGATTTTTTTCACACTGTTTTTAGTAGTCTACTAGCACCCATCGCAATCTTTTTCATACTTGCCGTGGATCAACCAAAGACCATGTTTAAGGTGGTATGGCTGGATTACATTATTAGATGGTAAATTCTGGTTTAAGTTTAGTTTAACAAGTTTTGCTTTGAAAAAGTGTGTTGTGTTGCTTTATGTTTAATTTATTACATTTGTATTTCACACAACTTTTGGTAATTTTAATTTTAAAAAAATACCGTTTTAAAGCCAGGCTACCTTAAACTGCATTGCGTAAAATAAAGTTGCCTTATGTGAGGGCAGAAGTAAAAAGATTACTAAAAAAGTTTACAGAAGATAATTTAAATGGAAAATGTAAATAATATCTGAGAGAGGTTACTTATCACAATACTTAACATGGTTACTTGGAATACAATGGAATGAAAGTGCGCCCAGATAGCAAGTTAAGGGCCAGACTTTCCAAAGAAATTCTGCCTGTTGGTATTTCTCTGTGCAAATTCCGATGCAATTGAGATCATGTCTGTCAGGGCAAGGGTTTCCTTATGGCGGTACCCACACATCAAGTCATTAAGACTCTTCTGTGTCATTTTTTATTGTAAATATTTCTTTATGCGACGAAGAGACGAAACGCACCTTTCTGCTGATATGTTTTGACATCTGTAGGTGTTTTGGGTAGCTTGGCAGTAACTGATTTATTTCCACCACGCTTCATATATGTCTCGTTCGGTCAAAATTATTTTGTTGAATTGCGTACAGTGAGTGACTGGCGCGAACAAATGAAGTAATGACGCAGAAGGGGGCTGAACATAGATGTAATACATGATATCTACTGGCCTAAACGGAGACGTCACGGCCAGGGACATTAGGAAAATATTTATATATTTTTCTAAATAAATTAAATAAAAAATTATATACTTTTTTTTTTAACTGCTTAAAAGTGGTCAGGCCATGGCCCGGGAGCCCCACCCACCGGCTCCGCGGTCTATGGTTTAAAAAAAAAAAAAACAGAGATCTTGAATTTCTAAAAAAATACCAAAAAGGCTAACAAATGTATATTGTTCCCAATAATCGCTTATTAAGGAGTACTTTTTTCTGTTGACGATCTTGCTTTTATTTTGTTTTTTTGAAACATGTATTTCATATACAATGCTCTAGATTGTACAATACCTTATTCCTTCAGGTGTTGTAGTCCAAGCGCTTTCATTGTGACCGACTGCACCAGTACCACAATGGAGTAGTTTATCTATACAACTGTATTTGAAATATATGCATGTCCTGAATATACATATAACCAAGTGAAGAACCATAATCAGCACAATTACCAGCCCACTAATAACTTTATTTAACATAATATGTGGTAGGACAGTTTTAAAGTATTGGTTAGCAACCTTTTAACAGCTGGGCAAATTGAACAATTTTAAATTACAGTGGGCCATATTTTCAAAGCGTTCATACCAGTCTTTAATTACCCCTTTTTTCCCTATTTTTTTTTAAACAGTATCAAACACATAAGTAATGTAATTGGAGATCTTTTAAGTACTCTCAAGTTATTTCTCAGTTTTATACATTGTTGAATTTTCGTTTGACAAAAAATAGGATTTAATTGAAGACTGGAGTAAACGCTTTGAAAATATGTTTATCTGGTTATGTTGTATACAAAGCAGTTCTTGGCTGATAGGATATGACTGAGAGTAAAATGAGGCCTTAGAATGAGCCAATGATTCCTAATTGCTGTTCATAACAGTTTATTCTTTCTCTACAGGAACATTTTTGCTTTCTAAGGGTTGTCACAGTAGCTTCTTAGAATTAGTCTTGCCTCTCGCAATGAATCTGTCCTACTCAAGGATACCACTGTAGAAAGCTGAGCACTAATTACTTCCAATTAGTATCAAAACCTAATCAAGCTCTTATTGTTAAAAGGAATGTGTGGCTGCATTTGAAGGATTGTTTTAAGTTAATGTGCTGTACCAAAACACGCGAAGTATGCATGGTTAGTTTATTTTGTAATATTTGCTTTTATGTTCTTCTATTGGCCAATGCATGAAGCAAACAGTAAAACGCATTACAAAAAATAGAAAATACAAAAAAGATCCCTGCATTCATGCAAATAATTGTATTTGCATGTGATTGTTATGTGTTGTTCCTGTTGTAGTTGTTAGTAAGAAGAATGAATGTGCATGATACTAACCTTAATGATACAGAAGTCTAAAGGTGATTGGAGTCTGAAAACAAATAGCAATGTCCTGCCAGCTGGATTTTTTTTTTCTTCCTGCTATCATTTTTAAAATAAGTTTGTTGTTTAAGCCATATATCATGGTTTGTTTAATGGAAAATGTTACCAGTGACTGCAGAGACTGGTTTTCAAGTGCAGTAGAGCATTGGCAATTCTATATACATATATATATATATATATATATATATATATATATATATATATATATATATATATATATATATATACACAGTGCCTTGCAAAAGTATTTAGACCCCTGACCAAGTCTCTCATATTACTGAATTACAAATGGTACATTGAAATTTCGTTCTGTTTGATATTTCATTTTAAAACACTGAAACTCAAAATCAATTATTGTAATGTGACATTGGTTTTATGTTGGGAAATATTTTTAAGAAAAATAAAAAACTGAAATATCTTGTTTGCATAAGTATTCAACCCCTGTGCTGTAGAAGCTCCCAGTTTACACCGATGAAAGAAATTGCCCTAACGAGGACACAATTACCTTACCATTGGGCTCCACCTGTGAACCATTAAAGTTGCTGTCACATTTTCTGGATAAAACCCCCACTGTTGAAGGATCATTGGTCAGGCTATGAATCTGAAGGAAAATGAAGACCAAAAAGCATTCTACAGAAGTTAGAGATAAAGTAATACAAATTAGGGAAAGGGTACAAAATAATATCCAAGTGTTTGGATATCCCAGTGAGCACAGTTGGATCAATAATCAGGAAGTGGAAGCTGCATCACACCACCCAGGCACTGCCAAGAAAAGGCCGTCCCTCAAAACTCAGCGCTCAAACAAGAAGGAGACTTGTGAGAGAAGCCACAGAGAGGCCAACAATCACACTGTGTGCAAAGCTGGTACATACTTACCCCAAAAGACGTAAAGGTGGCTCTACCAAATATTAATGTGTGGGGGTTGAATACTTATGCAAGCAAGATATTTCAGTTTTTTATTTTTCTTAAAAATATTTCCCAACATAAAATCAATGTCACCTTACAATAATTGATTTTGAGTTTCAGTGTTTTAAAATAAAATATCAAACAGAACGAAATTTCAATGTACCATTTGTGATTCAGTAATATGAGAGAATTGGTCAGGGGTCTGAATACTTTTGCAAGGCACTGTATATATATATATATATATATATATATATATATATATATATATATATATATATATATGCATTTTGTAATTCAGTTGAAAATTAACTTAGGTTAATAGGTGTGATGAATTTGCTTATTTGTGATATTTTTTGTGTATCATCATTTTAGTCAAGGAACGCAAATGAATTCAAACCTACAGTGTGTATTCATCATTTCTGAAATTGTGCTTGTGGGGGTTTTCCAAGGTGAAATTAAGAAAAAGAAAATAACGACATACTGGTACATGATCAGTCTGTTTCCTTTCAATATACAATCAAGGTACGACTTGAAGGTTGATTTAATGATCAACATTAATAAAATAAAGCAACATGTTATTTTGCTACTGCTAATGAGTCTGGCTGTCAGGATTAAGACTCAGCTTATTGCTGTCAGTGGGTCAAGTTCTCCCCACTAGAAGCTTTTCAGCCTGAAATGCTGACAAACTATTAGCGCATTTCAGCCTGCGATTTTATGAAATGTGAGACAGTCATAATCCAGGATTATCTTTGGGCCGTGTATCTGATTTTGAACTTTAAACAGAACTTAAAACGCAGCCCTGAAATATACACTGAAAAGCAGACACACAGGAGCATGTTCAGCTGTCAGACATTAGTTTAAAAGAAATGCTTTTTATTAGACTGTCAAAGAGTAAGTAGCGTGGTTCCAAAAAATATAATGTTATACTTTCCCACATGTTGCTACAACTGTTTAAATAATGTACCTGTAATTTCTCTTTTCATTGTTAACATCCTGACAATTCACTTATAACTTTAAAGTCTGTTTCAAAGCTCTTTTCAAAATGGCCGCTCTAGTGCACTGGGATTTGAGGTCTGTTCTGTAAACTTTTGTTACCCGAGGCCCACCTGTTCAGCTGCATTAGGCACTGCGGCCCACTATTAGCACTCCTTAGGAAAATGTCAAATTAAAACATTGTATATGTTTAAACCTGTAACATTATAAATAAACCTAATCTAAGCTGTCCTTTATTCATTTGAATAAATATTGTGAAAGATATTCTATGTGAAAAATCACATAGAATATGCACTGAGTGAAAAAAAAAAAAAAAATTAAACACTTAATTTTAGTAAATAAAGTAAATTGCAAAAACTAAACAGACGTTTTTATCAAACCTTTAAATTCGGTACCTTTGTGTAATTGAAAATTTTAGAAATGCAGTTATTTTTCTGGTCATCAAACAAGAAAGAAGTGCATGTCTCTTATTATTCCCATTCATAAATACCTGAACAGGAATCACTTTGAGTAAAACCAGTACAATGTGCACAAAAACATAACTCTTAAATCCTAATTTCTGAACACTGTGTAATTAAAACACTGTGTCATGCACAAATAAGACGAATGCGCACAATACAGAGGGAAACGAGAGCCTTGCATGAGTCACTTTATTCGCCACTAATCTGTACAACCAAATACAACTTCACATTCAGTTGGCTTGCAACATCTCCCCCCCAAATATATATATATATATATATATATATATATATATATATATAATATCAGAGCACAGCTGCACCACTTAACCAAAAGAAAACTTATGAAAATAAATCCATCTGCAGCAAAATTTGAATCAGACAAAAAACTTTTTTTTTTTTTTTTTAATTATTATTATTTTCCAACAAAACATATTCTAGCATTATTTTAAGACGACTGTGAACGAGCCAGTAATGAATAAAATAGCAGTATATCCAAACATTTTAATAAATCAATTACCGGTATGTAACAAGATTTATGAGTTTGATTAATAACTTGATTTAGTTACTATTGAAACATATATCAAAGTACTCAATATTTTAAATGTTAATAGCGAATTAGTCACAAAAACGTATTCATTATAGGCATCAATTGAATTTTTAAATGAATGTTATCAAGTTACAAAAGTTAGTATGAAAACATTTTTACTCATTCCAGCACTTCCAAACTGAGCCCATGGTACAAATGCATTCACACACCTGTAGCTGCCTTTTTTGTTCTTTATACCTTGCAAAACTTATTCTTTGGCAGCAGATTCGACATATTGTAATTTTATAAAATACTTAACACATTGTTTACATCTCCCAGCAGAGCGATTACATGACCTTAACACTGCCCTATTGTCAGAGCTCTCGGTTTACACCCCGCCTACAGGTAGGCAATCTGTTAGCTCTGATTTGTTTATTTCTGCTTTGATTGACAGTCTGCCAAGACTCCCTTGCTACGTTTTATTTTTCTACAGTTACAGCTGCCGCAGGCGCCTGCTTTTCGCTATTAGTAGAAAAATATACACTGCAGGAAGAGCGATTTAAACCATAACTGGTGCTCATGGATCGTTATTGCTGGGTTACCTGTTGGCAATGTGGGCAATAATCCTTACACTGTCAGTGGACAGTGATGACGCTGGCCTCCCCAGGCGACGGCGAACCGCCCTCCCCAGGCGACAGCAAGCAGGCCTCCCCTCCTACTCCACAGTGGAGTACTCCCTCTGTACCCACCGGATGGGGTCCCACGGGTAGATCATAGGGTCCACCTCCCTTTTTCACACACACAACAAAAAAATCCAGAGAAGTAAATAAAAGTGAGTTTTGGAGGCGCTGTTGTCCTGGTTCAGACACCAGCTGTGAACAGGATGACTGTAGGGGTGACGTCAGACCAGAAACAGAAACCACAACACACAGCAACTTTAACAAAAATAAAGATTTAAACAAACACAACACAAAAAGGCACGTGGGCCAAAACAAACAAACAATCAATAATTCCAACAAGTATCGTGCTGGTCCTCCAGCACGAGTAACAATTGTTATTTCTATTTATTATTTCTCTCTACCTCCTACTCCCGTTCTCCACTCACGAACACTCAACAGCAACCCGTTGCAGCCAAAACGGTGGGTCTTATAGTGGTGACGAGGGATAGCTATTCATTTATTATCCCGCTGTCACATTTTAAATAGGTTTATTACAGATGCGTGACTGTCAGCTAATTATATAAATCAGTAGCTGTCACTCATGCATTCTCACAAGGTGTTTCTAAAAACTAAAACAAAACAATAACAAATAATGATGGATGGCACCTTGCTCGTCCTGCCCAACAATACATAATAATACAACAAAACAAAATACAAATCATAATGTGCACAGTGTAAGGGAAATGTTTGTTTGTAAATAAAATTGAGCAGCCTCTACATTATATGCAGCTCTGAAATATGAGTCTGTTTAAAAAAAAATCTCTCTCTCTCTCTCTCTCTCTCTCTCTCTCTCTCTCTCTCTCTCTCTCTATATATATATATATATATATATATATATATATAAATGAAATCTCTTTGTATCAGTACATTCTTGGGGTGAAGGAAAACTAGGAGCCTATTAATTAACACACTAAACATTTCCCATAATAATTCTTACAGTAACTTTAATGTAATTTAATGTAAAACGCTCAAGGACGCATTTCAACCCCCCCCCCCCCCCCAACTCTCATTTACCCTATTTACTTTTTAAAAAGTACAACCTTTTTCTAATGCATCTATGATTGAAGCACCCAGGCTTTTGGTATGCCCTCTAGTCTCATGTCCTGTACAGTATACATTTTGAATATGCTCTTTCATTTTGAGTATAGCTAGTTACATATTTTTCATAGCTTAGCCATTCATCAAAACATGCAGCAGCTGGTTCTTGTACATTCCTTATCTCAGTATGTCACATGACAACACCAGGTTGCTTGTTCAGATAGCAAATGTATTGTGCTTAGGCATGACCCTTCAAAGTTATGTATTTGTTTTATTTGTTGTCAAACACTACTAGAATGAAACCTGTTCCTGCTTTACATGCTCTAATGAGTGGGTCATTATTAAAAATGTATGCTACTGTATCACATCTGTGAAAGAGAAGTCCACACAGTTATTTTTCCTTCTGATGCCCTTTGCTTTGTGGCTGCTGGAATAATGCCACCAAGGTTACCTGATACCATTGTGGTTATTCGACAGCTAGAAAATGCACTGTATGGTCAGCATTATTTGCATGACACATTAGAGAGAGTGGTAGATGAAAAACAACCCATCAAGCCATATTACACCATATAATCCACAGCACCAGAATGGGGCACAAAGTTCCACTTGGACTCTGTGTGTCATTTCAGTAAAGAACTGTTTGTTCACAAGTTCTGATTTGTCTTAGTGTATGTAAATACTGTATAGTACCTCATACTACAGACACAGTTTTTCTATTCAGTTGTTCGATTTAACCTCTTGACATTTCGATCCATTGACCTAACCAGGAAGGAAGTCAAGTCTCAAGAGAATGTTTAAACCTTTGATGAACTATGACTATATTTCAAGTCAGTTTAGCAGTATGGTGATGAGTATATTTCATACGTTGAGGTCTCCCAAAGTTTTGTCGATGCAGTGTGTGGAGGGGAAAGAGATCTATGGTAAGAGCCCTGGCGCAGTAATAATTAAGAGGCAGTAATCCAGGGTTGAATGACCAGGAATATAAATTACAGTTTTAGTGCTGGCAAATGTCACATAAAGCGCGTTGAATGTTGAGACAAAGTACAATATCGTTGTATTTCTTATCATTGAAAGTAGATCGTGAATTGAATCCAAAGACATCAAGAGTTGTATAGTTGTTGTTTTTTTGAAAGGTTTAGATCAAGGTGTTGTGGCAAAGTGGGGGTTGTCTTGCCACGTTCGGGAACTTTTCACTGTCTGATTGTGCATAAAATAAGTACTTCCACAACAGTTTATGAAAAAAGGTCGGTGGCTGTATATTTATTTGTTTTTACAAACACAAAACAAAATAAAAGCCTAACTCCATCACGATGACCCGATCACCCAGTGCAGTGTCTCTTGGGTAATGTAGTCCTGATTCCCCTCTGGTTAGGACTCTAGACTACATTTTCCCCTGCCCACATTTAAAGTGGAAACATACTGCACTGAATTCTGGAACTTATGTACCTTCCATCAATCAATTGTCCCTGTGCTTCACCACAACATTTATTGATGTAAAGAAGAACAATTTTTTGAAGTAGAGATCAAAACATTACCAGACTACTGTTAGAAAGGTAAATATAATATGTTTTTTATTTGGGTTTCTACAAAACAGAGTTGATCAATAACTTATGCCATTCTATTAGGATACTTCAAAGCCACTTTAATTCAAAATTGTATCTAGTGATGGATGGTACTGTTCTTGTCTCACAGAAGGGAAACTATGTTATACATTTTACCAGGGATAGAGTTCTCTGTATATTTCAGAAACTAAACTGCTTTTACAGTGTGGGATAAAAAAAAAAAATGAAATAAAAAACATGAATAGCTTTATACATGGATGTTCACGGGGCGGAGCTATGCCACCTGATAGTGTTTATTGACAGAGTTAGTAAACATATACACATGGAGAGAGGGGCTCCGCCTCTTCAAGGCCCAACATTTACTTGATCGATAGACACGATAAACAGGAGGGGGGCCACCGTCTTTGAGGTGAACCGACATACGAGAGGGGCACCGTCTCTGAGGTTACCCGACATACGAAGAGGCTCGTGAACCGGAAAGAAAAACATGAATTAGTATTGTTAACACAAAAGAGGTTCCGGCTCTTCCTGACCCATCATATACAGTAGGGGGGTTCCGTCCATGAGGAGACCCGACAAACAGGAGGGGGGCCACCGTCTCTGAGGTTACACGACATACGAAGAGGCTCGCGAACCGGAAAGAAAACATAAAGTTAGTATTTGTTAAAACATATAATGCGTGGTGTTCCGCCTCTTCAAAGCCCAACATAATAAAAAGGGGGGTTCCGTCGCTGAGGAGACCTGACAAACAGGAGAGGGGCCACCGTCTTTGAGGAGACCCAACAAACACGAGGGATGCCACCGCTTGGGGACCCTCACATAGAGGCATCAGACCTGAAAGAAGAATCCCAAAAGAAACATACATGCAGATGGAAGGGTTTGGCCGGGGGTCCCCTCTGACTCATGGAGAACCCTCCTCTATGAGGTAAATGAAGCGGAGCTTAACAAAGGGTTGGAGAAAGTGGAATCACTAACCCCCCAGAGGAGACCGATGCAAAGGCGGTTGAGATGCTAGAGGAGGAGGAGGGAGGAGGAGGAAACGAAAAACACAAGACAGCGAGGTAGAGGTGACTAATGTTTAAATAAGGTAGATTTAATTGATGACAGCAGATGATAGGTTGTTGGTGCCTAGCTCTGCCCCCTGAACCCCACATATAGGTTAACATTTCAGTTACAGGTCAGTTAAAATATAGCGTTATACATCCCCATGTGTTGCTACAACTATTTAAATAACGTGTCTGTAATTTATCTTTTCATTGTTAACATCCTGACAACTTTTAACACTTATAACTTTCTATGGTCACTGTAGTGCACTGGGGTTTGAGATCTGTCCTCTAAATCTCTGCAGGAAGAGCAATTAAAAAAACAAACAAACATAACTGGAAGTGCTCTGGCTTTTCTGTTCTGTATCACATCATGGATCATTATTGCTGTGTTACCTGTTTCATAACGTGGACAATAATCCTTACACTATCAGTGCACTAGAGCAGACATTTTGAAAAGAGCTTTGAAACAGACTTTAAAGTTGTAAGTGTAATATGATTTAACTAGGAGCCTATTAATTAACACACTAAACATTTCCCATAATAATTCTTACAGTAAATTTAATGTAATTTCCCTACACTCAAAGACGCATTTCAATCCCACCCTCCCGACCCTCAAAAATCCCATCTACACAAAAAGCAATGCAATTGTTCCTACTGTCCAGCAAAAAAAAAAAAAAAGTGGATTCTGTAAACTGATAAGTGATAATTATAAAACAGTAACCCCCCCCCCCCCCCCTTTTCTTAATACTGATGGCTCCATAGGGTTATTTTTACATTCATAGTTGGGCTACCGTATCAGTGTCTGTAAGTACATCAAAAATGTTACCCCAAAATAATACAAGGCAGCAAACAGTCCTGTTTCAGGAAATACATCTATTCTCAATAGCGGGGTAGCACTGTATATATTCTCAATAAAGAAGTTCAAACATCTTCCAACAGAGCAGAAGTTCAGTAACAGCACGTAACAATCTGGGATGGGCAACTTTGAGGTAATACTAGTAGAGGGCCACAAAAAACACTAAAAACCTTTGGTGAGCCATGCATTTATTTTTAATGGGCTACATAATGCATAACTGAGAAATATTTATTACAATGAGTGTTGCAAGTCAACCTACAATTAACCACGTACTAACAGTGTAAAACTACAAATGTCCTTTATAGCAAATAACCTTTTTTTATTATTATTTTTCTTATTTTCTCCCCTATTTGGTAAGCCCAATTATTGTTTATTTCAACCTGGCTCACCGCTGCGACCCCTGCGCTGACTCGGGAGGGACGAAGATGGACACACGCGTCCTCCGAAACGTGTACCGTCAGTCGTCCGCTTCTTTTCACTCTGCAGGCCCGCCATGCAGTCACCTCAGAGCTACAGCGTCGGAGGACCGTGCAGCTCAGAGCAACTTACAGGCAAGCCCGCAGGCGCCAGGCCAGTCTACAGGGGTCGCTGGTGCGCGGTGAGCCGAGGACACCCTGGCCGACCTAAGCCCTCCACCCACACCCGGGGCGGTGCTTGGACAATTGTGCGCCGTTCCCTGGGAGCTACCGTCAAGGAGCCCCTACAAATAACCTTTTAATTAAAAAAATATATACATATACATGTTTTCAGTGTGCAGAAGAGTAGGGCATTAATAATTGATCATAAAAAATCTTTCTTATTTTTGTTTTCTTCATTTTGGTATCTTGCCAGGCACTCAGAGTGAAACCTGTGGTTCAAGTTAGGCTATTTTCCATTGGCACTGCCATGACTTGGAGATACAGTACAAGGCATTGGGATTACCTCCTTTTTCTTTAAAAAATCATATGCCCACCGTGCATGGAAGACCTGTTTTTCTCTCTCTATCTATCTTTTATGAATCTCCGACTGATTTGTAAATGCAACACAAACCTAAAACATCACACGTTCTACGAGTAGTACTGTACAGAATACATACACACTATCCAAACAAGTGTACAACTCCGCCCCCACCACCGGTCTTCCACATTGAAAAAGGCACTTCAAACTTAAAAATTCTGGTGGGCCGGAATGCGCCCTGCAGCTGCCAGCAATGTGTCCATTCACTTCGCCCAGTGAACAAGAAAAGAGTGCTTGAATTATTTCAACATTGTATCCAAACTGTAGTAACACAAAATGCCAACGACAGGGTTTATTGATTGATTAGACTTTAGCTGTATAGCACTATCGCAGGACAATTTGTTTTTGTGCCCCCATTATTTGGTCCCTAGGCAGCCATCTATGTCACCTACCCCTAACACCGAGCCTGCATGTAAGAGCTGTGTCATCCTTTTCGGGGGTATAAGATTAGCTTGGTCTCGACACCCATTTAATCCAGAAATAAAACATAAACAAGCAGGTTACCAAGGGAACATTTACAAGAGGCAGCCACAGTAAACATTAAAGAGCCGACGGACAAGTGTCAAATCTTTCCAAAGTTAAACCTGATGACACTTTCAATGCTTTTACATAAGGCTTATGAATAAAAAATACAAATCTTGTAGGTAAAAATGTGTTAATATTAGCTTTATTTTATTTACTACCATATGATTTTTAATCCATACAATGTTATTATTCTGACCAAAAATGGTATGTTTATTTGATAATATTTGTTTTTAATATAGTGTATGCTGGGTTACTTTACTCTTTTTTTTAATAAAGGCTCATGCTTTGAATTTTGATTTACCTCTAAGGTAACTGTATTTTCTTCTATATTATTAAATTTAGTTTTTATATAAAAAAGTTGCACTTGAAATGTTAACACCTACAGCTCATTGGAAAGCTTCCCCCTTTTTCCAAGATGTCTCAAGGGGCATATGTATGGTATTAAATACATTGATATTACCAACTGGTATTAAAATACACCTGCATTTACTGTTTAAAAATATTTAATCATCTTAAACTTGCATTTAAACCCAGTAGATACAGGATTCTTAAAGCTCCAAATTGTCATTAGCAAAGTTACCAAATCAGAAATAAACAAGTCAGACATATAATTTAGGGGCTTGTGATCACTCTAAAATTGTTTACTATTGTTTGCTAATATGAAGTAATATGAGAATTTAACCCATAGTTTGTTCTCATGAGAAAGCCTTATGGATTTGCATATTGTTTTAGTCCTGATACTCGGGATGAGTCACAGTTTTGTAAATGTTAATAAAGCTGCTAGTGCAGCTGCATCAATAAAAAATATTACTCAGCTTAATTATAACAGAAGTTCAGAAACAATATACACAGTACAAGATTAAAATCAGTGAGTGTGCTGCTCTTAATCATAAAGCGTATTATTTGGTATCTGAATAGTGTGTATTCAAACACATTATGACCAATGAAGTGGCATCTTTAAGTTAGTCAATATATACTTTTAGAGACCAGTCTCACATTTATTTAAAATACTATTCCAGCCATAAGAACATTCCCATTGCTGTCTTTGTAAGAACACTCTCTTAATTAGCATCTGTTCTATACACGATTGTGGTATTGATCGTCCGAGCTGCCTGACTGGCAACATATCAGGTCTTGACAGCAAATGCTTCACAAACATAGTGTTGCAGTTCAAAAATAAATCATTCAGAATATCTTGCAGAGAGGATTTACGTCTGCTGCTAATTGTAGCATGTCTTTGAAGAGCTGATGGAATCTAAAAGTTCAAATGTAAATGAATGACTGAGACCTCTGTATTCTTCTCCCACTTTTTATTTCTCAAAATATCCTTAGCTCCTTACCTAGAAGGACATAGTAACCTGCAGTCTTTCTCAGCTTCAGTAAGGGTGCTGAGATTTTCCCCTATCCACTACAGCTGTTCTGTCGCCACATGTCTGCTCCCCTGAAATATAATATCATAATCTCTCATTTAATGCTGACAGGCCATTACAAACTATGATTTATTTAAGTACATTTTGTGTAACCAAGTAGTGTAGAGTGCGTATGTTCAAGATTTACTGAGTAACTATAAAGTATGTAAGATTTATTTTCATGGTGCCGTTGGATTCTCAGTATTTTTAAGATACCACAATAAGTGCTCTTGTACTTATTCTTGTGTGACCTGCAATAGCACCTGCCACATTTGCACACGGTTATTTTACACTCATTTTACACTATTAAGGTAATAATTGAACAATCCTCATAATACTCCTCTAATTAATCAGAATAACAAATACATTTGATTCGATTTGTTAAGCTGAAAAACACATTAGCATGAAAATGAGACATAGTTATGATTATCAGAATGTGGAGATATGAGAAGGTATGTATGCAGTCGTAGCAGATATGTATAGTACTGTATGTTCATACTTTTTATGGCCAGTTTGAATTAATTGTATTAGTTTAATGAGTATTTCAAAAGTGCAACTCAATGGCAGCAACTACTCACTGTCAATGCTGATTACTGCTTTGTCACCAATAAAACAATCTGCGTGAACAGATGCAGCCTGGTCAATATCTGAGGTATTTCAAGGTCAATGCAAAAATAGCCGTCATTGTTTATTTTGACAAACACCTCGACCTCACTGGCAACCCTTTTAGGGGGTAAGGAGGTGCAGGATCCATAAACTCAACATGGAGGGAGTTAGACACACTCCAAAATGCTAACTTCCTAGTGTCCTTGCCTCAAGCCTCTGTTTTTCTTATTTGTTTGCTGCAAACTCCCCTTGGAAGATTACTGTATTTTTAAAGTGACATGCATCCATCAAACAAAACATGTTCTTATTTCTAGTACATTTACTTTAAACTTAAATAATAGTCCTAACTACTTTTTTGAAAGTCACAGAAATAAGGTTATCTTTGGTCAAACACTAACAAAAGCATTTTATATAATATAAAGCCTAATATTTGCCTAATAATATTGTAGACACATGGTCTTTGCTTGGCTATGTATTGTTTTATACTATTTAACATTTCTCCAATAACCGCAACATTATCAAACCTCAAGTCTTGGAAGAATACTTTCCTTTGGGAATATTTAAAGATGCAGAAACTTCTACATTTAAAAGGTGTTGACATTATATTGCATTTTTCTATAGAAACAGTAATATCATGTAGTAAATGCATTTTCCTTTTTTCCCCACAAATCAAATTTAGCTTTGAATTAATTCTCACATTAAAATGCATGTGCTTTTAATTTCCCCAGCTCTGCCGGACATTTTGATTTTGAAGGATACAGTCTCTTTGCCTGACCCACCTCCCCACTACTCTGCTCTAGATTTTCAGTGAGACAAAGCTGACAACCCAAGTGAGATGGTAAGCCCATTGGGTATGCTTGGACACTGATCACAGCTTGTCGGAGATGAGAGGTAAGCATTAAAAAGTAACAGAAATCAGCCATGTGAAACATGAAAGGACTCAGAATGGTTACAAAAACAAAGCTAAAAACATCAATGTGTTGCCAGCTCCATCTGCGTTTGATCTTAGAGAATAAAGTTTAGATCAACTTGTCATTCCACAGGGCTCTGCCAATGGAAAAAGGTTTCTAAGAAAAGATTTCTGTTTTTTAAAATAGAGGTCTCCTATCTTTTCACAGAAAGTTTCTCATACAGTTACAGCAGGCAGGGATCAAATAAATACTCAGTATACAGTACTACTACTGGAAATCATTAACAGCAGTAACACATCACAAAATTAGCTTTAAAAAATGTAGATTTAAAATCAAATTGGCTTCCTCCTTAGGCAAGGTCACCTGGCTTCCCGAGAATCAATACAGTAAAATAAAAAATATGCACCTGATGATCCTTTTCTTTTTTTTCTTTTTTATATAATGTAAAAAATATTGTAAATGTGTAGTACTGTATATTGCAAAAATACCACTAGTGTTAGTAGCAAGATAATTTGTCCTAATTTTGAAGTACAACACATACTGTACGACAATAGTGTTGTTTACGGACAATTCACAGGAACAAATCTAAAGATTTCAAAATGTATTAGTGTGGCAAGGTGGTTTGCAGTGCGCAGGTGTAGAGGTGATGCAGTGCTCAAGACAATGACAAACAACAAAGCACTGGTGAAATGGAGGTTTATTTATAATCCAAAATCTGATGACAACAGTAAAGAAATGGAGGGCTGGCAATACACAACGATGTGTATTGCACAGTTCAATAAACAACGGGTTGCAGTCCCGAAATAATAGACACAGTTAAATACACACACAAAACACAGACACGGTCACAAGTCCAAAGTGAGTGCTGTAGTGCGCGTGGTGAATTACAATTTTAATCCGTGAACAATGGTGCAGTGTTGTCCGGGTTTGTGCTGGCCTTAAGCGACAGCTCCGGATCATATTAGCCGTCTAATAAATAACAAGCAGTACAATTAGACGATACAAACAAACAAAACACTCACGGTTATTTTATACTCGTCCTTCAGCATTTCTCTTAACCATAAACAAAGGAACAGATCACCTAGCCACGTCCCCTATTTGTACCTTCAGTCACGCCCCCTTGGTTAGCGAGTGCAGCCGTTTTTCCTCCAATCCGCGGTTGCCACATAGCTTTCGCTTTGGGACGATGACTTAATGTACCGCAGCTGTGCCCCCTTTCTAGATGGCCGACGTCCACCTAACTCTGGGAATTAATTGTCAGGCTATCCAGTCCAGGGTAACTCTGTTCCCTTTATACAACACCCTCACAGGTCGGGAGAGAGATTTATGACCAAGAATCATTCTGTCTCTGTCACAATTAGCATGAGTACTTCTCTATAAAGACTGAAACAAGGGGTTTTGCTACAGTTTTTTGAGGGAATATGTCAGTGTTTCAATGATATGTGCCTTTTTGCTATTGTCGCTTTTCATTATTTTCTGTTATAGTATGCAGTTCTTTGTACTGGTGTAAGTTGAACAACCCTTTCATGCAGATGCTTGTTATGAACCTAGGTCAGTGGTTCCTCTATCTGTCTGTTCAATAAAAAGCTTAAACTTTCCAATAATGTAGGTCACACAGGATTTATTTTTACATTCCTTGAGATTTCTTAGTCTTGAGGGATCAGAGTCCAATTCATAATTTTGGAAGAATAGTATTTGTCAGGAGGTAGCTAGCTGACAGACGTAGTGTAACAGCACTGGCAATTGATCTTATATAGTAATTAAATAGGACACAGTACAAGTCACACTGCCTGAGTCCACTATTGATCATTACGCTGCTATTTACAATATGCTAGAAATCAATATTTTGTTAAGTGCATTTTTTTCTTCAATTTGAAAGTCAAATATATTTTCCTGTTAACATGTTAAAGCCAATGAGATGATAAATAATGCCCTAATCAATATTTAGTATTTGATTTCTAAATCATTCTCTGTTCATCACCCTGCATTGCTTATGAGCTTTATTTACAGAATGGGAACACGATAAATTTCAATTCCCTTCTTTAAAAACAAGTTTTGACTAAGGCTGGAAGGAGAACTTACCTCAGGGTGAGGCTAATCAAGAAACATGGGTGTCTTGAGCCAGGAGTGCAAATCATTGCAGTTATTAATGTTATCCAAAAATAAATATACTTTTGAATTTAGC
The DNA here is from genome assembly GCF_902713425.1 of Acipenser ruthenus. Lineage (NCBI taxonomy): Eukaryota > Metazoa > Chordata > Actinopteri > Acipenseriformes > Acipenseridae > Acipenser > Acipenser ruthenus. The sequence continues at coordinate 60,651,863 of NC_081190.1, forward strand.
CCTACTTTTCAATTTATGATAAATGCATTACGTGTACAGCACAGTGAAACAAAAAATGTTTAGACACTATATACAAGGTTAGTGAAAGTGGGGAAGCAAGATATTGACAACCACAAGATACTCCTTTTCTGTTTATTCAGTCTGATAGATTGTTACTGTATGCGCCATGCTGTAATGTAAATAACACCCTTGTAATCACAATCGTCTGTTCCATTTAACTTATTGGCACATATATATGAATTTATATCTCCCTCCATTCAGTTTATCACACTAAATCTAACCCACTGCAAAGTCATCTGCCAGGGGCTTGTATTTTAGATGATATACGTTATTGCAAGCCAGCTGTCAAACAGCTGGTAGTAATATGCACTAAGATATACCTTGTGTGCCTTTCAGAGTAAATCACAGAAGTATGTGCAAATACATTTTCATTGTTCACATTCTAAGGAAACACGTAGGCTGTCTGACTGGTCTGTCTAGTATTTTTTTTTTTTTTTTTTTTAATAATTTAGTCGTTGCCAATTAGTTTTTATTATTTTCTCCCCAATTTGAAATCCCCAATTATTTTTTAGGCTCAGCTCACCGCTACCACCCCTGCGCTGACTCGAGAGGGGCGAAGATGAACACACGCTGTCCTCCGCGTGTGCCGTCAGCCGCCCGCTTCTTTACACACTGCGAACTCACCGTGCAGCCACCTCAGAGCTACAGCGTCGGAGGACAACGCAGCTCTGGGCAGCTTACAGGCAAGCCCGCAGGCGCCCGGCCAGACTACAGGGGTCGCTGCTGTGCGGTGAGCCGAGGACGACCTAACCCTCCCTCCCCCCGGGCGACGCTCGGCCAATTGAGCGCCGCCCCCTGGGAGCTCCCGTCCACGGTCGGCTGTGGAATAGCCTGGACTCGAACCGGCGACGTCCAGGCTATAGAGCGCATCCTGCACTCTAGCGAGTGCTTTTAATTGGATGCGCCACTCGGGAGCCCCGGTCTGTCTAATATTTGTACCTAATTGTGTTGTGTCACTCTGTACCCGCACAGCTGTACAATGAATGATTTAATTTATTGAAGCTCCTGCAATCAAACTGTTTGGCTTTTTACTAAAGTCTGCCCCTGACAGATTCATCTTGGTACTGATTTGCTTGCCTGATACAGTTTCTTTTTTTTCTTTTTTTGTTTCCTGGTGATGAAGAATTGTCGATACACCCAGATTAAATCACTGACTTGCACTCTAAAACAAAGACTATAATTCCTGATACCTGGCTGTTAGGGGCTGATTGTTTTAACATTTTTAGTTTTAGTTAGAACTTTTACAAGAATTGCTCAACATCAACAATATGTTACATAACCCCCACCAGCTTCTTTCCCTTGATGGACATTAATTTGGAGTTCACATTGACAGGCTGCTCATCAGTCAATGTACTTAATTAAATCACAATATGCATCCTTCCATCTCTCTATCGATTTGTGGTTAAACACAGTTCTGTGGCTCTAGTGTGCAAAACTGAAGGTTTCTCTGAATGGAAAGATTTTATAGATTATAATGTTTAAATGACTGTCTACTTTATTGTTTGATTAACTATAGGACAGGTAGTGTGCACAAAAAAAAAAATAATAATAACAAACACAAAAGAAATCTGAATACTACATAAACGTAACGTACGGCTCCCTGGGGCATTTAGTTTTTAGCTGCTAGTACTGTATATGATCCTGCCTGGCTGGGTTTTTGACTAATGAAATCTTGAATTGTTTTTTTACAGCTTTAGTAAAACTTGTTCAGTAGACATTTCAAATCAAGTGCAGTTTTACTGAAAATGAAAAATGGTGTTTAAGTCTCAAGACTAAAGCCTGAATGACAGGATAGGTCATGTTGTAGATAAGTAAGGCTACCGATATATCTTTTGTAGATGCTGTGTACAAATGGAATGAATTTAACTAACACTGGCTGGGTTTACATGCACATGGAGCTCTCCTCACGATATTCAGAGTCGTTCTTTACTAGGCAGACATTTAAATATCCCCTCCACTAAATTACTGTGAATTGAGTAATCTGCATTGGTACGGCCGACTTTTTTTCCTAAATCAGAACAGCATAGCAACATATGATTTTTATTTTTATTTGGATGAAAATATATACAAGGGGCAGCAGTGTGGAGTAGTGATAAGGGCTCTGGACTCTTGACCGGAGGGTCGTGGGTTCGATCCCAGGTGGGGGACACTGCTGCTGTACCCTTGAGCAAGGTACTTTACCTAGATTGCTCCAGTAAAAACCCAACTGTATAAATGGGTAATTGTATGTAAATATATATATATACTTTAAAAAGCACTAAAAATGAATATCACTCACAATTGACATGATCTAATAATTTCTTCATTTACTCCAGTTTCAAATCTTTTTTTTTTCCTGAGGATTAGTGGCAGTCTCAAGGGTGAGGCAATGACTCTACTGGTCATTCTTTATTTAACTGCTCTGTCATAACTCATTAGGCTCTAACATGCAGATGAAGTTAATGGATTAGACCCTACTTACATATCTCCACTCGAGGTGTCTTGTACAGCAAGTGTGTTTAATGCCCTGGTGTATATTCAGTCCAGGCTGCGTGTATCTGTGCTGAAATTCAGACTGGTATCTCTGGTATCGTGTTTCACAAACTTCTTCACAGGGTTTGAACCCTAGATGAGTGCCAAATCAATAAATCACTCATGTTTTGCATTTACAGGCTGAAGGTATACTTGGAACCCTCTGCATTTAAATACAATATCAGGATTGTACTGCAGGTAGACTAAAATCCAGTTTATAAAGCTTGTGTTATGCGACAGGCATAGGCAATGCCTTGTTAGGCAATAGCATTTAGTTTAAATAAAGTAGGTACTGCATTCAACTTTAAAGTCCAATGCCATTTTATGACAAATGTACAAAAAGCATAATGTAGTTATGTTATTGGTACATTTTTAACCTGAACATTAAATTACAGTGTAATTATGACGAAGGCCGCACTTTGTAAACCATTCTGTTCTATTTACAGGATAACCTGACGATTTACTTTTGAGAAATTAAGAGAGACCTTCAACATGAATACAGGTATGTTAACATTTAATGTATTTGCTATGTGTTTTATATTTGGTTGCTGTAGTGCTAGCATTTATTTTGAATGGAAATGCCAATGCATTGTAACACAGAGGGATATATTTTCAGCATTGTTTCAAAACTTAAATTTAACAATTGAATAATACAATCCCATGTCTCTTAACCCTCTCAAGGTTCTCATTTTGTTAGCATGAAACTTCTCCTTAAAAAAAATAGGAGTTAATTAAAAATAGAGTAAATGCTCTATTTGAATGTGTTTTACAGAACTCTTGTTAACAAGAGCTATTCAACGCCACACATAATTCAAGTAAAGCTCCAGAGGCTGATTGATTTCATGCACACTGGCTGATGAAAAGTTTGTTAATCGGAAGGCTCTTAAGTTCAGATCTTGCTTGGTGTGACTTGGATACAAATGGGACTTTTCCAAGGAAGTGATCTGGGTGATGGATTTAGTGGTTGCTTGCAGCAAAGAGAAAAGAAAGGCAACTTGGTACATATCCATGACCACTACAGTAATGCACAGTGATGCAGTTTTTGCTTAATGCACAGGAGTTCTGGAGTTTACCACATATGTAGCAGGCAAGCCAAAGGTTTAAACCAACCGTGTTATATTCAGGGAAGTAGGAATAAAGTACTGTGTTTTGTTTTGTTTTTTTGCAATTATCACAATTACTCAAATATGCATAGTCTGCTTCCAACCCTGGTCCTGGGGACCCCCTGTGTCTTCTGGTTTTCATTCCAACTAAGCTCTCAATTACTTAACTAAACCATTAATTGAACTAATCATTTGCATAATTAGACCTTTTTAATTGTTCTCAGCTCCTAAAAAGTTGCAGAGTTCAAGTTACTTATAAAATGTTATAGCTAACTTGAAATCTGCAGCTGTTTAAGAGCTGAAAACAAGTAAAGGTTGGTTTATACTTCTCTCGCAGACAAAAGCCGTACGTCAGCTGCTGACACTTCTACGGGAGTGCCAGAAGGACTGAAGCACCCCCGAGTTCGCAGACTTTTTGGCTCATATATATGTTTATGAGCAGCAAACAAGTAAAACTTTTAAAGCATAAGACGTGAGTAAAGACTGGTTTATACTAACGACTGCGACCCCATTTTTGGTCTCAGTCAGTGGTCTCCGACGGTCGGAATGACATCAAAACTCACAGGGTCGGATAATGTTGAAAAAATCCAACATTTGTCGCATGGTTGCAAGCCAGTGAAATGCGAGTTTTTGAGGAATCCATTAAACTTGCCTCTAAACTGAATGAAATTAAAACATAAATGAACCTTTGCCAAAATGAATATTGGTGCTTACATAGGCAACCATGCACAGCAACCACTTGTATAATAATAACAATAATAATGAATACAGTGTATTTTTATTTGTATTATTTTTATTCTTTTTATATATTTGAGTCACTAATAAGTTAACGTCGCTATTTATTTTCCGATTGCAATTACTTTCCCCATCAAATCAGTAACGTTGGTCCACTGTTCAATACGTCTGATCAGAGGCAGTATGGAGAACAGCTGATCAGTTTTACTCGTTTGTTGCTCATAAAAACATATATGAGCCAATTTACACATTCTCTTCATGAGACGGGCAATTTTTAAGTCGCTGGATTTTGGAGCCTGTTGGCAACCCTAAGCACAAGTCGACACGGCAGTAACGCAGACTGGCTGAAAGTATGACCGACATCTACGACCACTTTGCTGCGTCAAAAAGTCTGCGAACTCAGGGGTGCTTCAGTCCTTCTGGCGCATCCATAGAAGTGTCTGCAGCTGACGTACGGCTTTTGTCTGCGATAGAAGTATCAACCAATCTTTAGCATGCACCACTTAAAAATAACACAATAGGTACATTAGCATCTGCTGAATATGCAAAATGTATTGAAAAGAAGTGGCATGAGAGCACTAATGAGGCTAATGATATTCAGACGATATTTACTAAACTGTGCTAACCATGAAGCACACCTTAAATCGCGTGCTAGATAACACTGATGGAAAGCAGGTGTTAGGAGCCGAGATCCGACTTAAAGCTATCTGTCAGCACAAGATACAGGTATATGTATGTACGATACTATACATCCGAAACTCTGTAAATAAGATAGACTAATTTTAAAATAAATGTGTTTAAATACTAAAAGGCACATATACCAGCCGACTGCATAAAATAAAAAAGAAAGAAAAACAACTTTTGAATAGAAATGCGTCTATATACAGGTATATTATGATTAAATACAACTGTACAAACAAAATAAGTAACAAGACATTGAAAATAAATGTGTTTATGTAGCCTATAGACATAAAAAGCATGCAAAAACTTACTATGCAAACGAAAAAAAAGACCTTCATACAGACATAATTGAAACACGGTAATATAAATAAATAAAGGAAATTGGGTTTACAATCACAACAGCACCTAATATCAAAGAAGGACGTGTTCTCCTAAATCACATACCTGCAGACAGTGCTCTTCTTTTTCTCCACACGATTTGGGCACAGCTATACCATTGCATGTGTCGGCTGGCACTGGGGTCGATACCTTCTGCATACCTGCTTTTACTTCTGTACAAATAGCCTAAGGGCTGCAGACTGATCTATTCAATGATGGAAAAAAAGAATAGCCTACTATACTGTATAAGCGAAATGCTTTTTATATATACTGTACAGCCATGACGGTGTCTAGGTAGGGTTGTTTATAACATTATTTATTTTTGCGATCCTGCCTTTCAAATAGTATTTAATACATATATTTAGTAAAAGTCAAGAACTGACAACTGTGTATCTCTATCTCCTCATTTCATTAAGACGTACCTTATCTTCTGTGATAAGGCATGTCTTAATATGCTAATGATTTCCATAGCACGTGTCTTAATAAGTGGCATTCACATTAGTAAATACCAACTTATTTATAGTTTTAAGACTCATGTTACGGGATTGTGTTAACATGCGTCTTATGGCTACTTTTAAGAACCTTTAGTAAATGAGGCCCAGGACCAGGGTTGGGAAGCCCTAGCCTAGAGCATGGCTCTTACTTCTATAAATGCACTGTCTGTGGTACATGTATCTTGGAAGGCAACTACGTGAAGAGAAGTTCCTGAACTCATATAAAAGTACTCTTAACACAGAAAATAAACCATCATAAAAAGGTAAGGAGACAAAAATACTAAATGAAATTTGAAGCTACCTAATTAACAGTTACTTAGAATGAAATGTGAGACTAATTTGCATTGCATCGCTAAAACAGCTTGTTAAAGGATTACACAGTTAAGTATTCATTTTACATGCTAAACATGTTAACAGAAAAAGTTTGGCTGTTGCTGCTTCAGCAGCAATGAATACTATATGTGTGTATGTGAGATTGCTGCTGTAATAAAATAGTGTTCCAGCTTATAAATATCAAGAACAGGTGTTATACACAGGGAGTGTACCTAATTAAAAATAAAAATAATTTGATGATGCATCTGCTTGTCAAATCTGGATGTTAAGAGGCCAGTAGTATGGGGCTCACTTTTGCTTGTGAACAAAATTGTTTGGTAAAGAAGTTAAAAGTAAGATAATTACAGTGATTTTTCAACAGTAAAATACTGTTCTGGTACAGAAATGGTGTGTTAGAAAAATTAGCTGGTAAATCCAGGCACTTTTTTTAATAAAAACTGGTATACTCATGTTAACATATAGTACATGCTCTTTGGATAACCAAAAGTTTGGCAAACTTTAGACAGCTTATAAAACATGTTCAAATAAACAGTAGCTTGTTTTAAATAACCTCTAGTAATAATATTGTCTTTGTATGACATTTTTATGTGGTCTATAATTTCTGATTTACCAATGCCAACTATTTAAGGTTATAAAGAAAATGTGTCATGCATTTTCACGCTGTTTGGTAAGGTTGTGTGATGCTCCTAATGCTTTGCCTCAAATGTATTCCTTAAATATTCAGTGTTACATTTTTTCTACTTTTTGAGTTAATATTTTGATTCAATGCAGCATCAGAAATCCAGGATGCATTTGAAAAGCTGATGTATATAATACATTTGTAATGCATACACGCTCATTAATATGCTACTTAACCCTGGCATAATGCTTTGCATGTAGTAAGATTTGCAATTATACTAAGCTTTTTATATTTTAAAGCATTTTACATTTTGGAGCATGTTTGTAATTTGTGTTTTATGGAAATTCCTGCATACAAGTCCTAACAATGCATGTGCTTACCTCCTGTGTGTTGGGCATGTGTCTGTGTGGTGCTGTGCTTTCCAGATAGCGGTGGATGTGCTCGCAAACGTGCTGCCATGTCTGTCACATTAAGAGCTATGAAGAGAGTCCAGAGTTCTCCAAACCTATATATGGGTTCAGGTATTAACTCCAATCAAATAACATGCATGAATGCAAAAGAAAAATGTACATAGATTTTTTTTTTTTCAATATAAATTAAAGCTTTGTAAATAGGGTCAAAAAATACTTGGATGTATATATTTCACATTTTGTATGTGTTTCTAGTTCCATTTACTTCCTTTTCTTAAAAACAAAAAGCTCATACTGCACATCACTGTAGTAGCATTTCTGTAAACGGGAAGTTAGCTTTTTTGTATTATTTATTATTTATTTCTTAGCAGACGTCCTTATCCAGGGCGACTTACAATTGTTAGCAGATATCACATTATTTTTACATACAATACCCATTTTTACAGTTGGGTTTTTACTGGAGCAATGTAGGTAAAATACCTTGCTCAAGGGTACAGCAGCAGTGTCCCCACCAGGGATTGAACCCACAACCCTCCGGTCATGAGTCCAGAGCCCTAACCACTACTCCACACTGCTGCTACTGCTTTTTTTTTTTTTGTACAGTGCACATATTAGTTCTTTGGTTCTCATTAAAATGTATTTCCTCAAAAATAAGTTTAAACACGATCAGAGAAGAATTTTAGTGATGCAGCAAAATAATATGTACAATTTTTGAAAGCAAAGGACCCAGGTGTAATAGCTCATCTGCTTCTATTGATAAAAAGACAGCAACCATGTGTGGTTAGTATTTCTGCCTGACTATACTTCTTATCTGGAGCTTTGCTTGTTCTATTGGTCTTAAAGACCCTGACCTCTGCAAAATGAAACCACTGTTGTGTAATATGGGAATTCAGAAAAAGTTTGACTCAAAAGTTCGATCTTGTTTGAGTACTGTCTGTATATTTTGTACTTAAATATAAGATACAGTAGTTGTATTATTTTCTGTCATTCATTGTTATTTTGCAGTTTATCATAAACTTTCTTTTTTTTCTCATGGCTTCTGAGCAAATCTTGTTATCTTTTCTTCCAGTGTTTTTGTCTTGTAGCTCCTGGGTTGTCTTTGTATCAGATATCAAACCCTTTTCTTTACAAATCTGAGCATATAAACTAAGGAAACCAGTTAAGGGTAACACAAGCCCTGGACATGAATTATCATTTGAATAGTATACAGGGCCCTGTATGCTATTACTTTACTCCTTTTATATTGTGGTCCAGAATAGATACAGGATAGTGTGAAAAATAATGTTTTGCCATATTCAAATATAATCAGCTCTTCAACTGATTGACAGACTTTTTCCACACCATGTACTTCTTACTGTAGTTGCTTACCAGGGTGGCCCAGCCAGCTCAATCAGGCTGTTTTACTTCACATATTGATTGGATAGGTGTCATTAACAGTTTAAATTCAAATTTTCCTCTGCAACACAGTGTGACTGTACACAGGGAACGTCCGAAATAATGCCAGACAATATTTCAACATCAGATTTTTCAGAAACTGTTAAGGAGATGGAATTTGTGGCCAAATTCGACTTTCCCACTCAACGGTGTGTAGATGATTGTGCATGTGTTGTGTTGGAAATGCAAAACCAAATATGTCAGATCATCCTCAAAGACCTAATTCCTAAAGGAAATACATCGTTTCCAAATCTCATTTGCTAGTTTATTTGATACGTGTCCATTCTGCAAACATTCAGAATAAGCTGGAGCTGTATCTAAGACTTTGGGGACGTATATTGATATAACACAGTTCTGCTATAATTGTGGATAGGTTCCTTCATTCGTTGAAAATGAGAACAACTCCGTCTTGGTTTTTTTTTCCCCCGCACTTACACAGCACAGACGTTTTTTTTTTATTTTGTTGAATGCAACATTAATCATAACAATACATCAAAATACAACATGTGAAGGAAACATGTCCAGTGTGAAAGATGTCTACTATACAAAACGAAAGCAGGTACAAGTTCCTTATGGAAAATTAGACGGACCATGTTTGTCACACAGACTAGTGTGTTTCCACACGGAGGTAATATAGCTTATACAACACTTCAATGAGCATGCGCTGGTACGTTTCAGAGCACATGTGAGGGTACATGCGGAAGTCATGTTTTTTGGCTCAGAAGAGATGCTCAAGAACAGTGATTTTGGGCATTAGCAATGTGGCATTTTGCAGATGTTTGGGCACATACGGATTATTATACAATGACCAAATACATTCGGAACAGCAAGGTGGGATAGTTTGTGTTTTATCTTTCATGCAGTGTTGATGTACCCTTGTGTTTTGTTCAGTTCACCTACCAGTTTGTAAAATGTTGGTTGTTGGCATTCTGTACTAAAGTATCTAATATGAAACGACACACACCCATAGTTGGATCATTGTTTTGGTTATATGCAAAGAGGAAAAAGGGTAAAAAAAGGGATTTGTAAACAGTTAAAAGGGATTTGTAAACAGTTACAATGAAAATCACCTATATTTAATCTTTATATATAGTAATAGTTACTATATATAAAGATTAAATAAGTTACTTATTACCACATGGGAAATAATATTAACTAAATATTAAACAACCCTTGTTTTGTTTCATTAATGGAAATATAAGGCTATATGGTTCTATTAATCAAGGACATTGTTGACCATTTTATTTATATATTAGGTTTGAATACTACTATTGCACCAAGTACATTATAATGTTCTTGTACTGCCTTTTCGTGCTGTCATAGAATTATCCTTTTGAAACCGATGTTCTCTGATCCATAAGAACTTAAACAATCTTGCATCTATATTATGGCATGTTTGGGATAATTAATAATAAAAACAAAATAAAATTAAAAATAGCATTTTAGATTAAAAGAAAAAAAACAGATTTTCTTTAAAACATCGTGAACAAGGTTTTTTCTCTTCCTGTTCAAATCAGCAGAGATTGAAGAGCGGACCCCATCAGAGACACATTAATTACTTTTCTTGTTTAGAGCTTTTATGTCCGTTACCCACTTCTGGCAGTGTCCCAGTTTCCCACCTCTTTGCATTCCCAAGATCAGTGTTTGGAATAAACAAAGCCATTGGAATTTTCCCACAATCTCCCATCTCTGTCCATTTAATAAGCTAGCTGGAACAGTTTCACTACAGGTGAAGTAACAGATCCACTTCTCTGAATCTCACATATAACAATATATTCAACCCACCTTCCCATCCTCCACCATCCATACTCAAAATGTATGCAGTGGTACTATCTTCTTTTCTGGAGCATATGTTATTATCAGACTTGAGTTTAAATATTGGACGTGACTTTGGCATTCGTAATCTTTTCTTTTCGGTTTTAATAAGGAATTCATATAAGTGTATTCAGCATCAAATATCTATTAATATGATGGAATATGAAAACCAGGTTAAAAAAGGGCTGCCTATTAACTATTAACAACCAGCTAATAAACATGTTAATATTCATTATTTATCTATCTGTTAGTTGTTTTTTTAATATATAATAGGCCAGCTAAAACTGCAAACATCAGATAACTGTGGATTATCAATTCCCAGTTGATCATATATAAATCAAGTTTTTATTAACGGGCGTCTTAACTACAATACAGAAGAGTCAGGCTGCATTTGTGGTTATAGAGCTTTTAACTCTCAATCTCAATCCCTAACGGCAACACAACACTGCTCATTACATTAGTTTATAAAGATCTTGATGTGTAACCCTCAGCTCAAAATGAACAATGTTTGTTAACTAAAAAAGTGGCCCTTAAAATAAAACATTACTGTTTTTTTTTTGGGGGGGGGTTACATCAAAAATAATATTTTTTTTTTCATTTTTTCTTAGGTAATGACCCCCAGTCATCAGATTCAGGTAATTAAATGTAATTGAATATAATACTGCATGTAGTGTGTATTTAAGCATTCTCTGTAATAAATGGCTGTGAAAAATGGTGCCTGTACAGTACATATGATATCTACAAAAAAGGGCCAAGTTAAAGTGTTATGTGTTCATTGGTTGCCTCAGTATTGTCATTTTAATCCCTTAAACTATATTTTCTTTATACTCTGCAGACGTCTGGAGATCTTGCAGTGCTAATGACGGGCTTAGAAATGGTGATGCAAGCAGTTCATCTCTCGCAGCCAAAGGCTTCAGAAGCGTCAGGCCGAATCTACAAGACAAGAAGTCTCCAACACTGGTAAATAAAATTAAAAAGCATTTTCAACTCACATGCGATTATGATGGTTTGTGTGTCTTATACTGTACATATACACAGGTTGATTTGTGTTGCTGTATTATGTAATACAGTGAAAAATGTGAGTAATACAACATGGGAAAAATTATAACCCTATTTTTGTACCCATTTTGTAACTTGCTTTTTAACACATGATATGTGTAAATGTTAATACAATGTTACAGCTATACTGAGCTCTGTTTTATGCTGTTCTGTAAAGGCCTGTTTCAGTAAGCCCTGCTTAATGATTGAACTGTTTAACTTAAATGAAGGGACATTCAAGAGCAAAATGAATTGTCCATACCTAGGGTTGAGGTGCATTGTAAGCCATTGGATACTCCCTTAGCCCTCCTGCACCATACTATGTGGTACAGTAGAGCTCAAATAAAATCATTTTTAAACTTGAATCCTTTGATAAAAAAATAGAATTATACATATAGAAGAATATTGTTGAGTCAAACATTATAAAATGTATTGTATTAGGATACATTTTTTATAGTTATTTTTAATTGGGTATGTTTTCTTATGGCTTACATTTGTCTTAAAAGTTAAAAGCTATCAATCTTAACATATAAATTGAAGTCCATCGAAAAGATAAAAGTTTTTTTTTTTTTTTTTCCCGATACCAAGGTAAGAGAAATGTCATCACTAACACATGTTTTATTTTGTTTTCTTTGTTTCTTTCTTGATTGTGTGCTGTGTGGATCTCTATGGCTCATAAAGGCACCACCTCCACCCCCTAGGAAAGACAGCTTTCATTTGTCCCCTCTTTGCAATAAGCAAAATAAAGCACCTGCTTCTAGTTCTAGTCGTAGTCAAATGCATGAACCACCCTTTGACGTTGCCCAGTTAGATGTTCAATATTTAACAAATGAGGAGGCTATGCAAGAAGATTCCGGAAACACCAGTACCAGTACATCTTTTTCTTATAGAGAGAAGACCTCCTTTAAATCTAAGACAACAACCTCTAATTTTTCAGCAGATGGCACTAATGTCTCTCCTCAAGCCAGTAACAGCCAGACTCAAGAACGCAAAGTTTCTGCCCTCAAATTAACCTTATCAGAAGGTCAAGATGCCACTAATATTCCCAGTGCACAGCAGAAGTTTAACCACACTGCAGAAGTAAAACTTAAAGAGCACTCCTTGTCACCTCAAGATCCTAAAAGCCAGCTTGAGAGACACACAGCTTCTCTTTCCATTCAGATTACCCCAACCATTGTTCAAAACACAGAACCTGGGCCTGTGGTTGCTCAGGGGCAGTCACCAGTTCGTTCTACAGAAACCAAATGGATGACATCTACGGACGCAAGACAGACATCTTCATTCTCATCTTCAGCAAGGAGTCAAGTGGTATAAAATCCAAGTTTCCATCTTGCCATTTCACTTTCTAAACAAAGCTCCCATCGACCGAAAAAATACCTGACACCCCTACCTAACCTCCAACCTTTAACACAAACAGCTAGTAAAAGAAATTGGCTTGCTTGAACTTCTCAGAGAAATTCAGATTAACCAAAGACACAATTAACTCCAAAACAGAAGGATAATCTTTTATGGGGTTAGAAATTACACACAAACGTCAAATATGACTGCAAGACAAATAAGATAATTCAGAAAAACAAGTAAAACTAAAAGTTCCAGCATTTCTCAGGACACAAGTAAGATCAGAATTTAATCAGTGGTATACCGTTTCCAATGTTTATAGCTGGGCTAATAATTGGGAGCATCCATTATGCAGCAGTTTTCTAATTGTATATACTTTTCTAGTTGTTTTCTAATTGTATATACTGTATTCTAAGCTATTTTGTTTCTGGGTGTAGCTAATTAATTTAAATGTGTGCCTGTGGTACATCACTAAAAACAGATTAAGTTTCCATGGTTACAACAGTTAACCACAGAAGAGCTCCACCTGAAACTAAAAACTAAGCGCACTAATTTTCTGACCAGGCATTTTTTTTTATGTACAGCAATGCTTCTCATGTTGCAGTAGTTTATGTATTCAAAGCCTTTATAAAGGATTATTTTCTCCCAAATACGCAGCCATATTCCTGGTGTGCTTGTTCATTTCATCTTTAGTGCCACTGAAAAACTAACCCATTTAGATTTTTTTTCAGTAATATAAGACAGTGTACTAGTCTTATTTATTAAATGCACAGGTACCACTGCAGATCTCAGGCTTCCTTTCTTAACTGTGTAACAATGTAAACACATTATATGACTAATATGTACTGTGTCTAATATTATATTAGTTCCCATCTTGCCATTTTTGTTAAAGGTTTTATTTTATTTTTTAACTTTTTTTTTCACCCTCAGCTTGAAAGCCAGACATTTTCTTCAAAAGCCGCTCAGACAGGCAGGCAAACCTCACCAGAAGCCTCCCTGCCTCCTCCACTGGTACCCATTAACAGATCATGTTTCTCACCTGACAGCTACGCCAGTGTAGAGCCAATTAGCTTGCTGAAAGTAGATTACTTTGTCCCTGCACGTCTGCAGAAGACCTTAACCCCAGCCCCATACTTCTGCTCCCCGAGTCCTGAAAACCCACTGCACTTGAATGAAACAGCATCCACTGCCACAGATTCCATTTTCAGTGAATATTCATCTTGCACATTAAGTGAGTCCTCCACAGCCATTCTAGATGAGCTTCATATCTGTGGCTTTGACACCACTGAAAGTTCTGAAACACCTTCCCCGGCTTTGAGTCAGATGTCTGCTGTAACTGATGACTCCACCTTAACCTCCACTGCCACAGTCACTAATGTAATTATTCTTCCTTTTTCTTTTTTTTATTGTTGTGTAAAGCAGGATTTCGGTCAACAGCATGTGGGTCACTAATTTTACTTTTCTGTTCTCTCACACTCTTAATACTAATTACTTTGTTTGCTGTAAACTGTGCCTTTTCTTATCTAAGAGCAGTGTGCCAGTGTTGTAGCACAAGATTTTCTGTGTGCCAGAGGCACTGTCTCGATAGCAGAAGGTTTGAAACTTCAAGCCTAGATTGCACAGAGGACTGTCCTAAGTGGTGGGGTAAGAAGCTGTCCTCTCTGAATATACATCTGAAATTGGTGTTCCTAAGTTATGTTCAGTTTTACACTAAAATACAGTTGTTGTTGTCTTTGTACAACATTCCTGCATACAGTTCTGTAGTCTTCTTTTGCACACTACTTTTTTTCAGAGACCATGCTTGCCACCACATCCGTCTCTCTGTGAGCCAGTGGCTCCCTCTGCTTTTTTCAGCAGTAGGTTATTATAACTTAGAGACTCAAGACTTTCTGTATCTCAGGAAGCAAAACAGATATTTAGCACTATTCAAGCATACCATAATATTTAATTTAATAAGTATTTGCATAATGTGGTGTTTAATATTTGTAACTTTAAAACTGCAAAAGTAAATGTGGAATAGTGTGTGAGTAATTTCCCTCCTAGAGAAAAATACTAATAACATTTTACTGACAATGCCTATGGAGTTGGACCCATAACCATCTTATATTTGTAAATGCAAGATAATTTGTGCTATAAGGTAGTCGACACAGAGAATCTTGAGTCCAAACAAAAGCATAACATATATAGTAGTCTCTGCGTATAGGAACACCTCCTAAGAGAACACTTCGCCTAAGGGAATACCCTTGTGGTGAAACAGATTGTAAATGCTCCAGCTAAAGGAACA
The DNA here is from genome assembly GCF_902713425.1 of Acipenser ruthenus. Classification (NCBI taxonomy): domain Eukaryota; kingdom Metazoa; phylum Chordata; class Actinopteri; order Acipenseriformes; family Acipenseridae; genus Acipenser; species Acipenser ruthenus. The sequence continues at coordinate 60,667,096 of NC_081190.1, forward strand.
GGGACTTCGCTTAAAAGAACACCTTCTTGGGGCCCCCCCGAGTGACGCATCCGGTTAAGGCACTCCGCGTGGAGTGTGGAGTGTGGAGTGCGTGGGCTGTGCCGACTGTGGACGGGAGTTCCCAGGGGGGCGGCGCACAGTTGGCCGAGCGCCGCCCAGGTGGGGAAAGGCCTAGGTCGGCCAGGTTGTGTTCGGCTCGCCGCACACCAGCGACCCCTGTAGACTGGCCAGGTGCCTGCGGGCCTGCCTGACTTGTCATCATGAGAGTGTCTTGAGGCACATTGATTGGGTTATTAAATCTAGAACCACCATCATATCATTCACTCGTTATGTATTCTGATTTTCACGAGTGCACCTCATTGCTAGAAAATATCATGGAAACAAAACAGTGAAATGCACCGCTGTTTCTCTTGGTACAAAAAGTTTGAAATTGTTCGAGCTCTTGAAAAAAAACAGAATCAGACACAAGTTGCTGAGCAATTTGCTGTTTCCCGTTCTGGGGAGTTGCTTCACCATTCTGTTAAATAATGTGCATGTCTTGCATATTGCTGCTGCATTTTTTAACGTGTGTAGGGGTGCTGTGTTAATTTAGTTTGACAGTTAGTTTATTAACGTTAGTTTGTCTGTTACTTTTTATTATTATAGTTTATTAACATACACATACTTATTCAGTTCATTTCATATGTTGATGCACGTGCATCATGACAAGTAACACATATCTATTTATATATTGATTCATATTATGTCTGGTTTCTAACTCCGTCTTAGAAAACACTTCGGCTATAAGAACACTTTGCCTGCCTCCTGAGGGGTGTTCTCTTAGCCGGAGACTACTGTATATACATTTATGGAGACACTAGAAGATGGACAACAAGACTGTAGGACTACTAACATGGGTCATATGGGCTAATACTTGACACCTATAAGAGTTATTGCAGTAATTGTTCAATATCGCTACCAAACATCTCTTGCTGGCTTCCATACATGATTTATAATTTAAAAACACGGTCAGATTTAGACACTCTTTTGTCTAGATCACAAGATTTTGATTTTGAAATACTTCTACTACTGCTGTCCTTAAACAGCCTCTTTAAGTTGTGTTTCTTTAATAGCAAACATTGGATGTGTCAATCCCTTCATAAATAAATGCATATCTGTCTTTTGGGCAGCACTATTAATGAAATGTTTTGTCACGGTATACTGCTATATTTGGTTTTGTAAACCAAATGGAATGTCAGAACAATAACCAAACACCCCACATTCTTCCCTATCACCATTCTGTTTTCATTGCATACTAATTTTGTCCTTAAGTACCTGACAGCTGACAGTGTTACCTCATCCCAGCTCCTTCTTTTATTGGCTAGTGGTCATAAAGCATTTTTGTGTAGTTTTAATGATTCCTTGCTTGTTTTTTCTCAGGGCCAGATGACAGTGAACGGGAATCCAGGCATTGCTAGCAGCCCTCTGAGTCATTTACAAAGACCCTTCTCCCCTCCTTCAGATTACCCTCTTTCAGATTACCCTCCTCCACCACCTCTCAATCCAAACAGCCTTGTCATGCAACACAGCCGCAGCATGGGTAAGTTATTCTGTGCAAATTGTGTACCTTAAGGATGACGTACCCCACTCAGATTTGATTAAAATGAACAATGCAAGTACAAAATAAATCCCTGTCTTCCGCAGAGAATGTGTTGGCCAAGATGTGTCACATCAGAACAAGCAGTGTTAACAGCTAACCCTGTTTATAATGGGAATCATCTCAGTAAAGTACTGCAGTTAGTGTTTGTAATGACTTGGAATTTCCCTATCAATTATGAATTAAAAGATTTTATTGCAAAAAACATTTATGGGGGTGTGGAAGGGTGGTGGGCAATTCACTGACACACACGGGAGACAGAAGTTTTATTTGTAACGCCGCTCAGGCACACTGATTTATTTTTACCTGCAGAGGGCGCTGTTGGCCAAGGCCTGAATACTGGCAACAGTAAACAGGACTACAGGTTTACCAATGCTGGTATACAGTCCAGTGCACATACAAGTGCTCAAAAATAATAATGAAAACAAAAGGCGAAAGAAAAAGAGAAAATAAAACACAGTAATAAAACTACAAAACAAAAGTGCTGCTTACACAGTGCCCCCACTGCCGCTTAGCCGGTCAGTACGGGCCTCCGACCTACGTTCAGTTAATTCCTATACACTGGGGTGGCCAGAGTTCCCTGTACAACTACACACGTCCCATTGGGTACATAATTATTTCTTTTACTTTTTAGTTTCTTTTAAGGCAGGCTGTCTCACTCAGCCGTGCTTGCCTGGTCTTTGTCTACACTGATGTCTTCCGCCAGCGTCACTGGGTATCCTCTCTCCGGCCACCTGAATGCACAACCAAACGCAGCTCTTATGGGCCAAGCAATCCTCCAAGGCCCGCCTCTCAGCCACTCAGAGAGCGGGAAATCCAACACACCCCACCTCTCCGTGTCATTGCCATGACTGACAGGCGGATCTTGCGAGACTGCTGCCCTCTTCCTGCAGAACCACGGATACACCAGATAGTCAGCACAGATCTTTCCTGTTACACATCTTCCTTCCCAGAATGGCACCACCGGTCCATTCGAAAATCCTACATCCCCATGCCTTCGCGAGAGAAAAAGTGTGTGTTTTGATGCAGTTTCCCTGCTCGGTGGACTACCCTGAAGGCATAGGGCTGCAGGGCCAAATACCACCACCATCCGATGAAGGCATGCTAAGGGGGCATGACCTGTAATCAGGGTGAAGTGTCGCCCCAGGAGGTAGTACTGGAGTGACTCAACTGCCTATTTTACTGCGAGACACTCCTTCTCAATGGTGCTATAGTTTATCTCATGGGGAAGGAGCTTCCTGCTGATATACAGAACCGGGTGCTCGCTCCCCCGGACCTCCTGAGACAACACTGCCCCGAGACCTGTCTCTGACGCATCCATCTGCAGGGTGAACCTCCTACTAAAATCAGGACTGCTTAGCACTGGCTTGCTACACAGCCTTCGCTTCAAAGCGAGAAAGGCTCTCTGAAACGTGAGTAACCGGGCCCCCCTGTTACATTGGATCTCCTGTCTGTACTGAGCCTGCTGCAAATTGTCATGCGCCCATTTTCCCACAGACTCAAGACGTTTGCGTAGGTCCAATACATATTGGACAGTATTGGTCGAATTGTCCTGCTGCTTCTCCCACATCTCTCTGATCAGATCGAGCACACTCCGGGGTCTCCGCCCATACAGCAGCTCGAATGGTGACAGTCCCGTAGATGCTTGAGGTACCTCTCTGATAGCAAAGAGAAGGGGAGGAATCAGCTGGTAGTGCACGTCACTGTCAATAAATATGCACAACATGTTTTTGAGGGTCTTATTAAAACACTCCACAAGACCATCAGTCTGGGGGTGAAAGACTGAGGTTTTAATCCCCAAAAGTTTACATGTTCTGCGGACTAGCCTGGACATAAAGTTGGTGCCTTGGTCGGTAAGTATTTCCTTGGGGATCCCCACCCAGGAGAAAACCTTCACAAGGTCGTTGGCAACAGACGGAGGGGAATGGCCTCTGGATAACGCGTAGCATAATCCAAAATGACCAATAGGTGTGTGTATCTGGCCGCACTCCTTTCTATCGGTCCCACTATATCTATTCCAATACGCTCAAATGGAACTTCCACTAGGGCAATGGCATCAGTGGAGCTCGTGGGACGGCTCTAGGACTAGCTTTTTGACATTTCCCACAGCGCAAAAACGCCTGACGTCACCATCCAGCCCCAGCCAATAGAACCGTGTCATGAGCCTCGCTTTGGTCTTGTCCCTTCCCAAATGACCAGACGGGAATAGCATGAGCCAGCTGCAGCAAATCCTCCTTAAAGGGCTGAGGAATGATCAACTGGTGACGCACTTCCCCGATCTGGGGTAATTTTTCAACACGGTACAACAGGTCTCGATTAATTTCAAAATGAGGGTACATGGCGGCGCGCCTGGGCTCCACCACCCGACCATTAACCACAGCTTCTTGGTCAAAGAGTCTGCTCAGCACGTTGTCATGCCCTTGCTCAAGTCGGAAGTCACGGGAACAAGCTAAAAAATCAGCTCCCATGGCTTCCAGCTCGGGATCAGGTTGGTCCTGAGCAGAGGCAGCCGAGCCACACCCCTGCGCTGGCTCCGCGGCCTCCCCCCCAGACTCTTCATTAATCACCCCCACCTGAAACTTCTCTGACTCCCTCCATTACCAGCCCTCATTCTTAGCGGCCTGGAGTTCCCATTTAGTTTTGCGGGGTCTAAATCTATGGCAATAGCAGTCCGGGTCACGAAAGGGGACTCTCCAATTACTTCCTCTTTCTTAGCCAATAGGGAGGACGGGGCCGTCACAGCAGCCAACCAATCTTTAAACTGCTCGCAGTCCCGTCCCAGAACTACAGGCACTGGCAATCGAGGACACAAACCCAACTGCACTCACGTCACCTGCTGACCAATTTTTAAATTCACAAACATCTTAGGATAAGTGCGCACATCCCCATGAATACAACTGTACAAACCTGCCATATCTAGTGCACACTTATATTCAGTATTTTTTTAAATCTATAAATATACACAACAATACATTGTTTACACGTGCAGGGCTTTTGCCCTGCCACATACCCTCCCACCCTCATAATGGAACCCCTAGGGTCCATTTGACAACTAACCCGCTCCCCGCAATAAATGCATGGGTGGGTGGGAGGGAACATTGGGGCTCAGCCAGCCTCTATTAAATACCAGATGGCCAGGGTTGCTCTCAACAATTTGCACACCCTGCCGTCTGATGCCAGCTGGTGCCAACATTAGCTCCCTACTATTTACTGTGTTTCTGTACAGTTTAACCCCCACAGTGAACCCTGGACTTCTGTAAAGGGGTGCCGGTTTATCCCCCACAGTGAACCCTGGGCTTCTATAAAGGGGTGCCCGTTTAACCCCCACAGTGAACCCTGGGCATCTATAAAGGGATGCCCGTTTAACCCCCACAGTGACCCCTGGGCTTCTATAAAGGAGTGTCCGTTTAACCCCCACAGTGATCCCTGGGCTTCTATAAAGGGGTGCCCGTTTAATCCCCACAGTGACCCCTGGGCTTCTATAAAGGGGTGCCCATTTAACCCCTGGCCTACCCCTTAACTCCAGTGTCCCCTTTGTCCATTTGTGGGTCCCCGCTGGCAGCAACGCAGGACCCTCTGGCAGTGAAGAGCAGCCGAACCCAGACGACGGCGAGCAGGCAACTCCAGGCGAAGGCAGTAGCCGACCCTCAGGAGGCAATGCCGGTAGGGGAGCCCCCGGCCAAGAAGTAGACAATGGGAGCTCCACTTCTCCCCCCTGGTGGTGATGCTGGTTGTGAAGGTGGCAGTGGCCCCTCTCCTTCTGGCTGCGAAGGCAGCAGGGGCTCATCCCCTTCTGGCTACAAAGGCGGCGGGCTCATCCCCTTCTGGCTACGAAGACAGCAGGGGCTCCTCCCCTTCTGGCTGCGAAGGCGGCAGGGGCTCCTCCCCTTCTGGCTGCGAAGGTGGCAGGGGCTCCTCCCCTTATCTCAGCAGCACTTCCTGTTGATTCTGAGGGTCATCCACTACTCACCCTCGTCCCCCCAAAACAATTTCGGGGGAGTGAGGCCTTAGCTCCTTCATCAGGGGATCATCCCCCCCCCTGTAAATTGCCGTGGCAATGGTTCTGGGCACAGCCGTGGCTCTTCCTCCTGGGACAGCAGCTCTTCTGCCTCGCTCTGGACCTCAAGCTCCTCCCACTCTAGGTCTGTGTCTGCGTCCTCTTCCTGGTCATGGCAGTTGGCCTCCACATGTCCATACTCCATGCAAATAGAGCACATGGGTGCACTAGCCTGGGCCAACTGGGACTGCTCCGCCTCCCACCGCTCTCTATGGATCCGGTCATCCACCCTGCCCATGGCATCCAAAGCCCCTTTTAGTGCCGGATAATGCCCACGGATCCCCTTGAGCTGGGCTTCTGAGGTCAGGTGGACGAAATCCACAAGCATCTCTATTCAAGTAAACAAAAAAGTTGCAGTGACAGGTTGCCGCCACTAGGGTACCAGCAATGATAGCCCTAGTGCACGAGGACATACACAGACAGAGTGTAATCAAAATAAGAACTCCAAAAATGCAAAACAAAATATAGTGAGAAAACAGCTAAAAACAAAAGTTTGCCAAACACTGTCTTAGTGCTGCTCCCACTAAAAGGGAGGTCCCGCTCCGGAACCTACTCTGACACACTAAAAATAAACTGTTGTGAGATCAAAATCCCCTAAATTAATCCCTACACAATTCACTCACCCTGGCTCTCCACACAGTAGTGAGGCTGCAAGCTTGCTGGAACTAGAACAAAAGAACTGGCTTTCCAGCTCCTTTTTTATACCATGTGGCTGGGCTTAACTCATCATCAATTAGTCAATTAAGCCCCAGCCACATTCCGCACAGAGTTGGAATTAACCCCATCCCTGCCAAACTTAAATTCAAAAATTCAAAACTTTCCAACTTTATGTACAACTACAAAAGCCTGCCATATCTAGTGCACACTTACATTCAATATTTTTTTAAAACTATACATATACACAACAATACATTATTTACACGTGCAGGGCTTTTGAACTCCTACAATGGGTTTAAGTAAAACAATAAACAATATATAGCTATTCATCAATAAAATATGATCATTAAAAAATGATGCATTCAATTCTATTTGTTTCTACTGGATTATAGCCTCATATAGTTCACAAATGATTGTGGTATGTTATTATTAAAATTAGGTCATTCATTTCAGGACTGAGCTTCACAATATAAGATTAAATAGTTAAATTAAAAGCATTACAACCATCATTGAATCATTGCTAAGTTATTATTAAAAACATTTTTAAAACATGATTGTTTCTAATTCCTTGAATGTTGTTCCATTCCATTTAAACTTTATAGGAAAGATTATAATCTTTAAAACAGTGGAAGAATAATTGTTATTATTTATCATGCATCAAGATGTATATAAATCAATTATATACAACACAATGTTAATAATACGTTTACTTTGGTGATTATAAAGCCAAAATCAATGCATTTCGGATCATTCATGCAGAGCTGTATCAGAAGATTAATCATTAGGGATTACAAATATGAATCAGATCAAATTGGACTTGGCTACTAAAGAATAGAAAATTATGCCACCCGCTGTCCTGCCTCTCTATTGTCTTATAAAATGTTAACTTTTCTCCATTTTGGCAGTTCTGTAATTATCATCTTAACAAAAACATGCATTCCAAGCAAGTGAAGCAAATGCCTGCAGGAGCTGGCATTGTTTTTGTTTTGTTATGTAGCATTTGAGTTTAGCTCGCAAAGTTTGATCTTCATTGTGCCATCATTGAATTTGTGTAATGTGCCATCTTATTGATGTATACAGAATTGTCTGAAACCATGACACAGGAACCCTATTCTCATGGCTACACTGCAGTGAGCCCAGTACCAATCTGTAGGACGTCTGAAGAGGAGAAGAGAGTGTCTATTATTAAAGCACCTCATTATTCAGGGATTGGGCCAGTTGATGAATCTGGAATTCCAATTGCTATGAGAACGGTAAGAGCATTTCAAGTCTTTTTCTGCCAAGAATTCTATTTTAATTTAGTCCTGTTTAAGGGTTTAAATATTTTTATAGTGAACAAAATTCAATCCCCCTTTTTACTTTCTCATTTTGAATGTAAAGTACTAATTTTTTTCATTTTAAAGCTGTTTTTAATGCATCAACATTTAATATATACTGTATAGAACTTTGCTGAAACAACCCTCTGAGTAACTGTTAATACAGTTACAGTAGTCACTCGCTAATACAAACACTGTTATATCATTCATTCGGATGTGCCAGACACAACATATGTCCCCCAATAATAACCAATTTAGTGTGACGCTAGGTCACTGTGAATTGCATGACCCAAAGGCAGGACAAAATTAAACGGAAGAACAAATACAAGTAGCTACTAAATCTCTAAAATTAAGAACATGATTAAAAGAGGGCATACAAACAAACTCTACAGAGTTTAAATAAACTGAGATTGATTGGTTGGAAAAGGACTGAATTTGATGTCTTTAACTGCTTTTTGCAAAGAAAAGAAAGTCTAACTCATACCAACAGAAAAGAAGTAGCTGGTAGGCGATGTGTTTTACTTGCAGCCACAAGTACACTGTAAAATGTTCTATCTAAGTTCAAAATGATTTATTTGTGACGTATATTTAAGGTAATGTATAGTATCATAACCTGTCAATGCGGCACTGTGATCTGTTTTGTGTTAATTGTGTACTAAGTGTGTTATTTTCACATTGTACAGTAATGTGTACAATGCGGCAGCAGGATTTATTTTGTGTTACCGGTAGCCTATAGGCAAAAGTAAAAAAGCAAGTGTGCTAGGTATTAATTTGATTTTACTACTGTACTGTATACTGTATAGACCTACTGTACAGATTTATATTTGTGCTCTCTTCAACTACTGGCGCTAGGTGTATTGTTCTTTCAAATTGAATAACTGTGGCTCTAATTGTAATTGAAGTGCAGCAGTGGATTCAGTGAATCCTACCACTATAGACAAATTGCACCTCCCTCAGAATTGATAAGTACTTGTACTAATCTCTGAACAAACCGTAGCCCCCAGAGAAATTCTGTCCTTGTGATTTTATTCTGGAAGTAAAGCACAGTCCCTTTTCCATTTTCTGGCAAGCAGCCAATAGCTCTGCACTTTTAACCTATTTGAAACATGTAACTCCAGAAATTGACTAAATTGTATTTTATAATCTAGACGGTGGACAGGCCAAAGGATTGGTATAAGACCATGTTCAAGCAAATTCATATGGTGCACAAACCAGGTAGGTATTTTTTTATCATTTACAGTAACAAAGTGCATCAAATGTTTGTTTGTTTTTCAGTTCTTCATTTAGCTTGTGAATTTTATACTTAAATATTGTACACACGTTGACTATGTTTACATCATCTATAGACGTAGCACACTATAAGACTAGCGTTATTATTCATGAAACAAATTCACTTGACCCTGGCCTTTTTTATTTTGACATGGGTTTACAACAAACTTGCCATGCCAGTGGGGCTGTGCTAATATTCTGGATGTCATGAATCATAAGAACTGTGTATTGCATTACAAAGGGTGTCATTATTGTGATCAGCGCTCCAGATAAGATTTGGGGTAATTTACTCTCCAATCTAGACACTATGTGTGTAAAATGTATTTTGTGTGAGAAAAATGCAACATTACCTTGAAGTCATGAGTACTTTCAATAAATATTGTACATACTTTAATTCTAACTTATGGGGTATTGTGGCAAAGTGGTAATGACGTGCAGGTGAGTGCAGTGCAGAAGAATCACACAGACAAACGTTGGTACAGGTGCAAGGGTGTTTATTTAAATTAATAAATGTCCAGAGCCTCAAGGCAAAACCTGTAACTAATAATAATGCTGGAAGTGATACAGCGGCGTGTATCACTTCTCGTTATAATCCTACGGGTTTGACCCGCAACCCCAAAGTCCCGTTCCGACACCCACACTAAACACAAACACAAAGACAGTGCGTGATTCAAGTGCTAAAAGGTGCAAAACAAAAGACAGTTCCAGTAGTGAAAAGGTGAGTGGTGAAGTCCGGGTTTGTCGCTGGCCTGCGGCTGCAGCTCCGGATCGTGCTCAGTAATCTTTAGTGAGACAACAACACACAAGACACACAGTGTTAGAACACAGACACAAAACACTCACGGTCGATCTCACAAACGGGCTCCTTCTTGGTCATATAATTTAACCATATGCAAAGGAACAGATCACTCAAGCCATGCCCCCTATTTATACCCTTGCCCATGACCCCGAGGTTAACGAGCGCATCCGCTCCTCCAGTCCTCGGATGCCACGCCGCTTACCGTCTGGGTCACTGAGCTCGGGTGCCATAGCTCCGCCCCCTTCCGAACTGACCGACTTCCATCTACCCTACGGAATAAATTGTCGTGCCATTTCATTAAGGGTACTCTGTTCCTCGTACACCGTGCTCTCACAGGTCGAAAGGGAGATCTAACACTAAGACTCATTCGATCTCTGTCACATATCCCACCGCTCAGAGTGGAGCCGAAGGAACACTCGGCTAAACCTACCTTTCCCATTACTCCCCCCTCCCGGGAAAAATAATCCGCATTTTGGTGGTCTTTCCCTGCACGGTGTACCATATGGTACATGAAGGGCTGCAATGCCAGATACCACCGAGTTATCCGGGCATTGCTGTCCTTCATTGTGCTTAACCACTTGAGTGGGGCGTGGTCAGTGACAAGATCAAATGAGTGTCCCAGCAGGTAATATCTTAAAGAGTGAGTAGCCCATTTAATGGCCAAACACTCTTTTTCGACGACGGAGTAGTTGCGCTCCCGAGGGAGCATTTTTTTACTTATGTACAGAACAGGGTGTTCTACTCCGCCTACCATTTGAGACAGGACTGCACCCAAGCCGACATCCGAAGCATCGGTGTGGAGGATGAATCTCTTAGTGAAGTCTGGCGTGATGAGAGCAGGGGCCTGGCAAAGTCTCTGCTTAACAGTATTAAACGCCCCCTGACATTCTTCTGACCATTTAATTGAATTTGGTGCGCTCTTTTTGGTGAGGTCAACTAAGGGATTAACCACTGTGGCATACTCGGGGATAAAGCGGCGGTAATAACCGGCTAACCCCAGTAGCGACCGCACTTGAGCCTTGGTTTTGGGGATTGCCGCGTCTACCAAGGCCTGGACCTTGGAGACAACGGGTTTCACCCTGCCATTCCCCATTACAAACCCCAAATATTGCGTTTCTTTTTTGGCAAACGCACATTTTCGCAAGTTAGCTGTCAGCCGGGCTGCCCTTAGAGACTGAAGGACGGCTGTGATCCTAGCCAAATGCTCTCGCCAGGTGGAGCTGTAAATGACCACATCATCAATATACGCTGCCGCATATTCACGATGTGGGTGTAAAACCTGGTCCATCAGTCTCTGGAAGGCAGCAGGCGCACCATGTAACCCAAACGGCATGGTTGTAAAATGAAACAGCCCCTCTGGTGTTGAAAATGCGGTTTTCTCTCTAGAACTACGAGTTAACGGGATCTGCCAATATCCCTTCGTCAGATCCAGAGTGGAGATGAACCTCGCCGTCCCCAGTCTATCTAGGAGTTCGTCGACCCGAGGCATGGGATACGCATCAAACTTGGCAATAGCGTTTACCTTGCGGAAATCAACGCAGAAGCGGTTGGTGCCGTCCTTTTTGGCCACTATCACAATTGGACTGCACCACTCGCTCCTGGAAGGCTCAATCACCCCAAGTTCGAGCATGTCCCATACCTCTTTGCGAACGCCACTCCGTCGACTTTCCGGGATCCGGTAAGGTCTCTCTCGCACTGTGACACCTGGGGGAGAGATAATGTCATATTCAGCGAGGTTAGTTCTACCGGGCGTGTTAGAAAAAACATCGCTAAATTCCTCAATTAACCTACGTAGTTCACGTTGCTGATCAGGAAGTAACTGTTCCCCCATCGAAATGTTCTTTGTGCTAGAGGGTTCTAGCTCGGGCCCTAAATCATCCTCTATATTGCCTGGGGCTATAAATAACACCTCTCTTGCCTGCCAGGGCTTTAATAAATTTATATGATAAATTTCTTTTTTGTTACGGCGATCGGGCTGTTTAATTTCGTAATTCACCTTTCCTATAGCCCGAATCACCTCATATGGCCCTTGCCATTTAGCACATAGTTTGGATTCCGCTGAGGGAAGTAGCAGCATTACTTTGTCTCCAGGTCGAAAAGTTCGGATTAATGCATTTTGATTGTAATGCTGCTGTTGTCGATGCTGAGCCGATCTGAGATTGTCTTGGGCCAAACGACCGACCAAATCTAGGCGATCTCTCAGTAGGAGCACATGCTGCACTACATTTTTGGACGAGCCTTTGTGCTCCTCCCACCCCTCTCTCAACAGATCGAGAATGCCGCGAGGCTGTCGGCCGTACAAGAGCTCGAAGGGGGAGAACCCTGTCGAACTCTGCGGCACCTCTCTCACCGCAAAAAGGAGGTAGGGAAGAAGCGATGCCCAATGTTTTTGCTCCTGATTCACAAATCGTCTCAGCATCGCCTTTAGAGTCTGATTAAAACGTTCCACCAAACCGTCCGTCTGTGGATGGTAAACCGACGTTCTGATGGGACGTATTTTTAGTAATTTATATACCTGCTGTAGCGTATTTGACAAGAAATTAGTTCCATGATCAGTCAATATCTCGTTGGGGATCCCTACTCTTGCCATAATCTGCACTAGTTCTTTGGCTATCGCAGCAGCACTAGTGGACCTCAATGGAACTGCCTCTGGGTATCGCGTTGCGTAATCTACCACCACTAATATATGCGTATACCCGGAGTCAGAAGGTAGCAAAGGGCCGACTATGTCCACTGCGATGCGTTCAAAGGGGGTGGAAATAATCGGCAGTGGGACCAAAGGGGCGGGGCGCACTCGACCCGGCGCTACTCTCTGGCAGTCTGGGCATGTGGCTACATATTTCGACACTTCCTTATAAAGACCTGGCCAAAAGAATCGAGCCAATATCCGTTCCCTTGTCTTGTCAACTCCGAGGTGCCCCGCAAAAGGGATATCATGCGCCAGCCTCATGACCTCCAGCCGACAAGACGGGGGGACCAATAATTGTGTTACAGGATGTCCTGTGCCCGCGGCCAGGTTTACCCTATATAGTAATTGCCCCTTGATAATGAAGTGTGGAAATACTAGTGCCCCAGCGCCTTCAACATCCTTACCTTCAATGGACCGGACCTGTCCCCGAATGTGCACCAGTGATGGGTCATTGTCCTGCTCCCACACTAGGTTCACATTCGAGTGCCACATGTCCGGTATATTGAGCGGGGCGGGAGTAACATCTGCCCTTGATGGCCCAGTAACCTCGCCCTCTCGGTCACACTGCGTTCCGACCCCCTTCGACTGACGTTTTTCACCGTTATAACAGGCTCCCACCAGCCCCCAGCCTTGTCTCATTAACGCTCCCTCCCATTTCCGCAGCCTTCTCTCTTTGTTTGTTTTTTTCGGCCGGAACAGGGAAGAGAACATTTCCGCTTGAAAGGGAAAAACATTACCAATCATTTCCCCTTCTACTTTTTCTGCCACATTTGCGTGTATGGCCGGGACTGCCCTTAATTTCAATAAATCTTTATAGTTGGGCCAGTCCCGACCCAGAATAATGGGATGTGGTAACCTTTCCGCTACCCCAACTACCAGGGAACGTTTCATCGGACCGACCGATAAATATGCTTTTACTGTGGGGTATGTTGCCGTGTCTCCATGGATACAGGAGATCGCCACCTGACCTTGTGGCTGCCACACCATACCGCCTAAGAGAGATGCTCTAATTAAGGTCTGACCACACCCTGTGTCCACTAATGCATGGGTTTTCACATTTCCAAAAATCACCTTAACAATACAAGGCCCCTCCCGACCATTTTTCCCTCGCTTACCCGCTTCAGATGCCAGATTACAGACGGCCACGTCACACTCCATCGCAGATGGGCATGACCTAGCCTGATGTCCCGGCTGGCGGCACCTAAAACAGGTAGGGGGAAAGGAGGGCACAGTATTAAATGGTCTGTCCCGCTGCTGGTATGGCAACGGGGCAGGGGCAGCACCTCTACCCCAGCTGGGGGCCAACCTTGGTCTCCATGAAGAGGAGGCAAGGTCGCCCATTGGGGTTGGTGCTCTTGGAGGTCGTTGAACCGGTCCTGGTGGTGGGGCTGATGGAGCAGAGAGAGGAGGTGGGGCTCGGCCGCTCCGTTGAGGTGGGGTGAGTAGCCCGGTCTGGGCGGATACCAGGGAGTCCTCGAAGTCCTCAGCGAGCTTGACTGCCTGTTCCAGGGTGTCGGGGTTGTGGCGCCGTATCCATCCTTGGGTCTCGGCGCCGACCACATGACAAAACTGCTCAATGACGATGGCCTCCCCCATCTGGGCAGTTGTTTTTAGCGCCGGGGTGAGCCAGTGTATCATGTGGTCACAGAGCTTCTGCGCGACCACCCTGGGGCGTACGTTCGGGGACCTCCTGTACTCCCTGAACCTCACTCGGTGCGTTTCCTCCGTAATGTTAAGACGGCGGAGAATAGCCAGCTTTACCAGGTCATATTGAGCGGCGTCGTCATCCCCCATCGCCTGGTAGGCTGCCTGCGCTTCCCCAATCAGGCAGGGTCCCAGCTGGCTTGCCCAGAACTGTCGGGGCCATGACGCGGTGGTAGCCAGCCGCTCAAATGCCACCAGGTATGCCTCTGGATCATCATCCGCCGTCATTTTCTGCGTCCGTGCTTTGGGCGCTCTGAAGCTGCATTCTGCTGATGCTGTGGGAGGTATTGCCAGCCCGACCCTCTCGATCAGCGCAGTGTACCTCTCCTCTCTCCGTCTTTCCTCCACCTCCCGTCTGCTGTCCAGCTGCTCCAGCAGCGCCGACAGTGTTGCGTAGTCCATCCTTACTTCTGACAACCACGTGTGGCAAAGTGGTAATGACGTGCAGGTGAGTGCAGTGCAGAAGAATCACACAGACAAACGTTGGTACAGGTGCAAGGGTGTTTATTTAAATTAATAAATGTCCAGAGCCTCAAGGCAAAACCTGTAACTAATAATAATGCTGGAAGTGATACAGCGGCGTGTATCACTTCTCGTTATAATCCTACGGGTTTGACCCGCAACCCCAAAGTCCCGTTCCGACACCCACACTAAACACAAACACAAAGACAGTGCGTGATTTAAGTGCTAAAAGGTGCAAAACAAAAGACAGTTCCAGTAGTGAAAAGGTGAGTGGTGAAGTCCGGGTTTGTCGCTGGCCTGCGGCTGCAGCTCCGGATCGTGCTCAGTAATCTTTAGTGAGACAACAACACACAAGACACACAGTGTTAGAACACAGACACAAAACACTCACGGTCGATCTCACAAACGGGCTCCTTCTTGGTCATATAATTTAACCATATGCAAAGGAACAGATCACTCAAGCCATGCCCCCTATTTATACCCTTGCCCATGACCCCGAGGTTAACGAGCGCATCCGCTCCTCCAGTCCTCGGATGCCACGCCGCTTACCGTCTGGGTCACTGAGCTCGGGTGCCATAGCTCCGCCCCCTTCCGAACTGACCGACTTCCATCTACCCTACGGAATAAATTGTCGTGCCATTTCATTAAGGGTACTCTGTTCCTCGTACACCGTGCTCTCACAGGTCGAAAGGGAGATCTAACACTAAGACTCATTCGATCTCTGTCACAGGTATGCATTAACTACAGCCTTCCATTTGAACTGTAATGTTACTTTGAACTGCTGTACACAAACTTGGTCTTACAATAAAAACAAAAACAACAATTATTCTTATTTGCTTTATTGATCACAAACAATATGGCTGTGAAGCAAATAAACACAGAAACATCACTTTTTTTAAAAATTCCAAAGGCCTGCACGCACATTCTATATACAGTGGAACGTCGCATATCCGACCGTCAAATAACTGCCCGGATCAATTAACCGCCTCGCTAAATAAATAAATAAATAAATATTAAAAGTAGGCTACGAGAGTAATGGCATTGGCAGCAAATGCAGCGTCCGCGATGGAAACAGAGAAAGCGTTATAGCAATCAGCCTTTTGGTGAGTTCCCTTTTAAGAGAGGTGGGCTGTGTGTGTGTGTCAGTCAGCTGTGTGTAGCAGTGACGTTTCAATACAACAATCGAGAAAGCTTTTTTTTGTGCAATGTTTATATAATGGAGCGCACGCATGTAGATATTGGCAGCGTGTTGTTGTAGCTTTTAAATGCATTTGAATTAAAAAAGCAAGCTTCATAAATGCAATGCTTACCGGCCGTTTGTTTAAAATAGCTGAAGCAATATTCAAACCGAGCTGCTTATTGGCTGTTGGCAATATCAAGAAAAAGCTCAAAGTACCGTGACAGAGATATTAAGAAAGCAGAACCAGGGAGGCAGGGACTTCTAGAGTTAAGAAAGAAGCCATCAGTTTTAGGTTACTGTACATTTGACTTTTTTAAAAAAAAAAAAAAGCTTTGCGTGGAGATGGCTTACAGCAAACCGCATAGCAACACTGTGTTTTTGTAGCCTAATTAATCTTGTTTACGTTTGCTTAATTTTAAAGCAAAAAATGTCCCCATGTTTAAGGCAGTTGGCGTGTTATTTTTGTTCACTAACCTATTTATGGATGTGTAAATGTTAATTTTTCACATATCCGCCTATACCCCAGTCCACAGGGGGTCGGATATGCAACGACATACTGTATTTCCAGGGTTTTAAACTAAAACAAATAAATGCTTTCTTGTAATCTCCCTTTCCAAGTGCACAGCCATGCTCCCAAACATTTATAAACAAAAAAAGGTCCACAAATATAAAAAAGAACCAATACTGCACTAATGCAAATAAAGAAACAATAATATTGTATTCCTTAGTGAGCGCCTTGCTATAGCAATATAAAGCATCCCGACTCTCTCCAAACACAGAATATTGTATTTATTTTATAGATTTACCTTTCAAAAATTCAGTTGACAGATAGGTATATTGGTAGGTTAGGTACAGGGGGATAAAGACGTCACCGAGAAATCCTAAGGCTTATTCACCAGTCACAAACTTGCATTGCATGTAAGAGGATTCAACCGTACATTTTTTTTTTTTTTACTGGTGTTTCTGTCAATTCCCAGGCAGGCTACAATTAGCTGTACCAACATGATCAATTCTCTCATATGGAGCGCCATTTGTGCCAAAACAATTCATCAATTAATTTTCAATTCATTAATTAGTTTATCAATTCGTGGATCAATTCATAAATTAATTAGTCAATTCATCCATTATGAAAGGCTAGAAGGGCTTCTGGATGAATTGATTGCTCCACGATTGACCTGTGAATTTACAAATTCAAAGATGAATGGCCAACTGTCAATCTTACACTGCACCAAAAATACATAACAATTTCTAGCCAATTGGAGCAGGTACTAACATTTAAACCAATGAGAATCCAGTCTCATGCAAAACTGCTTCAGCCAATAACCTTGTAGCTTACTAGAAAAGGCGTTTCAATCACCTCAGCCACCAGCAAAGAATATATCTTTTTTTTTTACATGGATGGTGTGTACTGAAGCCCTGAACCCCAGATAGGAAAAAAAAACACAGAATCTATCTTGTACGTACACAGTATGAGAAGAGCTGCAACTATACTGCATTTAAACCACAGACACAAAACTATGAAAACAATTCTACAAGCTGTTAATTGCATAGGGTAAATAGATATACATATTATTTTTCCATAGAGTAACGTATAGTGTTATATTCATGGTATAGGTTATAATAATTAACGAATACATATGGGCTAGTTTTATCTGCGTATGCCATATTAGTACTAATATTTAATTTAATTTAAAGTGGTTTTGTTAGGGTTTTCTCTTAACACACATTTGTTTAGGCCTATGACTATGTATCGCTGTGTTATTTATGAGTGACCCATGAATACTGGTAGCTATATTGAAGTCTTGGCAATTAACAGCTTTGTAGATGTTGTGTCGAGATCACAAGATAATCTATCGCAGGATCTTGAGAAAACAGAAGTGATTACTTCTGTTTTCATGACATAAGTTATCTATCTCAGGGAAATGGAAGTAATGACTTCTGTTTTCTTGTGATCACGCGATAACGGAATGGTTTTGTCATGATCACAAGATAAATTCTCTTGTGATCTCGACATAGGGTGGCCATCGGTCCGGGATTGACCTAGACAGTCCAGGAATTGGCATCTGTGTCGGGGTGGCAGGAATTAACAAGCCCAGACGCCCTAATGTCCAGTTTTAAGTAAAACACATAAGAAACACCAACCTTCCTTTAATATTTTCTTTGACATTGTGGCAGGATGGCTTGCAGTGGTGAGGTGTGGTGACGTCACGGACCAGGAAGTAACTGAACCAAAACAATGGATGGGTGGGTGAAACTGAACGCAACGGCGTTCAGCTGGATTTAATAAATAATAATACAAAACAAAAGATTTAAACACATACCAAAACACAAAAACAAAAGGGCATGAGGGCCAAACGAATAAACAGAAACAAGTATATCTTATTATATAGCAATTGTTCGTTATATTCTCCTCGCTCTCTCTCTCCGCTCTCCCGTACTCTCCTCTCTACACTCAACAACCCCGCAGCACGGACAGCTGCAGGTTCTTATACTCTGGCCGAGGGGTTAACTAGCTGTTAATTATCTTATTACCCCTCGGCCACAGTCTGCACGCGTTTGGTAAGAATGCGTGACTGTCAGCTACTTAAATAATCAGTAGCTGATCAGCCATGCATCCTCACAGGTTTTTAAATATAAAAAACAATAACAAAAGACGCAGCGCTTTTATCCGCGCCGCAAACAAGTACAAATAATAATAAATAAATACATAGGGGCGGGACACTCCGCCACAGACATACATTAGTTGTTTAAAGGATTTCCACTACTGTATTAGAAATGTACTGTTTAGTACTGATCTGCACATTCTACTTTGTCCCCAGCATTATTTAATGAACATATCCACATGATGTAAACAATCCAATTGAGGTGTTGCAGTCATGTGACCCCAGCAGGCTACACCGCCAATACATGGTCAATACAACCATGGCAGCTAATGCAAAAAACAAAATGTAATGTACTTGCAACTACAGAGTACACTTCTAACCTCCAGTCACAGGAATTAGAAATGTATAATGATAAGTGCCAGATACTTGGAATTTGTGACCCCTACTGTGCACCCCCGGTGCTTTTTACTACCATGAAAGACAGCGATAAATGAGTTTCTTTATTCCTTTTGAGAAAACTTTACTTACATGATACCAGTTAAGAAAATAGAAATGTTCAAAAATATGGTACTAATATTAATTATATACAGTATTTCTATGTTTGTATGTAAACATTTTACATCTTTCGTTAAATAGACTATTTTAAAAAAATTGTTCTACGAAGCGTCAGTAACTGGAATCTAATTTTTTTGTTCCTGTAAAATCAACTTCAGCGAGTGTAAAATCGGAAGTTTAACAAGCTTAGTTAAATTGTCATTACTCGCCAATGCCTTTTGACCTCCAGTATGGCCATGCTGTGCTGTTATGACGTTACATGGTGATGTGTGATTCAGGACTGGCTGGATTTTGTGTCTGAGGATCCTTCACCCTGAACTTGAAAATCCAAGTGTCATGGCAAATGTCGCCTCCTTGCCACATTTCGCCCCCCAGTATAGTGATAAATTCAGTTTTGCAATTAAGAGTCAACAGAGTAAAAACCAAAACATATTTTTGCATTTTTTATTGGTATTTAATCGTAATGTTTATACTTGTATTGCTTTTCTTATTTATCATCTCTGGATGCTTTACATTATATTGATCTGCATGTGATTAAATACATAACCTTTACAGTAAATAAAAAATCCATAAAGCATGGTTTAATTACGATATATAATGGCAATTAAGCCATATATATTTTTGTGTATGTATAATATATTTTACATATTTAGCCGTAGCTCAGCTATTTGTAATATTGAAAAACCGAAACCAAATCTGAGTACATTTTGACTCATTTTGTCTCTTTTTACAGACACACAACTGATAAAGGCGTTGTTTTGTAGTTTTTAACGTGTATTAATAATGTGTGTTAATATTTATTACAAGGGGAGATCTGGTGGTATTGTGTTAAACTGTATTACAGTATACTGCAGTTCTGATAGACCTAGGCTGACTGAGAAATATGTCCGGGTTTGCTCTGTGGAAAAGGTGGCATCCCTATCTCGACATAACAGTGAATGATTTTATTTTTTTCCGATGGCCTCAACGAACCACCATAGACCTCACTCTACACACTGGATTCCAGCACTGCATCACTAGCTACTGTATATCCTGCCACCCCACTAGATTATTGCATTCTTCTTATTATAATACTGCTTTTTTATTAATTGATTATAATTCTACCATATTTGTTTTATTTATTGTATTTATCACTGCACAGTAAAACTGTAAGTCACCTTGGATATTAGCATCTGTTATATGAAATAATAATAAATAATAATAATAATTATTACGAGATAGATTCTGTGTTTTTGTTTTTTTCATCTGTGGTTCAGGGCTTCCGTATGTACCATGAAAGATTTTTTATTTTTTTTTGGCTGGTTGCTGATGTTATTGAAATGCCTTTTCTAGTAAGCTTCAAGGTTTGGCTGAAGCAGTTTTGCTTGAGACACCTTTTTGGCACAGTCCGAGATTGACAGTAGGCAATTCATCTTTTCATTTGTAAATTCACAGGTCAATTGTGGAGCAATCGATTCACCCAGAAGCTCGTCTAGCCTTTTGTGTGGATGAATTGACTAATTAATTTATGAATTGCTGCATGAATTGCTAAATGAAATAATAAATTGCAGAATTAATTTATGAATCGATGGACGAATTGACCATAATTGTTTTGGCACAGTAGCATTCGCTTGTAGTTTATTCACAATTGACCATGGAAATGCCGGGATTCAACAAAATGCAAGAAGCTTGATAACATGCAAACTCAAACTGTGCAACAAAATTGCTATGTGTTTTCTTTACACATTACATTTAAATATCATGCGGAATTCATATTTTTTCAATGCGTAAAACACCCAGTATGCAGCTTATGTGGAGCGCTGATTGTGAGTATTTGTGAAATGCTTCCCTTAAGATTTCCAGTAGGCAAAGCAAGCACTGTATGAAATAATCTTGACTGTCTTAATGTTGTCTCCACAGATGATACAGATGGCGATACGTACAATGCCACCTATGCATTTGTAAATACTGGTAAGAGTGTTTCCTATATGATTTTAAGTCTCTTTTTCTACACTTTTTAAAGTTCATGTAAGGACAGGCACACACCCTGTAGGTAGTGTGTAGGAGAGACAGTTTCAAGCTGTGGCTGTTGTGAAGGTGAGTGAAACAAAATGTTGTTCATTTCTACACCTCTTCCACCAAAATCCAGTCAATACAACAATTCAGTTTATAGGCACCTTATGTGACAGTTTGAGCTATGTTTATTTAGCAGACGCCTTTATCCAAGGTGACTTACAGAGAATAGGGTGTGTGAACTATGCATCAGCTGCAGAGTCACTTACAATTACGTCTCACCCGAAAGACAGAGCACAGGGAGGTTAAGTGACTTGCTCAGGGTCACACAGTGAGTCAGTGGCTGAGGTGGGATTTGAACTGGGGACCTCCTGGTTACAAGCCCTTTTCTTTAACCACTGGAACACACAGCCTCCTAATGTCAAAAAGCACAGCCAAAAGTCCAGAGTACAAATATAAGATTCTGTTACATTGGTGTGAGGGTGTGGAAGACATCCTAAAATGAAAAACAGGCTCACAGAAACGGACCGATCCCCAGTTCTTAAATGATGAGTTTTGTCATTTAAATATTAGAATGTAAAACCCAAAACATTCCCAAACTATAAGAGGAGTTCACTGAGGAATTGATCCGATGAGAGTTATCTGCACTCTTCCCAGCTCTACAGAGTTTGTACAACCTGCTGTTAATTTTAATATACAGTTGCAATTTAGCATCTTATGCCCAAGATTACAAAGCTAATTTCTCACTACAATCAAAGAGGGCTGGGCTCCCTTCAATGCCCGCTCGCTCCTTTCCAGTTCAGAGGAGCTTTCTTTGATCAGGTCATTGTGAGAAAGAATCATGTAAAAATAAAATTAAAAGATAACCAGTACTTTCTGGTTAATCTACAAAATAAAGAAGATTGTCATACTTTCGAAAAAATCTTCCCTTAAATAATAAAAATACCCCCTAAGTCTGGTCCCAGTCTTGCTGAGGCAGCACAATGCACCCTATTTGAAAGAGGTATCAATAAAGGTTGTTTACTTTATGCATCTTTGTGTTAGATAATTACAGCCCATCAAACCCAATGCAGGCACACCCTGCGCCCAAGACCTACACATACCGGCCTTTGTCGAAGAGCATCTCCGACAACAGCACTAGCACCTTTAAAGACTCATCGCCTTTGCTTCCCCCTCCTCCACCGCCAATGCCATCTCTATCCCAGCTGAGACCACTGGAGAGAGCCACGCTTGAAATGTAAGCGAAACACGATTATCCAAAATCCAGAATGTACAACAAATGTCTTAATTTACAATCTTTTGCAATCTTGATAAAATGCCTGATACATTTATTTGTAAATAACGCAATACAAAGTATATTTGTGATAAACATTTAGCTCTTGTGCTACAGTGCGTTACGTTGATTTTTCAGGATTTATATTTCATGAATACTGAAGCGTTAATGAGTAGAGGTGTCTCAGGTGTAATTGCAAACCACACTGGTGAAAAGCTCAACTCAGTAAGATATGTTAAGCTCTTAAAAAGAGTATAGTAAAATATCTTTACAGTACAGTGCTTTAAAACCTATTGAGAATAAGTGTGAGCTTAAAGGTTTTACATGCTCTTCAGTGCTGCTTGGCTTTTCATATAGCTTTTATTCTTGTTTTCAAAAGGAATGAATGGGGACCTCCGGACAGAAAAGTTGATACCCGAAAATACCGTGCTGAACCCAGGAGTATTTTTGAGTACGAGCCAGGGAAATCATCCATTTTACAGCATGAAAGACCGGTAGGAGCCATATTAATAATAGTAGTATAATAACAGTATCTAGCAATAATAAAATTATTATTTTTCTTTGGTACGTTTTACTTGGTATCTTAGTTCCTTCATAAAAAGCATTCATGATACGATGGTAGATGGCTTTATGCACCACTTCTTCAAGCACAATCAATATCACGTACTGTATCTGCCACAGAGCGAGATGTAAAGAGCCACTGAACTGTGAATGAATATGACATACTGTATACCCTCAACTACAGGGCTGTAGCAAATCAGGAGATGCCAAAAAAAAAAAAAAAACCTTTCATAAAATTGCAGCTTGATGATTGTCCTCTATTTCATTTTGTCCCTTAATGAACAAGAATGTCAACAGTAACAGTATGTGATGTAAATTCAGCTCCCTGCTGTGGAGTGTGTGCTTTTCAGAAATCATTGTTAATTAACAGCGCATTATATAGCTTGACTACTGCCTGGAGCATCATTTTGCTTTATTGCATGTATTTTATTTTGTAATGCGCTTATGAAAACCTCAATATATGAACGCTAATTGTCTGGGACAGAATGATTGAAGATTGGAACAAGAAGGACTGTGGATATTCAATATAAAAAGGAGCCTAAATGTCAACATGTAGTAGCTGATGTAAATTGTCATTTAATATTTTAGGGCATTTAAATCTTTAAATGATTCAACTGTTTTCAGAACATCTTGTTTCAGAATTCATTGCACTTATCTTCAACCGTATTTAAGCAACCAGTCCAGAATGAATAAGCTTGAACAAAGTCCAGTTGTTCTCTAACGTATCCTAAAGACATCAATAGTTTGATAATTCATTGAATCTAACTTCTAGCTATCTATTGTGGAACCATACCGTAGTGAAGCACTGACTGCAACTACAAACCTTAAAAAAATACATATGGGGCTCCCGAGTGGCGCATCCAGTAAAGGCACTCCGCGTGGAGTGCAGGATGCGCCCTATAGTCTGGACGTCGCAAGTTCAAGTCCAGGCTATTCCTTTGCCGACTTAGGATGGGAGCTTCCAGGGGGCGCCGCTCAATTGGCCAAGCGCCACCCGGAGGGAGGGAGGGTTAGGTCGGCCAAGGTGTCCTCGGCTCACCGTGCACCAGCGACCCCTGTAGTCTGGCCGGGCGCCTGCAGGCTTGCCTGTAAGCTGCCCGAGAGCTGCGTTGTCCTCCGACACTGTAGCTCTTGGGTGGCTTTATGGTGAGTCTGCAGTGTGTAAAAAAGCGGTCGGCTGACGGCACACACTTCGGAGGACAGCGTGTGTTCGTCTTCGCCCTCCTGAGTCAACGCAGGGATGGTAGCGGTGAGCTGAGCTTAAAAATAATTGGCCATTCCAAATTGGGGAGAAAATAATAATAAATAATTGGCAACAACTAAATTTAAAATAAATAAATAAATAAATACATATACGAATGAATTATGAATATGTTTTACCAGTGCTTGCCACAAAAGAAAACACAGATTTGTTTTGAGTTAGTTTTACAAATTAATTATTTAACTCTGGGGTGCTCCGATTTAGTTTTTGTTAGCGTCAAAGAGTCATGGAGGCTGTGAGGGTTAAGTTTGCATCTTAAATGGATGTCTGTAAATTATTCTTAAATCTTAAATGGCTGAGAACAGTATTCCCTTGTGTATTGTAGTGATATTAGAGCACACTTTTTTTAGAACTTGTAGAGATTTAAACCAATTATCTTGAAATTAAAATGTCCATCACTTAATATTGGTTTTTTATTTCTGATTTCCTATACTGGTAGTGCAAACCAGTTAGTGTTACGTTGGAGTTGATGGTGACTGATTGTGCAGGAAGCTTTCGCCCTTGGCAGAGCAACATCGACCCCAGCTGTCCTCTGACCTAATAGCAAGTAGTCTGGCGTGCACTTTGATTTTGTAGCTGTTATTTTCCAATCCCTCTCTGCTGAAATCAACACAAGCCTAGTTTTGTCTTCAGAATGATCTGGTTATATGTAGGCGTTTTGGGATTGATTGGATTCATATTTTACGGCGAGCTGACATCTGAGGAATAAATGTGGCAAACAGTTGTTGAATTTCTAACTCTCTCAAAGTCCAGTGATACAGATTCACAGCAACTTAAAGACAAATGGGTAGTTGCATTGTAGTTGCATTATCATGTAGAAGATAGTATTTCTGCATTGTACCATGCAGCCTATCCACTACCTACCTAAATCTCCTAAATTGTTTCTGAGACAAATTGTGTTAAAGGCAGTTCTAGTGGAATTTTAATTAATCAAAGCTTTATTATGTAACTGGATTTTAAAATGTAACCTCTTGAAAAAAATGCATTTTATAATTGGGTATGAAATACAGTTTAAATATCTCTAAGCGGAAATCTGGCCCATTCAGGATTCTGGGACAAGTTTAAAAGAACCTTCATTAGAGATTCTTTTCCACTGAGAACAACTACACTGCACTAACGCAAGGAAACACTAAAACCCATTTTAATTTTTCTCCCTTTCAGTTACACTGCAGTGTAATGAAGTCTGCATTTTTTATACACACTCGTATAAGATATGTGACAGGGTTGTAGTTTGTTCAGGGATAAGCAGTTCACTAAACAAAACATTACACAAATGACAACTTTTTGCCCATAGTTCTTTCTTATAGAAAAAGAATAGCAAAACATTTTCTTTCTGCATATGTAGATAATTATGTGTATTTCTACATGCATGTCACTGAATATTATTTTGCACAGATATGCCAAATGTTTTGTTTTTTTTTTTATCTGAAAGAAAATGTACATGCTTGAATTATGATACAATGTGCCGATGTATTGGATGTACTCTTGCACATAATTAGTTCACGTGCTGGGATTCAAGTGAATAATTAATTAGTAATTGAATCCCGGCACAACCGTATATATAGATGCATGTTTCACTCACTCGGGGTTGTGTGTTCGGTGAGTGGAGAACGGGTGTGGAGAGGAGGTAAAAGAGACTAAAATAATAATAATAATAATAAGTGTTTAGACTCACCGTGTTTGTTTGTCTGTCCGTCCTTTTATTTGTTTCATTAAACCTACTGAGTGCAGCCATTGCGTTTTCAGTTTCAACCCCAGTACTGTCTGTCTGAGTGATTCTTTCTGGTCTGACATCATCACTGCAGCTAGCCTGTCACAGAAAGTAATGTTTAAAATTATATTTTGCCTTCAGAAAGTAACATTTATTTTATTATATGCTAATTTGTGTCACTTTTCATAATTTTCATGTATCATGATACTGGTCCAAACACCTTAAAGTACATTAGAAACTTTTGTGAACAAAAACCATGTCTACGTCCTCTATTCAGCTGTCTGTTTTCTCAAATCAAGGGGTTTAATGCAGGAGGGTTGTGTTGTCAAGGGAGCACTGGGTGAGAGAACATATTCAAGAATGTCCATTATTTACCTCATTGAACATTATTTAGCATGATATGATAATAATTCCATTGAAATTCATGAACACATGTGAGTTTGACATGACATTTCCACCTCGCTTAGTGTGCTTTTCCTTCCCTTTTTTCCTTCACTTCTGCTCCAGATTTATGGCATACACGCAG
This sequence comes from Acipenser ruthenus, assembly GCF_902713425.1. NCBI lineage: Eukaryota > Metazoa > Chordata > Actinopteri > Acipenseriformes > Acipenseridae > Acipenser > Acipenser ruthenus. Next base: position 60,693,347 of record NC_081190.1, read on the forward strand.
ATGAGATAGATTTAGAAAATGAACCCTGGTATAAGTTCTTTTCTGAACTGGAATTCGGACGTCCGGTAAGTGAGTCTAGTAAGCATTCAAGAAACCCGAATATGCACATCCGCTATAAAGTAAATTGTTGAACTACTTTGCCCGCAGTTCTGGTAGAGGCTTGGCATGTTGTGAGAATGCTCAGTGATGTATTTGTTTTGTGTAATAGACAGACCAAATGATATAGTGCTTGTCATAGATGATTTTTGGACTGGAAAGTCATCTAGCAAGCTTACTTACAGTATCACTGTAAAATGTGTTCATTGGGGCTTGCAGGTATGGATGTGCAAAAGATCAGAACATGGTGGCTAAAATCTCCTCTCTTTTAGTTATTATTTTTTTTAACAACCTGATGATGTTATCATACCAATAGGGTGTTTTAATACCATAGTATGGAATCTAATCATTTTACTATAACACAAAAAAAACTGGGACCGAGAAGAGTATTCATATAGCATTGGAAGGGGAAATCAAAGCTGAATTATATGCACACCCGTACCTAATGGCGTTTCTGCGTGGTGTGAAGTGTATTTTAATTTTTTTTAATGACTTGAATAACTGTAAGAGAAAAGTATCAAATAAGTCTGCTATTGTTGTGGATGCTACAATAGAATAGATGCATTCTGCTAGTTGTATAGGCCTTTTGAATCTTCGCATGCAAATACTGTAGCTGCTAAACCTCAAGTCTCAAGTCTCTAATACAGCATGGGGTGGTAGATTTATAAATAGAGAGGCAGACAGATGTTCATTGTACATGTGCAGTGTTGGCTTCCACTTTCCTAGCCCCTTTCAATACCAGCATTTATTATGGCATACCAGAATGAAAACCACCACGAATCCTGTTACATGCTGCGCATCCACAGTGCAGTACTGACATAACACACAACTCTCAGAGTGAGCGTGACAGGGGTACTTTTATGTGACACACTGAAGCAACAAGAACAGAGTAATTAGCCCTGCTGTCTTATTAAAGCTATTTAAAGATAGTTTGAGAGGTTAACTGCTCTTTCATTTCCTTAGTGTTGACCTTTGCTAAATGATATACCAATGAGTTAATTCCGGTGTAAAGTGTAATAAAATAGAGCCAACTGTGCAGGATCAAGGGGGAGAAGACCTCCTACGTTGCAGGAATCGGGTGTCTGTTAGACGGGGCCGAAACTTTCCTTTTCATCAGGATTCCATGTTGAATTCGGCTCTTAAAAATATATATTTGTAGTTTTCCTGAACTTTAACTTTAACTACCAGTAAGTGAAAACTGTTTTGAAAGTTTTGAGCTTTGTTTAATTAATGGAAACAAGGAGGGGGGGCAGTCTTTTAATAGCACTTGGGATAAATGTGTAATAAATAGCTGAATAATACTTAAAAGCCCTTGAACAAAACATTTTAGACTATTTAAAGCTTTGAAATATTTTTTTCAGGCCTTTTAGTTTTAAATATCAGAATAAAAAACTGAACATATACTGTAGCAAAATATTACACATGCACTAGGGACAAATTAGTTAGCTATTAGTTAACACTGATGAAAAATGACACAAGAATTAAAGATAACTAAATAGTTTGAAATCATTCTTCAAGGTAAAGCCCTTGGATCAGCTTTTTTATTATTATTATTTATTTATTTATTTGGCAGACGCCTTCATCCAAGGCGACTTACAGGTGTTACATGGCAGTACAGGGTTACAATGAAGATTAATATTTAAATACAGTATAGTTTACAGTACGTTCAAATAATACTACTAAAATACAATATGAAATAGGATGCAACAAGTTAGGATTACAATAGTGTGTGAAGGATTTCCATGCATCAAGCTTTAAACCATTCATCACAGCTTGATTAATTTTCCACTCTACTTTTCCTTTGCATGCATGTTTTTTTCTTTCTGCTGTGCTGCTGCTCTGTGTCCTTCAGTCTTCTAACCATGTCACTTTCTCCACATGTTCTTTCCCTTGATGCCATTGACTTTCCTTCACCTCATCTTTCTACCTCTTCCTATACGCTGCTTCTGATACAAGCCTCCTAAAAAACTTTTGGATTATATGCCAGAAAGCTCTCCGGGTGTCTCCACCAAGGTAATGAACACTTCTTTGAATGGTTCAAGAAGCTCATTATATCACATAATTTCACAAACATTACTCACAGGAAAAGTCACTTGTCTGAACAGTGATAGTTTGCAGGTATAGTCTTCCTGTTTCCTGTAATTATCATCAAATGCTTGTACATTATGAAGGTAGAGACTGGCAAAACAGAGCATGGCCAGATGTACCCCTGGGTTACACCACCTCAGTGCTTATTCCATCAATGGTTATGTTTACAACACCTTTGCACCCAGAATGCAACATTCTTTTTCTAGAATTTTGATGTCATACGAACATCATCGTACTATACTGTACTTTCCTAGATTTTGGAAAGTGCCAATTTGATACAATTAAAATTGTTTCATGGATCAAAATATGTCAAATTCAAGGGACAAATTGAAGAATCATCATCTTACTGAGAGAGAAATGCACGTCCTTTTCTCCTGTAATGCCGTTGCAAAATTTGTATTAAGAAATGTTTATCAACTTTAAAAAAAGGGGGGGGGGGGGCAAAGGGCTACATCAGAGCTTCCCACAAACTTGTCTGAATAATCTCAAAACAGGTTATTCTGTTTAAAATGTACTTTTTTTTTTTAAGACAAATTACAATACAAAGTCAAGATAATGTATATATGTGTATAATGTACACACGTCCAGGCTGTTGCTGATAAACTGTACATTAGAGTTGATATAAACCGATGATGTGGTAAAAAGAACAGGGGAATTGCGCCTCAATTATACCATGCCACCTCTATTATGTTATAAACATAGCCAATATCTTTTTACTGGCAGTTACCAAATTGCAAGTTGTTCTAATAAGTGAAACAGACTTGTTTTTAAGTGGTCATAATGCACAGTAGGGCAATGTTGAATTACCTTTGATGCCAGGCTGTTTGGTCAGTGAAACATTACAGACATTTTGTATCGCTAGTATAGGAATTTACAACTACGAGTTCGCAAATTAGTGAAAATCTCATATCCATTTTTACTCGCCATAAAGTTCTTTGTAAATGCCTCTAAGACTGTGTTTTATCATGCAGTGAAAAGGAATTACTTTAAAATAGTCTCTCAGCGGATCAGAAAATAATGACCCTTTTTATTGTACTGTACAATCAAATCTCCATATCTGAGTGCAGCATTCTCAGGCTGCTCAAGTGACTGTATATCTGGGTCTGTCATACTGGTTTCAAAACGCAAGCTTACAGTAGTGTCACGTTTATGGAAAAAGTCCTGTTATATAAACCCACTACTATTTATATAAACCCACTACTACTACTCTTATGAGTATGAGTGTGTGTGTGTGTGTGTGTGTATGTATATATATATATATATATATATATATATATGTGTGTGTGTACTGTTTGTATTACAAACGACCTTCTGAAGGTCCTGTCTAATGTGCTGATTCCAGTATCATGCTGTTTTCTGATTTACCTGCTGAATGAGAAGGTTTGCATAATGAGAAAAAAATCAAATAATTTAGATTACAATATAAATGTGCACTGTTTATCAAACTGTACTATCAAAAGTATAAGAAATTATGCACTTAGATAACAGGCTGCAAGAATCAAAATGGACATTTTGCAACAGTGGTCTAAATTCAGGCGGGCAGTAATCACAGTTAAATCACATCAAATTAATTTGGTACCAGTAATAAAAAAAACGCACATTTACGGGGGAAGAAACACTTTTTAAATGAATGAGACACTTTCTGTATTTAAAAAAAATAGATACTCAAAATGGGAAGAAAGGAACATGCTTTTTTGTAGAACACAATCCAATACTATATAGTTAGGGCTTCTGATTTTCAGTTTTAACTGATACAAATAGATAAAACAGCCCTGGTACAAAAAAAAAAAATGAAATCGGTGTATAGCCAATAAATATACTTTAAACCCACACCAACTACTGAGTGGCAGCAAATTCTTATTGGAGACTCTGCTTCAAAATTTAAAACTAGATTACAATTAGGAACGGAGACTTGTCTGCGGGATTTAAAGCTATATTACAGTTAGATAGGGAGGATTTAAAACAAATTTGCAAATTGTGGCAAAATGTAAAAAGAACCCAGAAGAATGTGCCCGTGACTTTAAGGATATAAGGAACAACTTAAGTGTGCAAGTACTGTCCAGTTACTATACATATTGTGACAGAAAAAAAATGGCCAAACCAATCATTTCATACTGTATATAATAAGCGAAAGTCCCAAAAAAAAGAACATTTTTGGGGTATCTCGAAAATAGATAAAAATAAGCACGAAAAATGAAATTAATAAAAACAGAAAAACAGAAGCCCTATATATAGTACAGTGTAATGTATTTCCCTTCTTGAGTACTAGTATACAATAATTTGAATTGGGTGCTGTAGATACGTTTTTCCTACTTCATATTGCTATTTTAGCTTTGTGGGGTTTTTTATTTTTTTCTTGAAAAACCAATCTAGTTTTACTGGTGCTACACATAAGACCAAATATAGAAGATACAGAAGATAAAAACTTCCACATAGACCCGCTAGAGGACCCTCAGTTTAAACAGGATGTACGTGTTTAAAATTGTAGCTAAAGCCTTGCAACCAATTAAAAAAGAAAAGGTGGCTGTCGTCACTTCGTGCAGAATTTATGGTGACAAGTGACCAGTGTGTTGGAGTGACACTGCATTCCAGGGGATGAACATCACTGCTACTTATAAAGATGGTTAAAAAAAAAAAAAAAAAACTAGTCAGATCAGTGTGCTTTTAGAGCAGTGCTCAATATGAACTGCCCTGGGCTGGCGCAGGCAGTAGAATGAAAGCGTATTCCAGCAATGCTTATAAAGAGTTTCCTGCTTTAATTGATATTGAGACACTAGTGAGTTCATTCCGAGACTGTATTGTGTTCTGGATATCAGGTTAAGATAACAACGGGCCACTTTCCTCACGTGGCAGCCTAATCTAGTTTACTGAGGCACTCTTTATGTCTTAATGCAGGTTCTACATCTCATAACACATTCGGTGCATTTGTAGCCAGCTTTGCCTTGTCTCTTCATAGACTATCAAGGGAATCCGAGACTCCTGCAGGGGAGAAAGGGTTTGTTTCAGAGAGCTGCCTTATTCACTGGAAGCTAATTATTTCACAGTTTTTTTTTGTTTTTTTTACAGATCTCTTTGTATCACCCTTCAGCGGAGAGAACTCCAGAAAGACCATCTAGGTAAGGATTTTTATTTTTTTTATCTGCTGTTTGTTTCAGGAACCTCTGGTTATATAGCATACTAAAATCATATATTGCTAAAAAATATGAAGTCAAATGGTTAAATTTTTGAAGTTTACTATACAGTAGATGTCTTTTTGTACTGCTGCTAACACTATCTTTGTGGAATGGCAGGTCAGTGTCTTTTCTTGCATTAATCAGTGTGACTCTACCCAGAGCAGAGCTGTCCTCCCCCAATAGCTTGCTGTGTGTTTGTGTCCCAAGGGCACATTGCATTTGCAATGAAATCTCCTGGGTATCATAATCTATCAAGCACCAGTACAACCCATGCACTGCAATTTAATAAGGAATGGCCTGTTTAGCAGCATTTCAGTATTGTATAACTGTAGCTGTGTAACATCATGTATGATGCAAAATAAGATGGTAAATTGCTTAGAATGTCCTGAATATCCACTGGAAGCAAACCATGTAATGTGGTTCTGAATTTTCAAGCATCAGTGATTTATTTTCTCTTTTATTTAGCTCGGCAAGTGACTATAGAAAAAGACGGAAGTCTGAGCCTGCTGTAAGTGATCAGAGAGCACACAGCAATCAAAATGCAAATCAGACCTCTCCAAGGGCTGCCGACATACAGGGGAAGAATAACACACTCAGAAAGCCATTGACTAGTTCCTCTCCCTCTTCTCCATCTAGAGTGAAAGGTAAGAATCTGCTCAAATTGTTTAGGTGAGTCACTTGTATCCCATAAAAACCGCAAATCAGAAGAAATTGAAAGTAGAAGGTATACGTTCTCGGATTCTGAACTGTCGTTGGATTTCAAATACCCTTTAAAATGCAAATACTGTAAGCTATGATTTTTTCCTGTGGTCTCTTTTAAGCTGAGAAAGGCTTTTATCTGTGCCATAACTGTTTTAGACTAACTTCTCGTTTTATTTCCACTGTTTTTCCCTAAAATATTGAAATAATGTTGTTTGTAATGCATAGTGGAAATAGTTTGTACTTTAGTCATTTTGTTTTTTGTATATGCATGTCTTAAAGGAAAGTAGATATGTTAGTGACTGAGTTTTGTATGTGCATGTCTTGAAGGAACGTAAATATTTTCCAACAGTGTTTAACAAATTATAATAGTTTGTATATGTTTCTTTTATGTTACCAATAAATATTTGACTATAAATTGACCTTTGCAGCATCAAGTGGAGGGTATTAATTTTGCTGCATACTTAGTGCTTATGACTGTATCTGTCTTTTTATTTTTTGCTTTCCTTTTCAAAAACATACATTTTCTTCCTTTGTCCCTTCTGCTTATAACCGAATGTCTTTGAGAACCTGTTAATTTCTTCTCATGTCTTTCTCTTGTCATGCTGCTCCATGGATTTCAAAGGTGGGGATATTAGCAAAATGTACTTACCCCTTTTAAGTTGTTCAGGTCCCAACCAGAATGCCTCACATGCGTTAGACTACAGTTACGATCACAATCAGCCTTTCCCGGTCATTCCACTGGGCTCAAAGAGGTCAATCAGCTTCAAGAACGGATGGCAAATGAACCGGCAAGATGCAGAAACTTGGAGTAGCGCAGAAGAAACAGTATCGCCAAAGCTGAAGTCTCGCAGCTGCGACGATCTTCTGACCGATGAACACGAGAGTTTAGCTGAAACGCAGACGAGGTCTGAAAGTGTGGGGTCACTGATGTGTGACGAAGAACTCAAAGATTCCTATTTTAGGGTGCGCTGTGAGGGATCAGAGCCCCGCATTCCCAGAACTCGACACAGATCAGCGCACAACGCTCCAGGATTCTTAAAGCTGTACAGGAAGATGCACCACATCAACCGAAAAGACTTGTTAAACTCCGAGGTGATTTGCTCAGTAAAATCCAGGATATTACAGTATGAACAAGAACAGCACAAATGCATGCTTGCAGGCTGGAGAGAGTTCAGTGAGGAGGTTCCCAGAGACATGGTGCCAACAAGGATTTCTGAATTTGAAAGAATGATCCAAAAATCCAAATCCATGCCAAATCTTGTTGACGAAACATTATCTGATGGTACTTTAGACTCCTCTAAAAGGGGAACATGTCCCAAGCGCCGCTTTTCCATTGAGTCGTTACTGGATGAGGAACATCCAAACAGAAATCCCACTGAGGGGCAAAAGCAATTCTACAAGTCAAAAACTGTGGTGCCAATCCACATCGAAGTCACCAATGAACATCAGCAACGGACAGCATCCCAATTTGATTACTCAGGCAGCGAGCATGACCCAGTGGTGTCCGACCTCAGTGACTTTGTTCAGATCGAGGGTTCTTCGTTTTGCAGTGATAGTGACTTTGATCATTTCTCCTTCACCTCTTCGGAAAGCTTTTACGGGTCAGGCCACCATCATCATCATCACCACCATCACAAACACCTGGTCAGCTCCTGCAAGGGCAGATGCCCAGCCTCCAACACCAGGTTCACCACTATGCTTAAGCACGAAAGGGCTAAGCAAGAAAGGAAGGAGCAGCTAAAGAAAGAAGAAGCTGAGTCAGGCTTGTCAAAGTTAGCATTCCTAGTCAGCCCAGTGCCTTTCAGGAGAAAAAAATGCTTGCCTCCTCAAAAACGAACTCAAAAACCACAATCAAAGACCTCAGTGTATGAAGCACTGGACTCGGCTTTAAAGGACATCTACGAACACATTAAAGCTGAAAAAAGGAGGGGGAGCCTTCCAGATAACAGTATATTACATAGACTCCTAGCAGAACTGCTTCCTGATATTCCTGAAAGAAACTCCTCCCTCAAAGCCGTGAGGAGGAGGAGCCCTTTAAAACAGCCTTATCAACAGCAGCCCCAAGATGGCCTTGTGAATTATGCTTCATACCAGACGGATTCTGGAAGATTACCCCTCAGTTCTTCGTATCAAGAAATGGACACCAACAACAACCAAGGGAACGATCATGCACAGTGTTATCAAGGTGGATTATACAACCCCCATTTTGCTTAACATCTGTTTGTTTGAACTCTTCACACAAATTTCATCCCACCCATTTCTCATGTGCATCTTGTAGAAATCCTGAAACCTAGGATAAAAAGTCAACTGTAGAACTGAATCTCAAGGAATTTGCTTAGTTAGTTTTACACTGTTAGAATTGTTTTAGTCCTCAGAATATTTGCCTTTGAACTCAAAATACAACTATATATATATATATATATATATATATATATATATATATATATATATATATATATATATACACACACACACAGTAGGCAAGTGACTTCAATTGTACTACCACTTTGATGTCCATTCCTATTGATGTTATCCTTTGCTTTTTTCCTGTCTTTGGCATTCTTTGGGTATTTATTTTTCTTCAAGCATACTCCAGGGCTGCCTTAAACACAGAGAAAAATTTAAGTCATGACGTTTGTTGTCGAATTCATTTCCATTGTGTCTGTGTCTGATATAAAATGCATGCACTCATATTCATTCACAAACATATTACTGTACAGTAATTATTATTATTTGTTGTTATTTCTTTTAAAGCCTCGATCAGCAGTACAATGAATCTGCCTCAAGCAATTTATTCTAGTGATTAAACACTTAATAGTAGAAGTTACTAAAAGTTAGACCAAAACCATATTGGGTTTAATTATCTTTGGGTTTCTCCATTTGGGTTGGCGATATTGCCACGCCAAAAAGAAAACAGCAAATTACTAACAATGTGTTTAGATCACATTTGCCAGAACAATTTGATAAGCAATTTGGTAGGTGAAGTTTGAAACTGTATTAGTATATGAGGATTCTCATGTTTTTGAACAGTTGAGACATCATTCATGAAGAAGAAAATAAACACTTTATACAGTGTTATGAAAAATATTTTTCAGTTAATTGTTTTTTTTTGTATGCCTATTAAACGTGAAATGTATCTGCTAATAGAAGCAGCCAGTGATATATGATAATTGCAGTTTGGAGCAGCTGAAGAAGAGTTTTAAATGATGGCCAGTCTAAAATGGGCCTGGATTCCTGCACTGAATGATAGATATTCCTCTGCTATTTTTACGCATCTCTTTCAGTTAAAGATACATGTGTGCGTCACTATTCGTGCGTATATACTATATTGGAAACTATTCTAATAGGGGACACATAAACATAGATTGTGCCCTATTCACAAAACTGTAGCTCTGCTTGTTAACAATCTGTGTATATGTTTAAAGAGTGTTTTGAATCACAAACTCCAAACTCTTCTTCGATGCATCCAAGAATGCTTTAAAGAATCCCTGACATTCTTTCTAAAGTAGCATTAGCAGGGTTTCAAGTTTTAAAAGTGTGGGCCCAATGACACATACATTTAAAACCAAAAGGACTTTCAACTATCCATATGGGTCAAGATTCAAAGTCTGGTGAGCCATTTTAGAAACACAGTTGGTCATGAAACAAGACTGAGCTCTAATTTGCAGATCATCAGTACCTTGAGACTTGGCAGAATGGTTATGCACTGGAAAGCCGCCAACACAAGAACATCGAAAAGAAGCAAAAACACTTAAATCTATCTAAATTGTAAAGGTGAACTAAGAAATATTATGCTGGCCTCGTGAAAATGATGTGTTTATATCCAAACAATGTTATACAGAAATAAACTATAAATATTCACTACAAGGGCCATTAGGATCCTAAAATCCCCTGCATGCTGTACACGTGAATAACACTAATGAGCCGTTACCATGTGGTCCCAATATTGATTAAAGGGTTGATGTAAACTAATTTAAACCCATACCACAGGGATTTTAATGTCACCCGTTATATTTGATTTCAAGACACCAGAAAAGTAGTTATTTCTAGTTTCAGCTGAAGCTTATCAGACTGATTCCAGATGATTCCTATCCTAATGTACACTCCATCGTTATGCAGTTTTAAGTACAGCATATGCAAGTCAACAATGACTAATGAAACACAGCACTTGGTGTCTGTCTATTAAATGTATTGGATTTCCATTCACATTGTGCCATTTTATTTTGAATAGCTCGGGAATCCTCTAGGGTCTTTTCTTCTTATGCTGATGTGGGTCGATATACTCCAACAAGAGGAACTCCAGATAGAGAGGTAATGAGTCAGTTAGATTACAAATCACAGCAATGTTTGCCAGACTCTACCTCCAGTGCAGACAGCAGTTTATAGAAATAATTGTATTTGAGAGATAAATGTACTGTTATGAAAAATCCCCAGGACATTAGCCTGGCATAGATTTATGAAACCTTCCATGTGATATTCATATACAGATTTTATACCTAGTGATTCACAGTTAAAACAAAGTTTATTGCTTGTCTGTTATCAGATGGCATATGATTACTCCTTGACGTTTTTACACACAGCCAAAATACTGACATAAATCAGTCATCTTTATGATAATTTCTTTAGCCAACTTTGGCTAGTTGTTGTTTTTTTTTTAAATTGTGCCTCTTAATGTAGTTACTTTCAATCTATTCTTTGTTGTTGATCAGCTGTATTAATTTGAGCCTCTTATAATACATGAAACATACAGAGTTACATTTACTAATGCTCTAACAGGTTTACTCAAATATTACTGGGTTACTTATTATTAATGTTATCTTATATATATATGTATATATATGACTTTTTTCAGAAGCAGCAAGCCAGAGCAATATATGATTTTAAGGCTCAAACATCAAAGTGAGTAGAGATTTCAACTTACATTTTTTTGATATGGGCCAAATAGGCAAAGTACAATGAAAACACTAATACCTAAAGCAAGACTATGCATGGTGATCAAAATTTAATCATACTGGGGGCCCCCAAGTGGCGCATCCAGTAAAGGCGCTCCGCGTGGAGTGGAGGATGCACCCTATATTATAGCCTGGACATCGTCAGTTCAAGTCCAGGCTATTCCATTGCCAACCATGGACAGGAGCTCCCAGGGGGTGGCACACAATTGGCCAAGCGCCACCTGGGGGTGGGGGGCTTAGGTCGGCTAGGGTGTCCTCGGCTCACCGTTCACCAGTGACCCCTGTAGTCTGGCCAGGCGCCTGTGGGCTTGCCTGTAAGCTACCTAGAGCTGCTTTGTCTTCCAATGCTGTAGCTCTGAGGTGGCTGCATGGTGAGTCTGCAGTGTGAAAAGAAGCGGTCGGCTGACGGCGCACCCTTCAGAGGACAGTGTGTGTGGTTGTCTTCGCTGCTCCCGAGTCAGCGCAGGTGTGGTAGCGGTGAGCTGAGCCTAAAAATAATTGAATATTCTAAATTGGGAGAAAATACCAAAAATAACTGGCGACTACTAAATTTTAAAAAAAATGAGCATACTGTTTTGTAATTGTATTAACTCTGCTAGTGAATTATCACAACACAGGTCTGCAATGCTACGATTCCCAGTTGCTTAAATAGCTTTTATAGCTAAATTGTACTTAATTTTACTGAAAATTAGAGACAACAATACATACAGTGTATAAATATAAAATAAAGACAAGAAGTTTTAAAGGAAAGAACAGTAAAAAGATTAAAAGTAGCTTTTGAAGGCTGCCAAGCAACATTTCTAATTAAAAAAAGAAAGGCATATTCTGCTGCTAGCTAAATCAATGACCACACAAAGCACTGCCTCTCTTAAGTGCACACACATTGTCTTTCCTTCTTGCTACTCATAAATAGGGGAAGTGCTGATATGGTTGATAACCTCAGTGACCTATAGGAATAGATTTAACCTGGGAACAATGCCTTTCAGGGAACTGACATTCAAGAAAGGAGATATGGTCCTCATCCTCAGGCAGATCGATCAAAACTGGTATGAGGGAGAGCATCATGGGCGAGTGGGGATCTTCCCCATTTCATATGTTGAGGTATGTTATTTCCTAGCACTTCTTCCCTTTTGTTTCATTGTTTTTTTTTATGTACAGTAGTCCCTAAAACCACTCAACGTGTAACTCCCTTATCCTAATTTCTCTCTTTTTAGAAAGTATCATTGACAGAAAAATCTCAGCCAGCAAGACCGCCCCCGCCAGCACAGATAAGAGAGATAGGAGAGGCTGTGGCCAAATACACCTTCACAGCAGACACTAATGTGGAGCTGTCACTGAGAAAGGTAGCATTTTCCGGGTATTTAGAAGCTATGTGTACTATACAGATTTTAAGCAAGATACTGATCTGTGTCGCAAATGATGGCCCCTTCTGCGCTTTCACAGAAAAATATGCTGTGTTTAACTAATTTCTGATGTTGTGTCCTTCCCTTTTTAGTTGAAGGAGAGCATTCTTGGAAAATAATATGTAATGTGAATCAAAACGTTTTAACCCAATAAAAATCGATTCACATTAATTCACGTTATTGCATTAATGGGATATATTATATAATTTACATTTTCCTAGTACTTAATCCATTATCTGTTTCATATGCTATTTCATGTGCTCTATATATGATTCTCTATTGTTGTTTCTGCTTGGATCATTGCTTGCGATACTTATGAAAGGCTGATTATGAGAGGAAGGGAAGCATATCGATGTTGCACAGGCTTCAGTACATAATGCTTCGCCAGTGGGCTTCAGTGCACAACACAGCACTAATATGATAACATACGCACAAACCACCTTGACGGGAAGCGAGGAATAATTAGTAAGCTTGTTAAGAAACAACAAAAGAGAACCATACAGAACATGCTAAATAAGATATTAAATTTCCCAAAATGTTGATTAAAAAATGTTGAGACTTTGACTAAAATAGCCCCTGGTTTGTGAAAAATGCAATGAATGTTTTCTTGTGAGAGGGTTTGTGGATTTTAATTCTGAAAACTGGCATTTCATTTTTAGGGAGAGAGAGTCGTACTTCTTCGACAAGTGGATCGGAATTGGTATGAAGGGAAGATACCTGGAACCAGTAAACAAGGAATATTTCCAGTGTCCTATGTGGATGTCATCAAGAAGAGCTCAAGTAGAAGCCTAGGCGACTATCCGGATCCATCAATACCTCAGAGCTATTCCAGTGATACGATACACACCTTAGCTTCTACAAAGGTAGGAATGACTTTCTTTTCCTATTAGTGCAAATGAAGACCTACTCAGATGCACAATTTTGAAACAATTTGCAAAATTTTTTTATGTACAGTAAAAATTTCCTGTCTAAATGTTTGTATTTGTATTCATCACTGCTAAACATAACAGTGTTGTATTTGCTGCTAAATTATATGTTCGAGGCACAGTCATCCTGTCTTTTACAGCAAGTGAATTATGTGTCTGCTCAACCCTCAGTCAGTCAGGTCATCTCAGCATGTTAATCGGGCCAAAACTTAGAAATGGCTTTTTTAATACCGAACCCTTAGATTCAACCAGGGTCAGGCACAGGCAGGTCAAATGGGCCTTATCATTTTCATTACTGTAGTTACCACCATTTCTAATGTAAGCTATGGCGGACACATGATGTTTCTAAGGGTGACTCAAGAGAGGCAGTTGTGGATTGAACGATACAATACATGTTTTTAAAACTGAGCTTGTTTTTCCTTTTTAAATTGCTTTGATTATGCTGAAGAAATTAGCTGGCATGCTAGAACACCCATACCCACACTAAAAACAGAGGAGGTTTCATGTTTTTCAGAGAGATAAAGTGTCATCATTTGTCTTTTGTGTATAGGGAAACTTTGTGAACTAATCAAAATGAAATGTTGGTGTTGTGAAGTATGTCTACTGTAACAATCCCACACTAAGGGGCCCTGTTAAATGTTTTTCATAATCACGTCATTTGTTCAGTTATTTATATGAATGTGGAAGTCTTTTTCATATTGGAGATTTGATTTAAACTAAATTAGTACTGGGTTTTAAGTAATATAGCAGCAGTACTTTCATGATTATTCAAGTTTAGTTTTGTAATTTTGTTGCAGGTCTCAATCTACAATTAGGTCAATTTACATTTGCCAGAAATGTTACTTCTACCTATAAGTAGTTACGTTTGTGGGTTTGTTCTTTCGTAATTTCCTTTTAAAACTACTACTTTCTTTTCTTTATTTACTTTTCCTACATGTCCTGCTGTTTCTAAGTTACACCTTTTCTTTCCCAAGACTTCTTCCCACCCGAGGTTCAGTACTCCATCCCCTACTCTCAGACATCACTCCTCACCTTCCCTTATTCCACAAAAAAATCCTGATATTCAAGCTATCACCAGTGAGTGGATCTCCCTGACTGTTGGGATGTCTCCCACCAGCACTCCTGCCCCCACTCCCCCTCCCTTCCCAAGCAGCCTCCTGTCTGGCTTGGAAGAGTTCAACTCTTTGGCGCCACTGGCTTCTACTTCGCTAGGAACCGCTTCTCCAAGAACCGTCACATCTCAAGTTCAGAAAGGGCATTTCATTCCAATCACATCTTCCAAAGCCTTCTCCAGCTCACCTCAAACCATCCACTCACCACAGCCGTATCTCGTCCCAAGATCATTATCACCGTTCCTCACCTCCTCGCCGCTACACGAACACACCCACAAGTGTGGCAGTGGCATGACCCTTGATGAAAACAAAACAAAGGACATTAGTGAGAAGCAGTCCAGAAATTCCATAGATGTTGAAGGAAAGGAGGTTAGTTTCTCTGACACCATGGAATCGTACAAGCACAAAGAAACTGTTAATTTAGTCATTTCAGAGTGTTCTGAGCCTCACTCCTCAGACACGACTCTGCAGTTCAGGGAAGACCAGGAGGAGGAGCTTTGCGAAGAGCTGCTGTCTATCATCCAAGGAAACCAAAACGGGGGCTTGCAGAAAGACACAGGGTTTTACAGACGAGCAGCAGATGTATTGGAGGAGCTTCCCAAACTCTATATAGAAGAAGAACCTGGAGAAACCAAAAAGACATCCACACCATCTAAAAGCATAGCCCATGTGACTAGTGAAGACTCAAAATCAAGACATAGTCAGAAAGAGGTATAGCCAAAAAAAAAAAAGGTCTTTGTTATGTAAATACAGTATTTTAGCATAAAAATATAGCTTTTTGTATAAACAAACAAGTGAATACTGTGAATAATCTAGCCTCACTACAGGATGCTCTTATAGATAACAGATTTGCTTGGTGTAATATTTTAATTAATAATGTAAAATAAATATTATCTTTTAGATTATTTTATCTAACACATCTACTTGTGCTTCAGTACATACAGTACCTGTCACCCCTTCAATCCAAAAATGATTTAAAACTTTGAATTCGTATTTTTCTTCTGCAAATGATGTATTCCTGAAATCTAATGATTTTATTTGTTCATTTATTTTTAATGTCTGCATTACCTGTTTCACTAGGCCTTCGCCTCTCCAGGCATGTCTTCACCGCTTTCTTCCTCCCCCTCAAACCTCCCGTTCATTTCTTCATTATCGGTACACTCTTCAAAGTCCTCACCCTCTGCATCTCCCCAGCCTGCTGTCACGCACTCCCCCCCTCTCTCCTCAAAACTCTCTCCCCGACTGGAGTCTAGGTCTCCGAAATTGAAGGTAAAGAAAAGGAACTGCTTGAGGCTTTGAGGTGTTGAGGTGTTTTAATGTGCTTTTTTTGGAACCCAAGTATAGTATAATCTGAGCATGGCAGCAAAATGAAATCAGTACATAGTTATGTTTTTATTTAATAAAGAAAATAAAGGAAAAAAAAAGAATACATAGCTATTTTGATTGGTTCTGTCAATAACAAGCCTGCAGCAAATTGTTTAATGTAGCTAAATGCCTGAGTATAAGGATAAAAAAAAATGGATAACCTCATCCTGAAAAGAAAATTAATAGAGACTGACTGACTCACAATTTGTATTACTAGGGATTGGAGGCCAATTGAGCTTTTGGATTCACCTGTTTTCTGCAATACTTGAAATTAGAGCTGTTCAGATGATGTTTTTGCAGCATGATTGCTACATCTTAGACATATAATTCTGTGACGTTCTATTAGTAGTGTTCAATTTTTTTTTTTTTTGGCGCTTTAAAAATGAAGTAGCGCCATCTGCTGTGCAATAGTTAGTAGTGCCTTTTTACAAAATGTGCCAGGCTTTCCTGTAGCTGAAAGGTAACAAACACTTCAATGTTCCATGATTGATTGATGCATAAGAAAATGTTCTGTATTACATCAAATATGCGCTATATAGCATACACAATTGGGCTTGTTGTATACTACCTCTAGTATATTGCAAAGATGGATCACTTAAATACCATGTATGCCGGCCTTTAAACATGTACAGTATAGTACATGTGTACATTTTGTTTGTTTTTAAAGATATTGTTACAAAACTTGAAAGTCTTAATTAGGGACACACACACACACACTTTTTTGTTCTTGTTTACTATATTTCTAACATGAGAAAGTTCTGTGTTTTTCTGTTTGGGTGTTTTCTATGATAAAGGCTTACTTAGTCTTTTGATTCTTTCAGCCTCTTTTAAAACGTGATATTGTAGTTGTTGGTAAACCTCCTCGTAGCCCTGTGATGTCCAGGAGATCCTGCGGCTCACCGGTTAGAGGTCAAAGCTTTTCACCGTCTCACAGGGTAGGGTGGTGTGTGGACCCTGTGTGTGACTTCAGCAGCTGTGGTTGTTGGTAAATGCGTCTGTTTTGTAAACTTTAAAGTTCATGTATCCCTTTCTGCAGCTTTGGTTTTTAATCGACTGTATGCTCAAGACTAAACAGCCAATAAATAAACATATGGGAACAGTTGTTATTATACATAACATTGTTCATTCATTCAGGGATACCTTTAGCTTTAATGACCTGCCTTTCTGTGTGCTTTGAAGTCCAGCATTTTGATTTACAATAAAATAAAACAAAACAAGAACATATATTTGATATTATGCACGTTTCCAAACTGTTTTATTAGTGGGTGTGGTGGTGTCTGTTGTTCATGTGAAAATGTGTCTTTTTGTTTGAAAAAATCTGCATGAGCTTCTAAGTGATACTGACGACAGCTCAAATATGGTGAAAAACAGTTTATCGTGTATTATATATTTTAAGTGTTTTCTGTCTAATTTCATTTAAACTGGACCAATCAGCTGGTTTTAAGTTTATATATATATATATATATATATATATATATATATATATATATATATATATATATATATATATATATATATACAGTGCCTTGCAAAAGTATTCAGACCCCTGACCAATTCTCTCATATTACTGAATTACAAATGGTACATTGAAATTTCGTTCTGTTTGATATTTTATTTTAAAACACTGAAACTCAAAATCAATTATTGCAAGGTGACATTGGTTTTATGTTGGGAAATATTTTTAAGAAAAATAAAAAAACTGAAATATCTTGCTTGCATAAGTATTCAACCCCCACACATTAATATTTGGTAGAGCCACCTTTCGCTGCAATAACAGCTTTAAGTCTTTTGGGGTAAATATGTACCAGCTTTGCACACAGTGTCGGAGTGATTTTGGCCCATTCTTCTTGGCAGATTTGCTCCAGGTTGTTCAGGTTGGTTGGACGACGCTTGTGGACCGCAATTTTCAAATAGTGCCACGGATTCTCAATGGGATTGAGATCAGGACTTTGACTGGGCCACTGTAGAACATTCACCTTTTTGTTCTTGAGCCACTCCAATGTTGCTTTGGCCTTGTGCTTGGGATCATTGTCCTGCTGAAAGGTGAATTTCCTCCCAAGCTTCAGTTTTTTAGTGGATTGAAGCAGGTTCTCTTGCAGTATTTCCCTGTATTTTGCTCCATCCATTCTTTCTTCAATTTTAACAAGATGCCCAGTCCCTGCTGATGAGAAGCATCCCCACAGCATGATGCTGCCACCACCATACTTCACTGTAGGGATGGTGTGTCTTGAGGCATGGGCAGTGTTAGGTTTGCGCCACACATAGCTTTGAGTTTTGGCCAAAAAGCTCTATCTTGATCTCATCTGACCACAAAACCTTTTCCCACATCGCAGCTGGGTCACTCTCATGCTTTCTGGCAAACACCAGACGTGCTTTCAGATGGTACTTTTTGAGTAACGGCTTCTTTCTTGCCACCCTCCCATATAGGCCAGTGTTATGCAGAGCTCTGATATGGTTGACTGGTGCACCATTACTCCACGCCCAGCCACTGAACTCTGTAGCTCCTTCAAAGTGATTGTTGGCCTCTCTGTGGCTTCTCTCACAAGTCTCCTTCTTGTTTGAGCGCTGAGTTTTGAGGGACGGCCTTTTCTTGGCAGTGCCTGGGTAGTGTGATGCAGCTTCCACTTCCTGATTATTGATCCAACTGTGCTCACTGGGATATCCAAACACTTGGATATTATTTTGTACCCTTTCCCTAATCTATGCATTTGTATTACTTTATCTCTAACTTCTGTAGAATGCTCTTTGGTCTTCATTTTCCTTCGATTCACAGCCTGACCAATGATCCTTCAACAGTGGGGTTTTTATCCAGAAAATGTGACAGCAACTTTAATGGTTCACAGGTGGAGGCCAATGGTAAGGTAATTGTGTCCTCGTTAGGGCAATTTCTTTCATTGGTGTAAACTGGGAGCTTCCACAGCACAGGGGTTGAATACTGGTGCAAGCAAGATATTTCAGTTTTTTATTTTTCTTAAAAATATTTCCCAACATAAAACCAATATCACCTTACAATAATTGATTTTGAGTTTCAGTGTTTTAAAATAAAATATCAAACAGAACAAAATTTCAATGTACCATTTGTAATTCAGTAATATGACAGAATTGGTCAGGGGTCTGAATACTTTTGCAAGGCACTGTATATATTAGTAGAATAGTCCCCAGATATATTGACAATTTGTTTGTGCATTAAGTAACATCAACAATATTTAACATTGAATTCCTATTAAATTCATGATACTGTTGTATATTCTTCAGTGCAAATGCAATTAACAGTATATAAAAAAACAACTGGGAACATTTTTTGGACAACACAGTTTTTACATTTAGGTCGTCGACAATGGTTTTTTACCCCAGTTTTCTTCCCAATTTGGAATGCCCAATTGTTATTTTTATCCCGGTTCACCGCTGCAACCCCCCGGCAACTTGGGAAACGGAGGCAGAAACACACGTCCTCCGAAACGTGTTCCTGCCAATCCGTCATTTTTCGCACGCTGAAGCCACCAGACCCATAGTGCCAGAGGACAACACCAATCTGAATGGCCCCACTGCAGACCAACAGGCACCCTATCAGCCACAGGGGTCGCTAGTGCGCGTTGAACCGTGGGTTGCCCTGACGACCTAAGCCCTCTCTACCCATGCGGCGCTCGGTCAATTGTGCGCTGCCCCCTTGGAACCCCTGGTCATGGTTGGCAATGACGTAGCCTGAATTTAAACCTGCAATCTCCAGGCTATAGGGTGCATCTTGCACTCCACGTGGAGCGCCTTTACTGGATGCACCACTCGGGAGCACCGGGTAGGACAACACAAATTTAAACACAGCATGCTGATTTAATAATGCAAGCCGGGTGTGTTGCTATGTAAAAGAGAACGGTTATGAAAGAAATGCATGTACAGTACATATTTTGATGCAGAGGGATTGGCTTGCGTACTGTAGACCAAAAAAATACAATTTGATGGTTTTTCTTCATAGAATTGTTGAATAATGTTTTCTGTGTATACGCAGCTTAAAAAAGGTGTGCCTGCAAGGTCAAGACAAGCAGAATTTTCCCCCAAATTTCTTCCACAACAGGGGAGTACCCATTTAGCCCACATTTGGCCTTGAAATTCCTGTGTTTTTACAAACCTGCAGTGTGATTGCTGTAGCCTTTCTATGGAATGCTGCAAAATTTTATTTATAAATAGGGCTTGAATTTTTCCTTTTTTTTTTTTTTGTCCGTGGGTGTTTTTCTGGTTATATTATTACTTCACAAAATCGGTTACTTTTGGGGATAAAAAAATAAACGCCACTCAAATACACTACATTTCGTTTTTTCTAACACACATTATTACACACATCTATCATACATAATTATAATGATAAAAAGGTTATCTTACTATGTGGAAGTACAGATGTCTGCCTAGTAGGATTGAGAAAACAAAACCCAGGTCCCATTGCAAACTACTGTAAACAGACTTTACTCAGGAATTACAACTCTGCAGTTTCTTCAACTAAATACTAAATTTCCTTTACATTTTACATACTGGCTATCTGATTTGGTTTTATGCCCCATTGTTGCTTCACAATGTTAGCAGCTGCACATGATAATTGGACCATTGCAAAGCCTTTCCATAATGCCGGCCTTGTGCAAACAATGTTGAATGCAGAAACCCCCATAGCGTGATTACATGAGTGGTGTTTTTTTTAATTGTAAATGTCTGTGTTTTATCAGCACAAAATATTTTTTTTTTATAGTAAATGTCATTTGGGGGGGGGGGGGGGGGGGTTATACTGTAGGTTATTATCAGTTCAAACAGAAAAAGCCCTATTTATAATGTCTGTTTGTGGGGACACTTGTAACAGGTTTGTTTATGTGTATTTATATTTTATATTTCATATTTCAGCCGCAGCTGCCAGTTTTAGTTCAAGACAACTTGCATAGTGGGGGAGAACCGTAAGTAATTTATTTTTTATTTCAACTCTTAATTGTTCTCTATATTTAAAAAGTGAATTGTGTTATACTAGAACCAGC
Organism: Acipenser ruthenus; assembly: GCF_902713425.1. Taxonomy (NCBI): domain Eukaryota; kingdom Metazoa; phylum Chordata; class Actinopteri; order Acipenseriformes; family Acipenseridae; genus Acipenser; species Acipenser ruthenus. The sequence goes on from NC_081190.1 coordinate 60,714,173, forward strand.
TGAAAAAGAAAATCACAATAATGTTTGGTTGTTAAAATGTTAATCTATTCAAAAAAAGTTGTGCAAACATTCTTCTCTCAGTCTCTTTTATACTAAGGCTCCTAAATGCAGCATTGTTATACAATATTATAGACCTTTAAAATTGCATGAGTTTTTCTAGTTAGTTATTTCTTTTAGGCTCTACTTTTTACAATTTGCCCTGCTCATTTTCAATCCACCAACAAATTAATATATCTTCAAAAATGGTATTACCGGATTCTGCCGAATCAACAACGAGGGGGCGTAAATTAATGATGAAAATATTACTTTCAGCTAAAAGTTGGGGGGGGGGGGGGGGCAATTGTTCAAACCTGGGCGTGGACTCTGCAGAATCCGGGTATTTTATATGTTTTCCAGCAATTTAAATTATTGAACAATTAAAATAAAGAATCACATACAGTACTGCCGGAGGGATTATTGTATTGCGCCTCTGTTTTTCAGGTTTCAGGTGTTATATAATTATACTCCGAGGAATGAAGATGAGTTAGAACTCAGCGAAGGGGACATTGTTGATGTCATGGAAAAGTGTGATGATGGGTGGTTTGTTGGTAAGTATAACGTCTGTGGTTTTATTAAAAATGCCTCCTTTGTAACTGTCTCTCTGTCTCTCCCTGGTGGTCCTTGGAGGTCGCACCTCAAATCCTGAGATCCTTGGTCAAGCAATGTAATCGTTCTATACTACAGTTTTATACCACACCTGTTAATCATATGCCACATTCTTTGGATCTTTGGATTTTTACCTTAAAGTCATCCAGGATATAACACTGATGGTATGACTAATAAGAACTTTTCTTTGAAATTAAACTGACATTTGTAATAGTTGTTACAGGAAGTTTGATCTGGTCTCAAAATGTCTAATTAAATTAAGGAAGCATTCAAACACACTTAAATAATGAAAGGAATACAAGCAATTGAAATGCATTAATAAAAACAAACAAGCTAGAATATTTTGTCAAAACAAATTACCCTTGCTGTGGATAATATAAAATAAATAAACTGAATTTGTAAATAGCATTTATTTAATGATATACAGCATGTGCAGCCATTGAAAGCCAGACCCATGCCAGTTTTGAGTTGTGTTTTTGTTCTTTCAATAAACATATTCTTGTATAAATATTATACATATTATATACAAATAATAATATTCTCTGTCCACTATTTTCTGTTGCTTGTATCATTTGTACCACACTTATATCAAATGTTCCTGTTCATACAGTAACGCTACATTTTCCTTTTCTAGGAACTTCTAGAAGAAACAAGTTCTTTGGTACCTTCCCAGGAAACTATGTCAAGCGGTTATAATACTACTGATTTGTATCAGTGGTACCATTTTTGTTCAGCACAACAACTGCATTGGATATGAACAGTTCTAGAGGAAACAAAACACCCCAGAGATTTTATGTGTGTGTTTTCACACTAAAGATAACCTTTAGCTAGAACTAGCCATCTTCATAGAAACCTATTCCAGTAACGTTTTGAGTGATTATTGCTTTATATTCCACTCATCCACTTATAGCCAGGGAGAAATGCAGTACATTCAACAACAACAAAAAAAGGTTAGTTTCAATCTGTGGAACAGAACACTATGGAAACTTTGAATTGTGCAGTTGATTATCTGTGCAAAGGACTTAATCTCGTTATTTATTAGCAGTGGTGTTCTCTGAGTTACGATGGATGCAGAGAATAACAAATATGATGCCTATGTGCAGAAAATCTACATTAAGCCACGTCATATAGACTTGTTGAATGATTTCAACATTAAGTTATTTCCACATGCCCTATTTGCCTTCATGCTTGTTACAGGGTACAATTTAAACTACCTTGTCAAATTAGAGTAGGTACATTTTATACCTTCACACCACACGAAGAACAGGTTTCTAGTTTTTACTTGAGATGTTATTGGCAGTAATGGAACCTGATGCCGTAAGTAAGACAAAAGTGTAACCAGTGTGCAGTGTTATACATTATTAGTGTCAAGCATTATAATTTCTGTCATTTTGAGGACTGTAGATGTAAACCCAAAGTTTAGCATATTTCGGAGCAGGACATATATATAGATTTCTACATATATGTTTAATATAAAATAGCCCTTACATATACAGTATGTATGAAAGGGGACTTTGGTATGAGCTCATGTAATACATAACACACCGGTCTGTGCATTATATATGTGGAACATAAATTGGCTTTAGACATGAGTGGATTGAGGAAAAGCCTCAGAATCATAAACTTTCTTTTTCATTGGGTCATTGGCAGATTGTATTGTAATACTGCAACTTGTCTATTAGTTTAAGTGTCCCATTTCCCAGTTTTAAAACCAAAAGGTCAGTACGAAAGGACATATGCTGATCCGTTATGAGAAAACTTTTTTGGTGTTCTAATGTGAAAAACACAACCGTGGATTACAATGGTTGGCCTCAGCAATACTGTCATTTATATTAAAATAATGAATTTGTTGTGTTCAATTTAGCACTTGCAGTAGGAACCTTTTGTCCGACACATTTTATTTTCCAGCTTGAGAAATATATTAGTTGCTTCGTTAAATGTGTGTTTTTTTTTTTGTTTTTTTTTAACAGGGCCTTAGCAATCAAAATCTGGACGTAGTATATTACTTTCAAGCCTTTTTAAATGTTGTTTGTAAACTTATTTAAAGCGTTGGAATGTTCCCCAAACACATTTTGTAAAAGTATATTTTGTCAGTATATTTTAAGACGTACATTTTTTTTTTTTTTTGTTTTACTCAAAGGAGTGGAAAGAACATTAGCTGCAAAGGTGCCATTTAGCAATTGGTTAGAGTATTTGCTTTGCCAATTATCATATATATATATATATATATATATATATATATATATATATATATATATATATACAGTATATATACACACACACTCATTCATATTTGTTTTTTTCTTTGCAGCAAAGTAGTTAACTAGTATAACATATTATGTTAAAGAAAGTATTGTGAGTCATGTGCTCTGTGCAATATTATGGCAGGCAACAAAGTGTATGAAAAAAAGCTGTTTAGCACCTTACAGTTCCATTATTTTTGCAGCCTCCTTGTCATGCCTGAACTTACCACATTGTATGTATTCTCGCATTTTGTAAGTGTGTTTTTTGTACGGAACTGTTAAGCTGTTAAGTAAATTAAATCCACTGCTTTATAAAGTCTCTATCACCCAGCACCAGTCTCCCATTTATTTGGTCCTTAATCACAATCACATATAGATGGTGCAAATCTGTGAAATAGTTTTATGCAAAATTCTATGAATACACTTTAGTATGACCAGCAAAAAAACTAACTGTACATACATCTTTATAAGTACAAATAATACGGCAACAGTAAATATATACAATACTCTTTTGCAGTACACCTTTGTTACATCGACTTTTGTGGTGTAAAGCTTTGTATTTCAAAAGCTTTCAATTTTCAAGTAAAGTGCATGGTGCTTTGCTGTGAGATTAACATGTCTTTTATGCCATTTATGATGAACCTGCAGTATTTTTGCCTGTTGAAATAAGATATTTTTTTCTGTATCTGGTTTTAAAGAAGTTCTTTCACAGACAGACTTGAAAGAACCGGATTTCATGCAGTTAAATTCTTACAAACAAAATGTGTTTTTTTTTTTTTTTTGTGGAATTGAATACCTAATAAATTTTGCCTGAACTACTATTTTCCCGTTTTTTTTTTCTATTTTCTGTTTCTGCAATCATTCTTTTATAACATGTTTTAAATATGTTATAAGCATTAGTAGGTTGACCAGATAGCAAGAGTGAAAAATCAGGACACTTTCAGTTGGTGAGCGGAGGAAAGAAACCTTGTGAACTAATGCACAACGCAAGCGACGCAAACTACGTATCTTTCTTCTGTAGATAGGGTTTTTTGTATTCCTTTGCCTTCCTTTGTGCATTGCATTTAGGCAAAAACAAAAACTTAGAGAAATATAATTTTTTTTTTAAAAATACTCCAAAGCAGTTAACTTTCTTGTTTACTGTTGAGATGACAGCGATGTTTTAATCAGCCTATCAGTGCGTCTGTACTGGCTTTTCTGTGACCTGCTGTACTGTACGTAGCAGGCGGCAGTCAGTGCTGCATTGTTTTGATTTAGGTTGCTAAAATCTAGTTTTCAACATTAGACGCAAAATACCACATATGGACAACAAAGCAAAACAAGCAAAGTAGTATATTTCAGCAGAGGATCGCGTCAAGACATTTCCCAAATAAACTGTACATGCAGATGGAGGTAATTGTTTTGAACATCTTGTAATGTGACAAAGAAAATACAATCGATCGCTATAACTACAGAATCACACATTAAACAAAAGGCTACTACAGAGGCTGCTGAACAGAATGTAAAACAAACAACAGCTTTCAGAAAACAAACTGGAAAGTCAGCGCAGACAAAAAAGTATTCCTGTGTCGGTTGTACCCAAGTTAAATCAGTACTACAGGTACAATCTAGCACAGCGACCTCGGTTCAAACAACCTGCTGTTTACTATTTAAACGCAGTTAGAATTTTAGACCCGAATAGGCACATTTTTAGGCTTTTATATTGCTCTGAAATATTAGGTGTATTTAATGTTTAAACAGGTCTGCGAAATGTCTGTGAAATCCTAATTATAATCCTAATCCTAATTGGATGACTTGACCATGGGCATATGATTGAATCATTTTTTTTTCCCCACTGCGTTCGGTGCTTGGTCGTTTTTTGCTTTTTAGTGACAGGCTCGTCAACAACACCAGCCATCATCACACTTCGCCAGTAAAACCGGACGCACCAAAAAAAAAAAAAAACACATGACGCATACCGCATCACATGACTGCAGGTTAACGTGATTGGATAGCCGCATAGATGCAATGCAAACAACTCACTCAAACAACACGCCCTAAACCAGTAGAGTATGCTGTTGCACCGCGAGACAGTACAGCAGCCACATATACGAAATTTCCTAACGAGAAAATAAAAATGTCACATTTTACGCCTGGGTTTTCAACGTTTACTCTAAAAATCGCGACAAATGGCAGGACAAAGCCCCTAATATCGGGACGATCACGATTTTATCAGGATGTCTGGTCATAGATGCCAGTGTGGTGACATTCAAATTAGGCATTTCAAAATGTTGCGAAAATTGGGGTAAATACCACACTCTAAAATGCAATGTTTTATCAAATGCAAAATCTTTAAGTGTGTTTTTATCAAAGCAACAAACAATGTACTTTTTCCATACTTTACATATTTGTAAATAACAGGAAAATATGAACTGACTTCAGCTGAATGGCTGATACTGTTGGATCTCTTCAACAGCAATCCGTGCATGTGGGTCTATTTAAGTGGTTCTATTTTCATCTTAATGACATGAGGTGACATGAATAGAATGTTCTGTTTTCTTAGCCAGACTCTTGAGTGTTGAGGTAAAGATTCTGGATTGCAGATACTAATGCTGAAACACTGATAAACCTTTATTGTGATGTTCTATTAAGGTTTTTTTTTTATAAAATGTAAAAAAAATCAAATGTAATGTTATTTTTTGTTAAATGTTAGCTGGTGAAAATTGTTGCCCAGAAGCAGTGGTACAGGCAATTCATGGCGCTGATGGCCTGGTGACTTTGCAATATAACCTGTTCAGTTGTTTGGCAGAATAGAAGGTTTACATTAGATCAACTATTTAGGGCAACCTTTTTAAAAGTTGTGAAGATTTCAAACAAAACCTAATGTTTTTTTTAACTTTGGTAAAAGTGGTTCTGTCATGCAAAGTACGAGAAAGAAGATGTACAATAATGCCTGTCTACAGGCTTCAGCTGCCCACGTCTAGCCCGCGAAATCAAAAGAGCATTTCAGGGCTTTTTTCCCAAACCTGTGGGATCATGTTGTGTTTTGTTTTAAAGAATCCGGTGGTAACAAATACATTTAACCATAGACTCATTACAAATACAAAGGAATCTGGTTTAGAAAGAGTTTATCACGAATAAAAAAAGCAATGCAACTTCAGACTTTTGTCTTGTATGCCGAAGCAGGATGAACATGGTTCAGTTCAACAGTTCCCTTTCAAGTACGTAAACATTTCCGAATGGTTATTTACCTCTTAAATACCCAAAACCTGAATGATATAACAAAGCTGCTCAGCTGAGCCTGTGACACACTCATGCCCACCCCTGAGAGTATAAAGGCTGTGTGGTCCAGTGGTTAAAGAAAAGGGCTTATAACCAGGAGGTCCCCAGTTCAAATCCCACCTCAGCCACTGACTCATTGTGTTACCCTGAGCAAGTCACTTAACCTCCTTGTGCTCTGTCTTTCAGGTGAGATGTAATTGTAAGTGACTTTGCAGCTGATGCATAGTGCACACACCCTTGTCTCTGTAAGTCGCCTTGGATAAAGGCGTCTGCTAAATAAACAAATAATAATAAAGGACTCTGATCTCAGCGCCATTTTTCCTTTCATGAACTGTCATGACAGGAGAGTCTTCAGATAAGTACTTGTTACTTTTTGTGCTATAGACTTTCGCATTTATTGTGTTTTCAAATGTGATATTAAAAATAAACGCTGTATTAGTTTTACTAATTATGTATATTTGTGTACTATAACCTGTTGTTTGTTACGTCACGGTGCGGCCTTGTGCCCCGCGTGAAGCCAGTGGCTTGAGTCGCTCCTTCCCAGGGATCAAGCAGCGTAACCTGACTTTGTGCTCTCCCCCAGGCTGCAATAGCTCCAGCTGGAGTTATTTTATTCTCGTTTTCGCTCCAGCCAAAATTACGAGACGGTTTGTATAATTAAAGTAATTGTTTTTACTGTATTTTGTGGAGAAAAATATTTTTCTTTTCTTATTCAGTCAACGTTTGCCGCACGGCTGGGCAACTTTAATAGTATTCTAGTAGCCTACCAGTCCTATTTGCTGAGGTCCCTGTCTGACAGACCGTCACTACCACAACTCTGCCTGGTTAATAAGAATCTGCTCCGTCTATCAAAACTGAACAGGCAGGCTGTAGGTAGAAAGCTGGCTGCGCTGTAGGTAGAAAGCTGGCTGCGCTGATAGCTACACCTAGGCAGCTCTGGCTTTCCCAGGCACATGTGCCTGATGGGGACAAAGCACCACTGTTGGATGCCCCTATTACACCAGGGCATACCTTTGGTCCCGCGGTGGACGAGATGCTGCAGCAGGAATCCACGAAGGAGCTGGCGCGCTTGCCTCCCAAGTGACCACCCCCAGTGTGCAAACCAGCGGCAAACTGGCGCCCTAGGCCCCAGAAGCGTCAAAGACCGGCACAGGCGGCTGCGCCTGCTGCCAGAGGTGGTGTTCAGAACCAGCCCACAACTGCTCACCACGGAGGCTACAATAGGTTCCGATGCCTGACGCAGAGACAGACGCCTCAGGCCAAGCCACAAGCTGTGCAGCAGCCCTAGGAGTTTGCTGCCACAGGCCAAGGACCCTTTTCAGTGAGACATCAGGAGTATTGGCATCAGTGCACCACGGACACCTGGGTGCTTACTACCGTTCAGACCGGCTACTGACTGCAGTTCATGCAGTCCCCCTTCCCTTTCGGGGCGTGAATGTAACATCAGTCACAGACCCACAGCACGTTGCGGTGGTGGCTTAGGAGGTAGCAGCTCTACTGCAAAAACAGACTATTCCCATGATAGACCCTCTCCAGTTGGAGGGATGGTTCTACTTCAGGTACTTCCCAGTGTCCAAGCGGGATGGTGGTATCTGAGTCGAAGTAGGTTCAAAATTTTGACTATACAACAGCTGTTGCGGTCAATCAGGCCAAGTGACAAGTTCACCACGGTGGACCTCAAAGACGCCTATTTCCATATCCCCGTAAAACCAGCGCACAGGAAGTACCTGCGGTTCGCATTTCAGGAAACAGCGTATGAGTTCTGGGTCTTGCCATTTCACCTCTCTCTAGCACCCTGTACCTTTCTGAAGTACATGGAAGCTATCCTGATGCCCCATTGAGACTCAAAGGCATCAGAGTACTCAATTATTTGGACAATTGACTCATGTGGGCGTCTCCAGCACAGGCAGACGCCCACACGGAATTTGTCACCGGCCACTTTCAATGGTTCGGCCTTACTTGAATCAAGCAGAGCCAGCTCACGCCTTCTCAGACAGACTTCTATCTAGGAGTGTGCTTGGACCACTCGTCATGCTCCCAGCAGGACCGGGCCAAGGTACTCTTAGTAGCCCCTTATTGGCCCAGGAGGTTCTGGTTTTCAGCCCTGATGCAGCTCCTGAGCAGCCAGCCGTGGAGACAGCCCAACCAGTGTGCTCAGTCAGGCACGGGGGGGTCTTATGGCATCCCGACCCATCAAGCCTGCAGCTGTGGATTTGACCCCTTGAACGGCTGCATTTCAGCTGTCTGGGTCTGTCCAAAAGGGTTATTGACACCCTGCAAAATGCCAGAGCAGCGTCCACGCGTTCTCAGTACAGGTACAAATGGGGCGTATTTCAGACAATATAATACAATAAAGCTTAAAGAAAAACAATAAAGAAAATGTCATATCCATGCTTTACCTATAGAAAGAAAACAAGCCACAATGCTAGCGATTTTGCAGTCCATTTCCTCTCCACACGCACCTCCTGGCTACGTGATGACGTAATTCCTTTGTAGCCAGCTTGCCTACCTCAAGTATGAGATACAAACTCTGACCAGATAGCCGCGCTCAGCCATTTGTATGAGCAGTGGAAACACCCTGTTTTGTTGCCCTGGGCAGCTGTAGCCGGGGGCACCAGAAAGTAGAAACAGGACATGAGACAGGATTTTCAAACTGAGGACAAAACATGGTTGAAAATCTACAAGAGAAGCAAAAAAATCATAATAATGAATGAGTATTTTTCCTTTTTATTGCCACTCACACCAATGAGTGTCCATTTAGTTATTGTGTTGTCCGACTATCACCCATTGCCATCAGTAACGTAAGTATATTTTCACAAAACAGCTTGAAACATGGTAGTCAAAAATATCTGTGCGTGCCAGCTAACTTCAGTTTACTGCTAAATGAAATATTTTAAAGTGGATATAAATAACTTCACAATATTGTTTTTCAAGTCTATGTACTTTTGCGACACTTGATGGCACCATTGAGCTCTTGTCTTGTTTACAGATCTTTTCAGTGGTGGGATTCTCATATACGTACACTATAAACAGCTGCATAAATGTTCTTAAACTGACAGGTTTACCTGGCTCTCATGCTTCGATAGCAACCAATGCTAAATAAATAAACCACAACAAGCACTCGTAAAGGCTATGTTTAAAGCCTCAGAAGTATTATGTCATTACAGTTGCAGTGGTCTTAAAACAATGGCAGCCTTAAATGGAAAAAAAAAAGACTTGTAATCTAATGTGATGTAGTGTAAGCCCATTTTTTTCATTTTTTTAGAATAAGAAATGATCAAAGATACTGCATTCCTCAACACCCATACTGTACCATGGGCTCTAGTTACACCGAATGTTTGTAAATGAGGATAAACTTCTAACCATTTGTAAATCAATGGGAAAGGGTTTCATGAACTGCAAATTTAATTTAACTGTGTCTATGCGAGATTACACAGTTTCTGCTGCCCATAGTAACAACACAATACAAGGTAAAATCCTGCATTTTAAGAACTTCTCTTAAAAAAAGAAGTACTGTATCTAAATAGGATGTGGTTAACAATGTGTACTGGAGATAAAAGACAACTGTTTGTTTCAGGCCACCATCTTATGAGGCACCCAAACTAGAATTTATAACACTGTAGATGGAAGCCATAGGTAAGAGGCCGTGCAATTTGTGTTCCTGGCTTATAAATAGAACTCTAGTGCTAGTGTAATTAGGTTTACCATATGACTCCATGTTCACTGAGACAGTTTGGGACAGTTCAGGCTTTTCAACTTAAATCGCAATGCATTCTGGTATGATTTACCAGTTATTTAGAAATGTAACATCTCAAGAAGTTCTGACTTTACTGATTTGCAATGATTTGGACAAATTACTTCTGAGGAGGAGGGATAGTTCACTTAAATTGTCTTTATTCCTGATTAAATTCACTATTACCCATGTTTATAAATAAAAATATCATGTTTCTAACAATATGATTTTATTTTCAATTAATGCCTATACAGAATAATGAGAAGAACAAACTGGTTCAAAATAAGACTCTATAGAGTTAACCATACAGAAATACCCCCTCACATCCCACAGCTTAGATTTACATTTGGAGCTTGATGGAAAAAAAGTATTCAGTATTTAGCAGACAATTTAAAAATTTGGATTTTAGCCAAACTTCAAGACCTATTGGGTTTTATCCAGATTAATACTTTTGGAATGTGCCTGCACAGTCTCAGTTGCCTGAATGAGCCTTAACTTCAAACCAAATAAGGCAACAATTTGGCCAAATTTAGCAGTAGTGTTTACTCTCAGACCTAAGCCACGGAGTGACTGATCTCTCACTTAGGGTTGCTCTGTTGCACTACTGGAAGCCAAGTACACCTGTTTTAAGGGGTAAAAGAGAGAGATGGAGGCATTAGCATATGTATTGTTATAAGCTGCAGAATAGAGTGCTGAAGTATCAGTCTGGTGGGGGAGCTAAAAATAAAGTCTTGCTTTAGAGTAAAATTATTTTGTAATGATTTTCAGTATATGGGAAGTAAATCATATGTACAGGATAAACCCAATAATAATGGATTTTACTGTTAATGCGAGTCGCAGGTACAGTAAGATCTACCCCAGACAGTTCTGTGATAATGTTAAGTGGTAGCCAAGTTTAGGAAGATGATTAATTGAGACTGATCGCTACTTCCTCATGCACTTGAAATCCATGGCTTGCTGGTGCCTAAAGCTGTCATTGCTTAAATACTCCCAAATCCCATTTGTTGCTGAACACATAACCTGCTGCAGATCTGGCCACCATGTTCTCCCATAGTGGGAATCTATCTTTGAAGGAGTGGGAAGCACCGTCATGCCACGGCACCACTTCTGTTCGCTGTCTGAAAGCAAGAATATTGTAACTAACAGAAATTGGTATTAAGATTGGAAGTCTTGAGAAGTTTTAACATCAGAACATAAATCAGCCAGCAGATGTTTCTACATTTTGTTGGAATTTACAGAATTATACAGCCACTGAAATAAAGGCTGACTAGATCATCCTTGAAATGTTGAATTATGATACCTGACTTATAAACAGAATGAATTACCCATATATACCTCACATGGGTAAATGTGAAAAGTCTTGGAGAGGAATGGTGAGAGCTTAAAACAGTGAAATATTTTCAGAGAGTACACATTTAAGAGAGACTTGTAATCTCTGTAAGGGAATTCAAGTTTCAGTGAAGCGTGCAACTGTCTTATGAGTGTGTGTCAATGTGGTATGATCTTAGCTGCACAGTTGGATTACAACAAGGGTGTCCTTGTAGTGACAGCAAAGAAAGTTCAGTGGTTAAAGAAAAGGGCTTGTAACCAGAAGGTCCCCGGTTCAAATCCCACCTCAACCAATGACTCACTATGTGACCCTGAGCAAGTCACTTAACCTCCTTGTGCTCCGTCTTTCGGGTGAAACGTAGTTGTAAGTGACTCTGCAGCTGATGCATAGTTCACACACCCTAGTCTCTGTAAGTCACCTTGGATAAAGGCGTCTGCTAAATAAACAAATAATAATAATAATATTTATTATACTGATCCCATTCTATGGTGACCCCTTTCTGGCAGCAAACTACATAATGTAAATGTCCAACAATATAAAACTTGAAATAAAACTTCCACAAGTAGGGCTGGAATCCAAGTGGATATTTATGTGCAATAAACAGAAATTGAGGGGTGGATTAAATGAAGAAAAAAACTGAGCAGATAGATTTCTCTGTGCTCTGCTCAATTAGACTTTCAAACATACCAAATGAGCAAACATTTCAGAAGCCCTCAAATGAAAAGCACAGGTGCCCCATCCCTCTTGAAAATGTGATTCAGTGTAGAACAAGGAAATAAAGTGGGTAAAAAATGGCATACCATATATATATTTTAATGAAAAGTCAGTTAATGATATAAAGGCAACATATTATTTTTTAAAGATTAACAAGCTGACTGTTTTCACTTAGTAAATCTGTCAATGTATATCAAGTAACTTACATTTATAATAGTCAGCAGCTGCTGACAGCAGGGATTTCATATTACATATCCTCTGGTGCTGCTGCCATACCTGTGTGCTTATTTCATAGGCAAGCCATGTGCTTCAGGTCAGCACCTTTGATCTCATTTGATATCTAGCTGTGCACAGGTGTCTGTGAGGCTGTTGAGAAGAGTCCAGCGGAGGCCTGAGAGACAGAGCTCAGCTCTTGCTCTCTGAGGAGCTGCCACTGGCTGCCAGATGACCTCATCCAGGAGGCGGGGCCACTCTGACACCCAAAGGAGGATCTTAAAAGGATCCGAGACATGGGCTGCTAAAGCACAGCACAGGAGGAGCAGTTGTTCCTTTTGGGAGGGCAGTACAGCTATAAATGATTATTTCTGTTACCTAACACAGAAGTATAGCAAATAAGTAGCAAAAATGCCGCAGAATGTAGCTTTGCAAGGTCCGGCCCCTTGGGGATTCAGACTGACTGGTGGAAAGGATTTTAATCAGCCATTGACCATATCAAGGGTGAGTAATTTTAAATGAATGTTTAGAAAAGTGTTTAACATGTAAAGACATTGAATGATCTGTGCTGGGTGTATTTCAGAGAGGGCAGATTATGGCAGAAGTACAACAGAATCTCTTCCGGTCATTTGCTGTGTGTCTTATAATAAAGAAAAACAATGTGAATTAAGATCTCCAGTATATCTTCTCAGCCATAAGCAACTGTTTTCACAGCCCAGATGGTTTGCTATCAGGTTGACCATCTGGGCATGCTTTCTTGCAGATAACAGTTTTGCTTAGCATCGCTCTCATGGTTTGTAATGTCATCAGACAGAACCTACCTCTCTGTGACCAAAAACTTTTATCCACAGTCTGTTGTTATTATATATATACTGTATATATACTGTATATATATATATATATATATATATATATATATATATATATATATATATATATATATATATATATAACATGCACACACACTGGGCTGTTTAACATGATACATAATTATACGTATGTTATGATTAAATTAAATTACTGATATGCAAACATTTAATTCTAACATGTACTAATTATAGGCATTTATTAAGACTCTAACCAGGTTAAATGTGCTCATAGGAACTTAATGTGTAATGTTTGCTGAGACATTTGAAACAAAACCCTGCAGGGATCATCACACCTGTTTCAAGAGCAAATGTCATCTCCTAAAGCTTTTCTGTCGTTAGCCAGAACAAACACTGAAAGACAACACTAAATGAGCTGTTGAAGCAAGTGTACTGCCAAAGGATGACATAATTATGTGCCAAAAGCAGTGATACCTAAAAAGGTAGAGGATATGTAAATATTTCTGTCACAACAGACACATAAATCTATGAGCTGGCTGCACTGAACTTCAACTCCTTATGCATTTAGTGAAAGAGCCACCAGAATTAAATAGTTATAATATCGTCACAGTTCACATATACAATATGATGAAAAGTTAATCATCTTTTTTTTTTAATCAAAATTAACAAATGGATCAATAAACCTTTGTGGCTTTTTGTTTAATATCAAAAGCTTGTCTTCATATTTCAGTTTAAATTGAGAATGCTTTCAAAGAGCAATCAGGAAGAGCAATGGAGTCGTTTGTTATTAGTAGTGAAGACATTCCTAATAGTCTCTTTGATCTTTCCAATTTATGTTGCATTTATGATTTTAAACTGATTTATTTGCAGTATTAACACAGTTATGTCTGTGACACAAAACCACGTGTCAAGTGGTGATCTTGAAATGTAATACATAACATTCCGGTACATTCAACTGATACCAACCTGTTATGAATCATTGGTTAATTAATATATTTTAGCTTTAAATGCTGAAGGTTTTAGTACTGTATAAAGCATTAAGTAGCAGTCATATTCAAGTTATACCAACAAGAAACTGTAGTTATCTCCCAAAACCTTTTCTTTTATGTTAATTCAGTTACTGTGAAGAAGCCAACAAGGACATATTGCATAGTATGATGTTCTAATAGAATCAAATTAAAGGTCTAAAGTTACCCCAGCTTTGGTTCCAGCACCCAGTTGTGTCTAAATGTCTAAAAGAAAATACTCTCAGTGTGTCACAGCACATGCAGATTGCACCAAAAGTTCAGTTTGTTTCATGTTTTAGCTGTATTTTATATACAGATATATCTTAGTTGTTGTTTATTTTTTTCTTTTTCAGAAATTTGTAGTCAGCATATTCACTCTGTTCTCTGTTAATAGGGTGAACTGTGTAAAATACCCTGACAAGTTTATTAAACAATGTCTTTTTCCTGACTGATAAATACATTTGTTTATAAAAACTGAAAGTAAACAGAATGGTTTAGCACAACTCCCAACTAGATTTTGACCCTTTAAGCCATGATTTGATTTGATTTTTGAAGAAGCGTTAGTATCAACTGGCCAAAATGTGTTTTTCTGTATCTAGAGATATACTGAAAAACTGTATCATGAGTGATCCTGTCAACCAAAGCGCACACAAAAAATACACATTTATTCAGTAAGACACAGATTCATAACATTTATATTGTTAATGTCAAATAATTATAAATCATCTTTCGTTAAGAGCAGGACATCCATATGATTTTTTTAGGATTGAACTTTGCTTGCTCCTTTGGGAAAAAATGGTTCTGATTGACTGGGAGGGAGTTCATTATTAAAAATGAACAGATGAGATTTACATGAAATGTAATTTGAAGTTGGAAATTGGAAATTGTTACCGTTAGAATAGTTGTTTAGAGCTAAGTATTAAAGCTGCAATAAAAAACCCTATTTTCTCACCTCTTAAACCATATGCAACCTCTAAAGTCAGCCCTCTTTTCAGTGCGATATAATGAAAATATGTTGCTGCTTTTCTTTTTTTTTATCAAATGCTATATACCAGTCTGCTTCCTGGAGCCTAATCTGTTCCCTTGCTGTAGATACCATAGTCTAATTGCAGTAAGACAGTTTGATTCAAATTAATATACAACATAGGTATAGGAAGTAGCAGCAGCTTTAATCATGTAATGCTATAGTTGAAATGTCTACATATATGATTTATTTGATTTATTTCTTAGCAGACGCCCTTATCCAGGGCGACTTACAATTGTTACATGATATCACATTATACATTATTTCACATTATACAGATATCACATTATTTTACATACAATTACCCATTGTATACAGTTGGGTTTTTACTGGAGCAATCTAGGTAAAGTACCTTGCTCAAGGGTACAACAGCAGTGTCCCCCAATGGGGATTGAACCCACAACCCTCCGGTCAAGAGTCCAGAGCTCTAACCACTACTCCACACTGCTGCCCAGAAAAACCCCAAATAAACTACCAAATTAAACTACCAGATTATTATTATTATAGAAATCTAAATTGAAAAATGAAAAGATTGCTTCTAAGAAGTAAGACATTTTAAAATGTTTATTTTGCACTCCTTTAAGACTTATCAGAGTTTACATAATGTGGTAATAATCCACTACAAGTACCACTGATCTCATACTGTGTAAATTTGTTGTGAAAGTAGAACAGGAGTGTCTCGCTGAAAAAAACCTAATAGGGGAACTCTATCATGAAGCAGGGGGCTGTTTGCTTCACTACAAGGTATAGTGAGGAGAGAAGCAGCTGCAAAGATAGAGGAATGACCATGCAAGAGGAATGGGAACGGAGGGTAATGTCAGGTCTACAGCGTAACAGACATTGATGTCAGGTCCAGAACCCTGCTCGAAGGGAGGTGAAATGCCTCAGCAATTACATCAACAAACATTCAATGAGTCTCCCCAGCTGTAGTATGACACCGCACTCTGGTGAAAACATCCTTAATGATCTAATAATAGTAGCATTACAACACAAAAGGCATTTAAAGCTCCCTCTTAATCTAATCCATGAAGATATTATTTATTATTTAGGTGAGGCAGTACACTTACAGTATTATCCTATGATTTTTTACTTCCATTTTATGGCAATAAACATCTCTGACACAAAACAATGTGCAATCTTGCACATTAATTAAACACAATTGTGAGATTGCTTACCTGCCTGTAAACATCTTCTGGAGTTACATAATTTTGGTCCTCTGGGAATGGGAGAGAAATATACAGTACATGTTTGTCATTAAAAACGGTACAACTGTATGAATGTGTCACTGCCTTGCACTTATGCCCTTCTGATGAAGAGTTTTTAGGAGCTCATTTGGCTACATAAAATGAATATAATGACATTTAAATACAAAACTACCCAATATTAAATCATGTTCAGTGAATAATAATACTAAACACTCTACTTCATGATGAAGCAACAGTAAGAGGTTTCTATTTTATAAGGTCACATATCCTCTTACTGGCAGGATCTTAAAACAGGGCCCTGAACCAAAGCATGTTCAGCTCTTCCAGACTTAATACAGACTCTGTGCTTATTGGTGACTCATGTGTTTAATTTTGATAATGATTTACTGCCCTGACGTGAAGACTGTGCAGGTCACACTGCTCAGCTTCTATCTTTATTGAGATAATATCCAATCTGTTCTCTATCGTGACAAATTAAAACTGACATGCATTCAAATTCCTTCACTTTTTAATTGCAACGCATGCCTTCACTTATTTTGTCTTTTATGGCAAAAGGTTTTTTGGTTGTTCTTTACAATGAGTTGTACACTAAAATAATGTTTATGATATCAAATTAACCTGCCTAATTGATTCTCTTATATATAGAATTTGATCACCCTCCCCGAATTCCAGAAGGGCACAAGCCACCAAGCAGATATACTAACCCAGTATGTAAGAAAAAAAATGTATTTGGGGTGAATGGATTTATATATTACTTACATGCCCTGTATCAGAAATCTCCACGGTGTCCACGGAACTTGCATGGAATTTCATGTAAACTTTTTTTACATGGAATATTTGTGCATCTCTACAAATCCCTGTGCACAACATCCATAGATCAATCTCTGCAGAAATCCATTTTGATTTCATGGTTCTATGTACATTTTAATTGTTTTTTCTATGTTTCTCCATGGAGACACGCATTCCCAGTGGAGATAATGTTGTAATGCTGTCAATATCATGTGGGCACTTGCCATTGCTGTCAGTTCTCAAACAACAAAAATAGAAAAGGACAAGATGCTGGAGTATATGAACGAGTGCCTACACAGAGCTGTATGTTACTTTCTTCCTTGGTGGTAGTTGAACAGGTGTTTAGGCTATTGAAAGGGAGGTGGCGGATACTTCTAAAGTGTACTGAAGTGAACCACGACTTTGCTCCTCAAATTATTACTGCCTGCTGTATCCTGCACAATCTGTACCAGGACTGTAAGGAGGTGTTCAGGCATCAGTGACTGTTGACGGTGACTGAAGCAGAGGAACAGCGATATGAAGAGGATCCTGCTGTTAGAGATGCACTAAGACGGTGTACTTTTATTTTGTATCACATTTTTGTTTCATTAGCTTATTTTGTATCGCTTTATAGCAATATAGGATCCTCATTTGTGCTGTAGTTGTATGACTGCTTCTGCTAAATAAAGTATTGGAATATTGAGTACTATTGTTGATTCCCAAGAAATAAGTCAAAATTCCACACCACATTTTATTTTGAGAGTGGGTTAAACAATTTTCGAAGCATATCCTCTTCCCTTATTATGAATATTGTATTTATCTTGCTCTTAATTGTATTATTACTTGTACTGTGATTCTTGAAATGTATTTTTGTTTACGATTGTAAGTCACCCTGGATAAGGGCGTCTGCTAAGAAATAAATAATAATAATAACAAACACATTTAGATCCATGGACTGATTAGCATTATGCAAAGTTTTAGGGAAGACGGAGAAAAAAGTGGAGTTATCTGTAACATCAATATGATAAGGAAAAACTGCAAACAAAAAACTAACTTCCCTGCTGCCATCTTTGGACCATGGTAACTGACGTATTCCCACGTGACTTTTATAGTGGCTTTAGGCAAGGCACTTGAACGAACTAATTAACATTTTCATGAGAACTCGTGTTTCCATGTGTAATCTCACATGAAATTGAGACCACTTTTTGGGGCATTTTCACAAGCTTTCCCTGCCAACATGCATGCACATTGTCAATTCACATGAGACAAACCACTCATGTAGACTAGCCCAGTGAGTCCCTGTAGTCCTTACTTCACAACCATTTTGTAACACAGTATTCAAGCTGGACCATAGTAGAAAGTTGGCAAAGAACAGACCTTAGAAACAGTATAGAAGTTTGTTTGTTTTATTGTGTTTAAAGTGATCAGTCAACCCTAGTCTGTGTGCGATTCCCATGCAAGAAACCTAGACTTAGATTATGTCCTCTGGTCTGTCTGCTTCCAATTTTCTACATGAAAACATCTGACTTTAAAATATATTTTATGAGATATTTATTGTTAATAGAATAAGTATAAAATAGCCACAAAATTATACTGTAATATAAAAATGGGTTTGCTGTTGATATTGCAGAGAATATCTGTTATCAATCCTGCAGGCCTGTGTTGGGATCAGAACACAGCAACCTCTTTACCATTGGTTTATTCTATATTAACCCAGTGTGGTTTTAACTGGAGGAACAACACCCCTTGCAACCCCCCACCCCCACCCCCACCCCCACCCCCACCCCCTACAATTGGTTTTCTGCCTGTATTGTTTTTATACAGTGGACTGGATAGTGTTTTTTAACAGTAACACTTTAAAATATTATAAACTCCAAAGTGTTTGAATATCCCTTAGTCCTACTAGTTATTCCCAAAATGTACACAACATTCTAGCAAAAATTAAGAAAAATATAGTATTGTGAGGTATAAATACAAACTAGATTAAAACAACATTGTATGGCATCCAAAGTCAACTGGATCAGCAGGATCTTTTTCCAAGTTGTGTCTAAAGTTGTTGTGTCTAGTTGTATCTATTGCTTTAGAATAGACTGGCACTTTAATTAATATATATTTTCAGTAACCGTGGTGACTAAGTACCAGTCAGTTCTTTTGTTACATGTGAAATATAAAATAAAGATAAAATGACCCATCTGCAACCATTTTCAAATGAATACTATAGCGTTGAATGTGTACTTCATTGAATTGAAAAGATTTGCACAAGTAGCTATCCATTCATACAAACACTTACTGGAGCCAAACATTTATAGGTCATAGTGTTAGACGTAATTAAATACTGTACCAATACATATTTGAAATGTACATGATTATAGCTATTTTTAATTATTATGTTTTGAAACCCAAAGGAAGTTAATTTAAACAGAAAATGTAAACACAGAGGTGCTCTTTTATTTACATAATTTCTGTAACCAAACAGTTGGTAGGAATTGTGCTACAGCAGTAAGAACTTCACTATACTGAATAAACATTCCCTTGTATGGTAATGTCTGTTTTTAAATTCGGGAACTGATTTGGGAAGTGATAAAAATCAGAACATTTAGTATTTTTTTTTCATAGATTTTTTTCTCTCTTTTGGTTTAGATTACCCCAGGAAGCAAGGCCTCACTAGCCAACCTTTGCCCTGGTGACATTATTCTTTCCATTGATGGTGTAACAACAGAAAGCATGACTCATTGTGAAGCTCAGAATATAATCAAGGATTCCACAAATCAACTGAATCTGAAGATCGAGAGGTAACAACATAAAAGCGTTGTTGCCATAACTCTACAGGGTTAAAGGATATTAAACAATATTTGTAGAATAACCATAGCCAAGCAGTTTAATGAATATCAAATGGTATGTTATTCATACCAGACAGACTTTGAAAAAAGCTTAAAGCTTGACTTAGTAGATAGAAATGTCCAATATAGACTTTGTAGAAGATGGGTACCTCCACAACTTTTAACAACATAGGAAGGGTAATTGTAAATAATGTCATACCCTTGACAACTCTACTTTAACTAACAAATACATCCTTTGCATAGCATGTCTCTACAACAGGGCTGCTTTATAACAGCTAATAATAATGGGGCTTCATGTTCAAGAGAGACAAGTTTTGATTTCAGAAAAGAACACACAGTGTAAGCATCTTTTCAAAATTACAAAAAGCAATGTATAGTGAGCAGAGCACTTTATAATGAATATGAAAGGAAACTCTGTGCCGTCTGTATTTGTGAAATATCTATTTTGTATCTGCTAATTATCTCATTACCTCCATATGTGTTTGTATTACTATTGTTTCTGCACACAGACTATGATGAAGCCAGTATAAAAAATACCACTATGGGTACACTTCCCTGCTGAAACAGAGACTTTCTTAAAGATATTGCAGCTAATAATATAGCTCCATAAAATGCTTCCTGCATGCTCTTACAATATATAGGTCTCAGATGTGCAGTTTGTAAAGAAACACATGCTATAGCAAACATGTATTTTCATTTCAAAACATGATCTCTG
The DNA here is from genome assembly GCF_902713425.1 of Acipenser ruthenus. Classification (NCBI taxonomy): domain Eukaryota; kingdom Metazoa; phylum Chordata; class Actinopteri; order Acipenseriformes; family Acipenseridae; genus Acipenser; species Acipenser ruthenus. The sequence goes on from NC_081190.1 coordinate 60,734,698, forward strand.
GTACCACATTAGGATAAAGAAAACTGTTTACAAGCAATACTGTATTTATGCTACAGTACATGAGATGGTAGTTCAGCAATTTCACATTAGTAATGACATTTACTGATCTTATTTCAGGCCAGAAACCAAGCTTTGGTCTCCTCAAGTCACAGAAGGTGGTAAAGCCCATCCTTTTAAAATCAATTTGGAAGCTGAACAGCAGGTACGTACCATGCAACATTGAGATTCACCATGTATTTACCTTTCATGCACTTTCTTAAATGTACAGCACTGGGCTGTGTATATGTACATACAAACAAACATATGAAATTTCATGGGCATAGCCAGCCAGTTTTGGGAACCCTCTGTTGACTAACCCTACAATTCTCTTAACTATTTTATTATAAGTTTCTTCTCCATTGGAACCTATTAAAAGCAACTTCACTTATATTGTCACTGAGAGTGGAGATCTCACATTCAGAATATAATAAAAAATAAAAATAAAAGAATTATAAGCATTTAAACCACAACAGAATCTACATTAATGTAAGTTTGTTTTTTTTAGTTTTTTTTTTTAGATTGAATGACTTATACTCTGTTTATATGTGTTTGTGTCTACCTCTAATCCATTTGAGAGTGTACTTTATCTTGCACTTTTTGTATGACAGACAAGATTCGCTTCGCTCACAGGCCTGGTACAGCAAAGAAATACACTCTCAAGTTGATTAAAGGTAGCCACTGAACACTTACAAACATACAATAAAACAACAGAATCTGTCTCAAATCCCTTATGCTTAGATTGGTTTGAACCCAAGAGCTGGACTTTGTTTTTCCATTGTGTTTCTCTATTAATGTTTTGTCTTGAAAATGTGCAATAACTTCTTCTGTGTATCTGGGTAAAAGACGGGATAATAGAGTCTGTATTTTCTGAATCTGTTATAAAAGTTTACTCTGAGGAGCACCATGATAAAAGCATAGCTACAGTAAAGCAGAGTGAAAATGTGAATAGTAAACAAACAGTATAAGCATGGGAAAAGCTAGTTTATCATGGTAAACTTTTGTTTCACTGAAAATATGAGTTTTATAGTGCAAGTATAATGTTATCCTTATTGATTAGACAGCGACTGGGTTTCCATGCAGATTAGAAAGTTGTCACTCTCTCCACAATCATTATTTATGTGGTGCAGCTCACACAAACCACGCACATCCCATGCTCTATAGCAGTGGTACTCAACTCTGCCCCTCGAGATCAATTCCATTCCTAGTCTTTATTCCAGCCAGGTCCTAAATTAGTTAATTGCCTCTTAGCAGCTTCAATTAACTACATTAGAACCTGCTTGGAGTAAAAACTTGGTCTGGATTAGATCTCAAGGGCCAGTTGAGTACCACTGTTCAATAGGAAGCGTACGATTTAAGGGGTGGGTAAATCATCTTCTCACGCTGAAAAGCCGTACAATTGACCAAAAACTCTGTTTTGTTTGCATGGAAACATGTCCGGAAGTCATACATTATGCTTACAAGACTTCAGCACTGAAAATCCCGTTTCTGACGTAACCTTGCGCAACTTTCTACTATACGTAAAGGCCGTACCACCAAGCAATCCTTTATTGTCTGAGAGCTGCCAGAAGCAGCCATGGCAAGGTTCTTTGACCAAACAGGAAAACATAAGGGTACAGTAGGAGGGGTTTAGATACCTCTTCATTCAGTATTTTTTTTTCACGTGACACCATTTATTCAACATTTCAAATTATTGCCAATGATAGTGCTTTATAGTTTGGTTATTTTATAAGCAGCGTTTTAAAAGAAATACTGAAGCTACTACAAATAAAAAAATGCAGCACTTTGCAATACAAATAAATAAATAACGAAGCCCTTTGCAAAGCACAGATATTTTTGTTCATTCTTTTACCCTTGTTATCTTCGTGTTTGGTGATCGGATAGCTGATTGCTTTAATCTTAGACTTTTCTGTCCCTTAGCTATAAGATGCAATACACTGTACACTAGACTTAAGTAGTATCTATAAATTAGCATAGCTGGGAATTCATTGTCAATGGCTTTATTATGGCTGCGGGCTATCGACACCACCAGTCTGTTGAATTAAACCTGATCTCATAGGTTTACATCTCTTAAGCCTAATTAATTGAGGAAGATTTGTTTTAGAAAAACGAAAACATGAAAAAGAAAAACAAAACAGACAGGCTTAAGATTAGCTTGCTGCAGTTGCAGGAAGTCCACTGTCCCTGTGGAGGTAGTTGTAGTCCTATTTAAATGACCATTTTAAACTACTGCAGCCATCAAGTGATGGCTGGAGAAAAACATCAATTTAGCTAACGAGGCTAACAAGGACGGACATCTAACTGATTTTAAAGAAAAAATGGAAAAAGGACTGTAAATTAAATATTTAATTGCAGAAGTACACCAAAAAGGACAGAACGGAGCACACCATTTAGAGCCTACTGGTCTACAAAGGCCATCATGTCACCAGCGGACTCCACATGGGCGTGCTCTAAAATAACCCGGGACCGGACGAGGGCTTTGAACATGGCTGCCCAGTCAAAGAGACCCTCCCTGGAAATCTTACGCTTCCTGGTCATGAAAATGGCCAGTTTACCAAGAGCCAGGAGCAGATTCACCAGGTGGTCTCTTGCCTTGGTGGAGCCATGAACAAGGTGCCCAAAAAGAAGAAGGTTGGAGGATATTTAGGAAAAGTCAGGAAACCACAGCTCCTTATCTTAAACACACGCACAGAAATTTAAATTTAAATTCCCAAACCGGTCAAAATGACCGCCTTGGTCATTCTAGTGTTAAAGTGCCAGTAGGCAGCAGCACTTTAAATAAAAGTTTAAAACAAAATGTTTTAAACTAAAAAACATACAAAATGATAAAATGGAAGGAGCCAAACAAAGGAGCACATGGCCTGTGCTACCTGCCTGCCCCTTCCCCAGTCTGCAAAAGCATAAGTGTCGGTCTAAACTAATTTGTTTTTATAACAAAAACTAAAACAGTTTTGTGTTCCAAAAATAAAATTAAGAAAAACTAAATACAAAAACCTGAAATAGGATTGTGGACCAGACGATGCGGCAAGTGAATACCGAAGAGGACACACAGCGGGCTCAAGGGAGCCAGGATCTCGGAGGCTGAAGCACCAGTCAGGAACAGACAGTGGGAGCGCTGTCATGGCTAAAGGTGACGGCTGGAGAGCCGAGAGAGAGACCTCTGGATGGCAGATCACAGCGCTGTCAGTCAGTCACAGTCAGGATCCTCCTCACCGTCCACCCCCTCCCCGGCTGACACCTGCCAGTCAAGGACACTGCAGAACAGGGCAGAGGAGAGCAGGATGCTGCCACCCTCAGCGAACCAACAGCCCGCCTCACCCCAGTTCAACGGCACTTCTTCCCTGGAAGCCTTCCTCGTGCAGTTCGAGCTGTGCGTGGCTGAATATGGCCGGATATACCTACCTGTCCCAAGCCCTGAAGGGATTAGCATCTGAAGTGCTGTTGGACCTGGGCTGAGAGGAGAGGGTTGACTACATGGCACTGACGACGGCTCTAAAACGGCGGTACGGAGATTGCGACTCCTACCTGGGCTTACAGGACCAGCTCCAGCGCTGGAGCAGAGCACCGGGAGAGAAGCTGGGAGCCCTGGCCACGGACAACATCGCACTGGGAAGAAGTGGCACTGCAGTCCCCAGCGAGGAAGGGCCTGTGTCTGCAGTGGGCTGGATTTGACATTCGCGCTGGGGTTCTGCAACACCAATGGAAGAAGTCAGCTACAGGAGAGGTGAGGTGGCAGGTGGTTGTCCCCCAGGCAATGCGGGAGGACATGCTGAAGGTCCACCATGGCAGCCCCGGCACAGGGCACTTCAGGGTCACTAAAACCCTGCGCCAGGTTTGACAGGGGTTCTACTGGGTACGGTGCAGGCAAGACAGCTGCTCCGCCAGCAAAGGACCCATGAATCGGTCATATGCCCCACTCCAGCAGTTTCCCATCAACGAACCCATGGAGAGGGTTGTGGTCGACATCTTATGCCAGGCTGCTGCAGGACTGCCTGGAGTTGGCCCACTGCTACGCCAGGAACCAGTAGCAGGCTGTGGGCTGCCAGCAGAAGAGAAACTATGACACCAGGGCAAAGGGAGGCATTTCACAGCGAGGGAGCTGGTCTGGGTGTACAGCCCCCAACAGAGGCAGAGCCGCTGCCCCAAGTGGGACAGCCACTAGCTAGGACCTTGCCAGGTCTTGGAGCGAATCGAGGAGGTTGTATATTATTATTATTATTATTATTATTTATTTCTTAGCAGACGCCCTTATCCAGGGCGACTTACAATTGTTACAAGATGCCCCCCACCTGGGATTGAACCCACGATCCTCCGGTCAAGAGTCCAGAGCCCTAACCACTACTCCACACTGCTCCACCGTATATAGGATCCAGCTACCACTCAGAGACGGGAGAATCGCCACCAATCAGAATCTTGGCTTGCCGCACAAGCGGGACCTGGTTGCAACATTGTTGTCACAGATCAGGGGACAAAATGTTGCAACAATCAAGGAATCGAGAGCTGGAAGCTGTGGGATTGGTGGCTGGTGCACCGGGGGCCTTGGCCTGGACGGAAGGATAAGTAGCGGGCTACTAAAAGAGCTGGTAGGTTGAGATGAAAGAGAGCTGAAGAACAGAGAGAAAGATTGGAGAGAAACAGCCAAGGAGAGCCAGAGAAAAGCGGGACTAAAGAGAACCAAGGAAGAAACCAGAGACTGCACCTAGTTGGCTGTAGTGCACAGCCAAAACAGTGTGCTTTGGATTTTATTTTATTTTCTTTTATTTGATTATTTTGTCACAGTCTGAGTAGCACTACTACTCAGCTGTAGTTGTACCACTGGCTAGTAAAGCAGCATGCTTTACTAGTCAAGTATAGAGTTGTGGCTTAATAAACTGCTGCATTCGAGAATCTGAAATACCTGTGTGAGCCTGTCTTCATTTCCTGCAAATGCTACAATATATTATATGTACATGTATAATAGGGTTATAATAAATATTTATGCAGTCAAAAAATATTTAGCAAATAATACAAGAATAGTACACAGCGCTTTCTTATGGAATGTTGCTTTTTATTATTATTTGTGTAATACTATGTCATTTTTTGGGGGGGGCGGGGGGCAGGGGGTTCGTGGCCAAATGAGGCAGGCTGCACTTTCAGTGTTTTAACACAACCTAAAAACTTTGTGGGAACCCAGTTCTAACCCATGTATGTACTGATCATTTTCTGTACATAGAATATAATGACCCTTGCTTTCTGTCATTTCTAAAATGTATTGTCCATGTGTACAATCAATATGTTACAGATAACATAAAAATACTCTGTAAAACCAATTGCAATGTTATTAATGCAACATTAAAATACTGTGCCCTAATCTTAAAATATTCAAGATGTTTGTAAGGAATGAGTTTAAGAACTGTTTATAAAATAATTTCTAAACTTCTAACCTTCTCTAAAACAATTGATTATTATTATTTTTTTTTTTTTAATGAACTGCAAACTTTACTTAATTAATCAAAATTGTATTTAAAAAAAACAAAAAAAACCCCACATTCCTTAAAACAGTCTTGTGTGCAACTTTTGTGAATAGGTCCCATTATATATCAGGTACATGTACAGCTATGGCCAAATGTTTTGCATCACCTGGAATTTTAGGATTGAGACATTATTTAAAAAACTAAAATAAACTATATATGTGTGTGTGTGTGTGTGTGTGTGTGTGTGTGTGTGTGTGTGTGTGTGTGTGTGTGTGTGTGTGTAAACATAATTTAGATATTTTATTTAACATCATGTAAACAAAAAAACTACAAAATGATATCGCAAAAGTCTACAGGAAGCCATAATAGCAGTACAGTATTTCATGTTAGATTTCGAAATGTCACATTTTTCAATTTTTTTGTTAAGTACCGTTATATGAAAAACTACAAAGCGGTATGTAATTCAATATGTAAATGTAACATTATTCAGCAGGTTTAATTCGACGTTATGAAGTAAAATTAGTTAATTTTATAAGGTGATGCAAATCTTTTGACCATTCAGTAGCTATACACATTCCATATGGGTGACTTCAGCTGAAGCCAACATGTTGTGGCCAATGCAGTTAGCTTTATTGGTACTATTGTCGTTGTTTACTGTTTTGACTGTAGCATGTAGCGTTGTGTGTTTTTGTTCGGCTCCATGTGCAGGAGTTAAAACCAATCGGTGCTGCTCATAATAGGAGAGCCCAGCCATTTGTAGCCGCAGCCAGCATTGATGATAAAAGGCAGGTAGTGAGTTCGGCCTACAACACACCTATAGGCCTGTACTCTGCCGGCAACATCCAGGACGCCCTCCACGGACAGATGAGAGGCCTCATTCAAGACAAACCAGAAGGGTGAGTTTTTAAGGGTTTTATTTGTCCATGTCCAATTGTCTTCATCCTGTGTTTGTCTTTGATGTCCATAAGCCCAGCTCTTGAGGCTTACGTTTTGTGTATCTAAAACTCTTTTGTTCTTATTTTACATAGGTCTATAACAAAAACAAAAATACTATGCACATAATCAACACCAGTGGTTTGCCCATTAATCTTAACAAAGTAATCCAGCCTTTCCATGCACTAGCACTCTTAACCTCTTTCTAACCTCTTTGTTTTTTTACAGGACCTAGGCTACTTCGAACACAAGTTTAATGTCAGACCAAAACCATTCGTAGTCTCAGGCCAAAGCAGGTTACATGCACTAGGTTTTTGCAATCAAGCATGCAATCTGCATTTTATGGCTGTTATAAGCATAGTCTGCATTATATAACGAACCCTGTTTAGAAATTAGAGGTAAACATGTGGTAACCAGGTTTACAATGTGTATACTGTGCACTGGAACAATTTCATTTTTATTTTAAAAATGTACATTAATTGTACTGGTAATCTTTACATTTATCACCTAAACAAGACAGCATGGCTTTCCAAAGTATACTAACCTGTTTTTATTTTAATTTTATTTTTTGTGTGAGTAGTTTATAGTAGCATTTACATTACTTCACAAATATAACATGAAGTCTATGGGAAGCATATCTTGTAAGGGGCATGACGTTTAGAAAAGGTCTGTTTAAGGTATGCATATGGTAGTATGATAAAGCCTGTTATTGGTTTGAGTGTGTGGCATCCTGTTGCAAGAGCATAATCAAAATGTATTAATAAGATTTGTAACTACCATACATATCATTTCTAAAATGTTTCCCTTGCAAAAATGTTGTCTCATCTGTATTGTCTTCCCCTGTCATCTCTGCTAATGTCTGTGGTGGTTTGTTGTTCATTGTCGTTATGCTGGTGTCTTTGTCGTATGTGTCATTCCTGGTCATTAGTGGATGCAAGAAGCACCCCCGTGTGGTCACTCGCATCATCACCCCCAGCGATTTAAAGGTTGCAATGAAAGAGTCTCCTCAAAAGACCTGGGTGGCAGAGCTGCCAGGGCTTAGGATTCAACATGCCCAATTTAACTCCCCCATACAATTGTACTCAGATGCCAATATTATGAACTCTCTATATGGACAGGCGTCTTCCACTTTAACTGAAAAACCTGCTTTCAGGTAATCAAAGCTGGAGGCTACAGGGAATGTGTTTCTGCCCTGTCAGTTTACTGCAGGAAGTCTTCACCATGTTTGCAGTCACTGAATCATTGAAAACATTCTTAGTCATTTTTAATAAAGATCATATATACAATAACTACTGAGAATTGATTTTTTTTAAAAAAGAAACATTTCATTCAGATATAAAGTGCATGGTGAGGTATTTTCAAAGGCTTGATCTGAAGCATAATACTGTACTATGCAACAGCACATAACAGGACAGACATTTTACAATTCAGTTCAGAAAAAAACGTAAACTGTAGATTTTAATCAAAATCCTTAATTACTATGTAACCATTTTGGAAGAAATGTGTAGCACTAGGCCCTAGGGACTAGGGCACCAGAGACAAAAAATGTTACACTATGAATTATTGCTGTAAAAATAAATAATGATGCCACTTATTCTGCAGTGTTGAACCAGAGCCATCGATTGAGCAGTCACACGTGTACAAAATGCTTCAGGAGAATCAGGATGAATACCATGAGCCTCGGCAGTCGGGCTCCTTCAGAGCTCTGCAGGATTACGTGGAGGACGATCCTGGTGAGCATTCATGGCTCTGTAGTTGTCACCCCGGTGTTATATTTGCTAAGCATCAGTAAATAAAATTTTAAAAAGGTGTACATCGTGACAGAGCAGGTTTACAAGATTTAGGGTGGCATCGCTGTTAACATCACATGTGCCTTGAAATAGACCACCGGGGAAACCTCCACAGTAATAGTTGTCTGTGTTCAAAATACTTTATCAGTTAATGCTAGCTATTTAATCCCAACTGGCAGGTTCTCGTCCCACTGTCACTAGAAGTGTGAGAGCTCCCATCACAAAGGTTGGTAGACCTACCGGAAGTGTTCAGAAGCTGCCGTTGTGCGACAAATGTGGCAATGGGATTGTGTGAGTATTGCATTCACTTTTACAAAACAAAGCAAGCTGAATGTCAGGGGACCCTGGCTACCAGTATTTAGAATGTTCTTGTGCTAAAGTATTTATTCATATGCACCACAAAACCAGTCTAACTAATTTTGTTAAAATATCAATAACCAATAAAGCAACTGATAGCATTTACTGTCAGATTAGTCTTTAATTTAAATATACAGTATAAGTGAAAGATTATTTCATGAATAACAGCAATTTTTCTACATTTTATCACATTTAAATCCTATTACAGATAAACCGTGCCAGATGTACTAGTCATTCGGTTTTTCTTTACAGCGGGACCATTGTGAAGGCCCGTGACAAGTTTCGCCACCCCGACTGCTTTGTGTGCTCTGACTGTAACATGAATCTGAAGCAGAAGGGCTACTTCTTTGTGGAGGGACAGCTGTACTGTGAGACCCACGCGAGGTCTAGGATGAGGCCTCCAGAGGGATATGATGCAGTCACTGTTTACCCTACAGCCTAAACATCTTGCTTATTGGAAGTACTCCTTCAGAATCCATTGAGATTAACATTAGCAGGAATGTGCAGCATGGTACATTACACTATATAAACATTGTTACATTTTGGTTCAATGCAAAACATACAAGAGAATGCTCCACTTATAGTTAGTAATTGCTACAGAATACAAGGGTCAACTAAAAGCCTATCTTGTTCAGAGTGTACACACATGCATGTTATTTCAGTCTGCTACATAATTATCTGGATAAGCAAGTAAACCCTAGCCAGTGCATATTTCGTAGCTTACAACTGTGCTAAGACTACAATGAACTTAAAGAAAGTGTTTGTACAACAGTACCTTCAATGTTCCATATAAAAAATAAGTATTTTCTTCAAGTATCTTATACTGCTAAATTAACATTTATATACATATTTAGATAAACAGATATGCAATTAGTATGCAATGGAATTAATAGAAACAGTTTAGGTCTGTAGTCTTCTTAGCTGTATAGTGTATAATGTAATTGTAGTATTTTCACGCACTTACACCACAGTATGGTTTCTCACTTATTTTCCTCTTTCTCTATGTACAAAATGTTTATGTAAGGAGGATATGTGACTACTGAAAATAGCTTACTATTATCTATTTATTTCTTCAATAAAAGCTAAGTGTTGTGTTATAACAGTATATCATAATATGTTGTGTTATGCACATGCAATAACGTGCAAAAACATATGTAACTCCAATGTGTAATGAAAATGTTCACATGTTCTGCAGTAATATATATATATATATATATATATATATATATATATATATATATATATATATATATATATATAAGAATTGATAATTGAATTTGTTTTAGTTTTTTTGTGTCCATTTACAACTATTTCTTTATTCCTTTGTGTCATCCAAACAGTAAACATGGATTACTAAAACAGTAATTTTGGTAGAAAGTATGCCTTAATTTGGTACAACCTGTTAACATCTTGTAGAATTTAGTATTCCAGAATAACAGTAGAATATCCAAAATAGCAGCATTCTGATATTCTAAATAGGAGTAATCTGTGTTCCTAATATACAACAGGGGAATATTACAGTACCTTTGTTCTCAGGCTGATGCTCTAAACCATTTAGCAATTGTATTTCAAATATGAGACTCACATCATGATTGTAAAATGGTTCAATAGACACATGTTACTGTCCTTTCACTCACTTTATTAGAAAGCTGTGGTTTATAATTAATTCTGCCAGTTTGCAAACTCAACAGGGTTTCGCTTTGATAATCATAATAGGGAGGAATTATCACAGATCTTTTGCTGCCAACTCCACAGATGGCATCTAATAAGAAGCGACGTTGGAAGGCTCCGTCTGGTCAAAGACAATTACTGTGCTGGTGATGATGTCCCTTAAAATGTACTCAGAAGGATTATATTGGGTTGGAGTTAAATATATTGTTTTGTACGTAAACAAAGAAATCATAATGCAGTTCATACATTATCTAATAGCATTTGGTCTACAGTCTTTCCTGTAAGATAGGGACTTGCCCAGCTGTAATTAGGGCTGAAAACTAAACAAAGAGTACAGTTATCTCCTGTGCTTGTATAATCGGCAATCATGTATTTATCATGGTTTGAAGTGCATCACTATTCATTGCAGTTGTGTTATCACTATAAAAGATCTGAATCTGTGCTGAATGTGCTGCGTTTCATTTCCTCCATTGCCCCCACAAGGTCATTGTCATCTTAGATCTTTGCCAGATGTTTCTGTAAACTGCCTCGCCAACTATATGTGACCACAAGTCAAGAAGTCAACTATATTCCAACTTTTCCCAGACAGCAAACCTCAAGGTTGCCATGTTCCATTTGTGAAAAGGTTCCCTTGGTTACATCTGTTTACAAAGAGCTCTAGTTTCAAAACAGTTACCAGTTTAATACAAACTGAGCCGCTACAGCTTCAATAAATCTAATCTCTGAATGTGTTGGTCTGTTCAGTTTTCAGGTTAGATTTAAAGTACTCAAAAGTCTCACACACTAGCAGCCTATTAAACTCATCACAGATTTTCAAAACGTTTTGCTTGATACTGTAATAACTCAGTGAAGACGAAAGAAGCATAGAAGAAGGTATCTTTCAAAGACCTTACCAGTTATTTTGTTTTGTTTTGTTTTGTTTTTTTATTCTCTTACAAAAAATGAGAAAAGAGGTTGGCAAAGATTTTGTAAGCAAATTGAAGCAATTTTCTGCAGATACTGTAACTAAAAAGCTTTGTCATTGCATAAAATACCTTTTTCTTGGACAGTTAATCTAGCTATACCAACGTGCATTTGGAACAATAAAAGCACATACGCAAAAAGAGGGAATTATTTGTTTAGTTTTTATTAGAATTGCTTAGTCTCAGAGAAAACCTAAAGTTAATATATGGAGACTAAATCTGCATTAACAACAACGTTCCACCAGATGTCTCTCTCACAAAAAAAAAAAAAAAAAAAAACATAGAAAGGAGGCTGGTTAGGCGGCAGGAAAATATAAATTACATGAACCCTTCCTGCGTCTTTAAAATTAATCAAATCACACTGTGTGTGTGTGTGTGTGTGTGTGTGTGTGTGTGTGTGTGTGTGTGTGTGTGTGTGTGTGTGTGTGTGTGTGTGTGTTGTACATATGTTACAGTTCATGTGTAAAATCGGTCAATCTTATAGCCGTGTAGATTTACCAGCTCAGCGGCAAAGTATAAAATAACTAATGAGATGGCAGTTTATGCTGCAGCTTGGCTAGTCTTCTGTAAATGAAGGGCTTTACTTTAAATGTCGAACTGTTGATCTATCAATTGTTTTCTACAAGTTGGTGAATTCTGCATAATTACAATAAATAGAGATTAAGGGGGTGATGTAAGCATAAACGCAGTGCAAATAATTGCGTATGCAAAATTCTAATTTCATTTTGGCACATAGTGATCCGCAATTATGATAATTCAGCATGGAGAATCCACCATGAATGAGATTTATAATAATAATAATAATAATAATAATAATGGTTTAGTGAACTGTGATGGGCGCTCCATCATAACTAGACTGGTAAATCAATTATGCAAAGACATTTCAGTAACCCCATAAGACCATATTTTATTAGGAATCTGTTTGAGCAATTAAAGTTATGTACATCAGTTTTATATGGAGGATATTCCATGCCAAAATTACAAATAAATAAATACATACAGGAATAAATGTTGAAACAAATTAATAAATGAATTAATAAATATAGAAATAAATACATGGAATATCCCCCATAGTTTTTACTAGTTCCGTTTGAAAATTAAATGCAAACGCATACTATCTGTACCGGTATTTGTCAATAACAATACAATAGTAATTTATACAAGCTATTTGTATAAATTCTCGGTGGCGCTACCACGATCACTAATCCTGCATGTGGTTCTCTACGCCCCTCTTGCACTGGTGGTGGGGCTCTTCCACTGTTTTGAAGACGGGTCTGCTCCAGCACACCACCTTTTAGAATCTGCAGGGGATGCGCAGACTCTGCGCACAGAGGATGCGTGACCTCTGTTGTCAGTTCCGGCTGCGGTCAAGCAGTTTGCCTTTCTCGGACAGGGTAAGCACGCAGACCTACATAATTTGACGCAAACTTTGCTGATGACATGTTGGTTAGGGGCGCATTCTCCTGCAGAAAAGCAACCGAGTTTACAATGAATGAGGGTCTCAATGAGTGCATCTGTGTATTTAGCAGACACACAGTTAGGAGTACGGAGAGCAGTAGTCGTTGTATGACATTTGTGGCGAACAAAAATACAAACAAACAAAACACAAATGTCGGAAAAGAAAAGGAAAATTGAGAGTCCTTACGGCTGAGGTCCCTCAGCATTGAAAGGGAGTTGTATGGAAAAGTCTCAGCCAGCACGAGTTATGTTAGCCTCAGGAAATTATATGTATTGGCCTGCCTTTTTTAACATGACATCCAGAAATGTGCCGAGCATCTGGAAAAACATTGTAAGAAGTGTAAAGTTTTTGGAGGGTCAGCAACTGCCTAAGTGCAATGCAAAATCCTTACAACACATTATTGCGCCTGCTTAGTATCCAGAGCCCGCCCAATTACATACTCTTTTCTTGATTGGAGTGAATTTCAATGTAATTTTAATCGATTAATGATGTCAAAATGCAGATTTGATAGATCTGATGCAGAAAGCTAGGTCAACACCATTCTTTACATACGCCGCATTTTTAGCGACCGGTAAAATCAGACTTTACGGCTGCTAAACACGATTTCCGTCAACATTATGGGGTTTTTTTTCACCCGCAAATCACTTTGCGCATCTATCAGACGCCTTGGATGAAGCCATGTTGAAAACACACACACACACACACACACACATATATATATATATATATATATATATATATATATATATATATATATATATATATATATATATAGCCATTAATCTCCCTGGCCTGGCACTATTTCTGAATTGAATTCACCGCAAATGCTGTAGCATTAACTACCATCTGCGTTGTTAATTTTATACATTGACTGCTGAGCTGGTTAACCTACACATATACCGGTTATTTTATAGCTTGACAGATGAGCTGGTAAATCTACACATTTACTGGTTAATCTATAGATTTACCGATTTTACACATGAACCGTAACGTATTTCCTGGAGAAGTATAAGTAGTTCTAGTATGTTTGTGTTTCCATGGAAACCATCAATTGGGACAGACGCGCTGTAGACGTTTGAGGAGGTAGTTAGGGAACGACTGAGTAAGCAAACTGTGTGAGGTACCTTTAAAAAACTTTCATAATGTGAATATGATCAACTAACGCGTCCTATGAAGCGGCTTGGAAATACACAAAACGGTAAGAAACAGTTGTTTTGAACTGCCCGGTTCAGCAAGTGTACAGCTATATTGCGGACATATCGCACTGCTGCTACTGAATTGTTTTAATGTTTTTCTTTATGTAATCAGCCTCACTCTTAGTCAGTCTTGTATATTAAATAAAAAGTTTAAGTCACAAGTATTGTAATTGTTAAAAATTACAGTTATTTTAATGGAAATTGGATACCATGCCATTTTACGTCCTGCTAAGAGATTTTCCTGCAAATGGGCCTGTTGGCAGGCAGAATTAATTTTGTTAAATTAAGTAACTTTGCCAATTTGTTCCAGATTCAGAATTTTCAGTGATAGGCCTAAACTTCACAGGGATGCATTAATAACATAGATTACCAGGGAGACTCAGCACTGAAGGTACTTATTTACATTTTACACACTGGATGCTTTTATAAAGTTTAATTTAAAAACAGCATACGAGAAACCTGTTAAAAATTCATTTTTGACATTTTTGGTAATACAATGCATCAAAGCTTCACAAAAAACGAGGGTATCACAGACTATATTCTGTGCTTTCCATTAGCCTAGAAACTGGTGTTAGAAAATGTAGTCCTGTACTGTTTTCACTTGACCCCAACCTATTTTACACCAGCCTTTTCTTGTTATTTGTTGATTTTACCATTCCCTTAACATAGGTACTGCGGCACCAACTTAAAACATTTGAAGCGCTGCGTCAGCAAACAATGCAGAATGTCACCGCTGTGAGTTCAGTTTCTTGATTATTTATTTCTTAGCAGACGCCCTTATCCAGGGCGACTTACAATTGTTACAAGAGATCACATTATTTTTACATACAAATACCCATTTATACAGTAGGGTTATTACTGGAGCAATGTAGGTAAAGTACCTTGCTCAAGGGTACAGCAGCAGTGTCCCCCACAAGGGATTGAACCCACGACCCTCCGGTCAGGAGTCCAGAGCCCTAACCACTACTACACAGTGCTGCCCTGATACCAGTATTGTTAGAGAAATTACTCACAAACATCAACATTTAAAATCTTTTAAAACGTGTACTTCAAAATAATAATACAAAATAAATACAATTATAAAAAAAAAAAATCTGAAACAGTTTCATGTCTATTTTTTAGGTACAGTCAGAAATTAATGGAATATTCAGCAATAGTCGAAAGGACAGCAAGAGTCAACATGCAAGCCATTACAAACCTTATGTTACTATCTCTCCTACAAATACATTGCAGGTATGACTTTTTATGGAACCCGGTGACAAACATAATTAAGTAAATACAGTAGACAAACCCTAAAAGCAACATAATTTAAACAGAATGGCTTTTTATTGCTAATTATATATATTTTTTTGTAAAAATATTTGATTATTTTATAAAATTTAATGTTTATATAGAAAGTACATTTATTAGTTCATTATATCACACAAAAATCAATACATTAACATTTTTACATTTTGTGTGTATATAACATAGCTGTCTTCTTACAGTAGTGTAAGGATTTATATAACTGATTTAAAACTGATTAGGAGGCGGTGTGGTCCAGTGGTTAAAGAAAAGGGCTTGTAACCAGAAGGTCCCCGGTTCAAATCCCACCTCAGCCACTGACTCATTGAGTGACCCTGAGTAAGTCACTTAACCTCCTTGTGCTCCGTCTTTTGGGTGAGACGTAATTGTAAGTGACTCTGCAGCTGATGTATAGTTCACACACCCTAGTCTCTGTAAGTCGCCTTGGATAAAGGCGTTTGCTTAATAAACAAATAATAATAATAAATCCTTTGACCATTCCCTTATTCATATTAGTTAAACAATATGTCCCAGATGTATTAAAGATGGCAGTACTTTCTGGCTATTAAAGAAAATACAGTATTTAGCATGTTATTTATAAAACTACTGCCTGGTTATTTTACTGGCCTGTAATGGGGTTAGATGTGGTTTACCATCACGGATTGTTACCAAGAGATTGTATCTAACCAATTGTCGGAGGTATGCAAATGAGGTCTGGTTATTTGTTTAAAACTTTCGTTTGAATGACAAATGGCACAGCAAGACAGCACAACACAGTTACATTAAAATAGCCTACAATGCATTGTTAAATGGCGAAAAAAATATGTTTTCATTTGTTACTGTATTCCCTCAGTTTTCAAATACCAGCACAATTCATTCACTTACAATAATAATACATGTACTGTAACCAGGCAGGGAGGGGGTTAAAATTCTCCCTGCCAAAAACACATGTGTATGCACGTTTGTTTAGTTTAATTATTGGTAATTATAACCTGCACCTGGCTATCATTGTAAATTGGAGCCGGGTGCAGGGTATTTAAGGGAAGCAGCCAGTCTCTTCAGGGCTGCTGTTGTGTGTAGAAGCCCGACTGTGCTGGTGTGTGTACAGCTGTAATTATAGAAGAAAGGTAGTGTAAAACCTTGTTGTGTTGTGCTGTGTAAAACGGTGTTTGTTTTGTTTTGCAACCAGTAAATAAGCTTACCTGTCCGGTTATTAAAGAAGGTTCCAGCCTGTGTTCGTTAGTGCTCGTAAGAGCTAGGTATTTATTTTTGTTTTATTTATTTTTGTAAATATTAAAACTGCACGAAAGTGCTAAAAATCAATCTCTGTCCTGGGTCCTATTTAAAAGGGGCAACGAACGTGAGAGAGTGCAGCTCGATCACAGTACACGTTACACATGGTAATTCTCATCACTAAGAGAAGCATTGCATGTCTATTTTAATAACACTAATGTGTTTTCTGTGTTTTGTTATGTGTCTAAACTTATATAGCAACAATGAAATACAGTCAGATACAATGTAAATCTTTCTTTCATTTCTTTGACTGCTATTTTGTTATATTGAGGTTTATTGGAAAACTACAAAGCGGTATGTAATTCAGTGTTAACGAAACATTATTCAGCAGGTTTCGTTCGACTTCATGAAGCAAAATTAATTCATTCTATAGGGCGATGCAACACTTTCGGCTATAGCTCTTAAACACGCGTACGTGTTGGGGGACTTCCAATATATCTTGATGTACAGCCCACACAAGCACAGTGAAGCCTGCCATTTTCCCTAGTTAGACAATGAATAGGCTACAAACCTGATTGTTATGTTTTCCAACCAGCAAGTAGCCTATCCTGTGCAGCCAAGTTAACAATGCAATTGAATGTATGTGTTACAAATAACAAAATACATACATTCCCTAATTATTGGATTATTAAACATAAACTTTTTTTTATTGTTACAGACATGCTAGGAAATGATACCGTTAAGACGCATGATCTCATTCTCCGCCTGGTCTGAGGCATGTGTTAATTATGATTTATGAATCAGACGAATAATTATGCCATCTACAGTACTTCTAAACTATCAATAAATTCGAACTCCTTCCTGTATTTGATTAATTTGCATCCCCTCATTCCTCACCCCCGTGTACAGTAGATAGTTCTTGGTCCAATCTGTTTGGCGACTTTACTTGGTTTGAGGGTACACCACCTTGGCAAATGTTTCATGAATTCATGTCACATAATCATCAGTAATAATAATTTTAAAAAAGCCTCACTTTCTAAATTGTTTTTAGAAAGAAATCTGTGTTGTAGAGATTTATGTTGAACTATGAAATTCAGTGTTATATTCTTTAAATGACCCGTTTTGTAACTGTTTCAGGACGGAAGAAATGTACCTCAATCTACACAAGAAGGCTCTTTAAAATCTCAGTCAACAGATGCTACAGATATCTTGATGGACAATACATCTGCAACCATGAATAACAACCTGAGTCATAACATTACTTCACCATCTCAGAAGTCCTTTAAATCTGTAGTGACAATGAAAATGGGAAGCATGGTGAAAGACAATAGGAATGCTGTTTCTGAAAAGACTGATGTAATAAATTGTTTAAATGTTCCCCAGGGTGTGGAAACATTTAATATTGTGCTTGCTGGTAGTACAGTACTTGACAGAGCAGGACCCATGCATATATGTTCTGCTGAAAAAACAGCAGTCAATGGAAATGTTTTGTCCTTATCAGAATGTAATGATGATCTTTGGGGTACACTGGAAAAAATCAGCATCACCAGTGAACAAATGAAAGTAGAAATGGATAAATCACAGACACGGGAAATAGCTCTAGCACTTAATCTTCAGCATCTTAAACACACAATTAGACTTTTACCTAAAGGATCAAGAGATCAGAAAAGCTTTGAAGGCACTGATGCTAAATCAAAAATATTTGTATCTAATAAGATAGATGGAATACAAAAATCCACGACTTCACTGAAGGAAAACAGTTTGAATCTTCATAAGGACATACAAAGTGGAAGTGCAGGTAGCAGCCCAAGTCATCATTGTGACAATGGGACGTCACAAACTAATCAGGGTACAGAAATCAAAAATCAAGCAACAACTAATTCTGACAAGTCAGAGTCCATGTCTAGTATGAGAATGGAAAACTTACAAAGTCCTGGTCATGTTAATCATCTAGAAAACCAAAAAGAAGTACTAAGCCCAATTAATGGAAAATCAAACAAACCTAAAGACTTAAGCAGCAAGTCTGTCTTAACTCTCTCACAGTTGAAACATTCCTCAAAAGATTTAAGGTTACTGGAAGAGAACTTACTGAACTTTGAGGATGATAACTTATCGTTAAAATCAGAAGTAAATCGACTTAAAGTTTTAACTGAGACTCTAAAAGAGCAAAACATTGTTAAAGAGAGTACAATTGTTCAGCTGGAGGAGGAAAAGAAAGACCTTCAAAGCAGGCTAAAAAAGACAGAGGCAGATAGTAAAGAATATGTGAAAGAGCTTAAGAAACTTCTTTATAAATATGACAAAGTTAGAATTCATTACAAAACCCTTGATGAAGAAAGGAGACGGCTTACTTCTGAGCAAAAAACATTTATTCATTTGCTAGATTCTATAAAAGAGGAGCAGCAAAGAGCACATGACAAAATGCTCAGTGTTGTAAATGAAAAAGATCAAATAAAGGAAGTGCTGGAAACAACTAACAAAAACTTTTTGCAGGTCAAAGATGAGAAATTAATGTTACAACGCAAGGTCATACGTATGATGGAGGAAATTAACCTTATGGAAAAAGAGCTTGGCAGTAATCAGCTGGAATCTCAGCAACTTAAAGAAAGAGGGGCTGCTCTGAGGTCAGAGAAGGAGACCCTTCTTCAGGTACTACAAGAAATCAAAGATGAGAAACTTACTCTCGATATGACCTTGCAGGATTCTGCCAATACCATACGAACTCTGCAGAAAGAGGTAAAAAGTCTCTCTTCACAAAAGTCAGCAACAGAGAAGAAGCTTCAAGATGAGATGCACAAAGTCCAGGCTGATAGAGTCTTCAACAGTGTGGCCAAAGAATGTGAGGTTTTGTCAGTAGAAGTGGCAAACCTCAAAGAAGATAACAATTTTCTCAAGCAGGAGCTGGAGCAGCATATCCAAGAAGGTCTGCAACTAAGAGGCAACATGTCAAGACTGAAAGAAGAGTGTAAGCGGATGGAAAACTGTCTGCTTACCGTGCAGAACGAAAAGGAAATTCTCCAAGTGGAACTGCGACAGTTTCATAAAGATTGTCTTGGTCTTAGGAATGTCACTGGGGCTCATCTTGGTAGCAAAACACATGATACATCAAGCAGTTCACTGGGGTCGAAAGAAATGTCATACTTTAAGGATGGAGTTAGCAGTCATCACAGCCCAGAAGGTGCAGTATACCTCTATATATATATATATATATATATATATATATATATATATATATATATATATATATATATATATATATATATATATGTATATATATATATATGTATATATGTATATATATATATATATATATATATATATGTATATATATATATATATATATGTATATATATATGTATATATATATGTATATATATATATATGTATATATATATATATATATTATATATATGTATATGTATATATATATGTATATATATATATTAGCAGAATAGTCTCCAAATATATTGACATTTTGTTTGTGCATTAAGTAACATCAGCAATATTTAACATTAAATTCCTATTAAATTCATGATACTGTAATAATAAACAGGTTGGTAGCTGGCATACATCATACAGTATTTTGTAGCACCATCACAAGTCGTATATATGGTTGCTTTGTTGCCCTCATTTCTGTAGGTTTGTTCTAAAATAACGTGATATACAGCAGGCCTAATATGAAACTAGTATGATGATGGGAGTCTAAAGCAATCAATAACAACTAAATCCAGATTGTATTTATTTTATTTCTCAGGGCACCCGTGTGATTTTTCTTGGTTGGAAAAAGGCCATTCTACTCCAGGTTTAACAGGTATTAACATGCCATGGTTGGTAAAGTACATTATTTTTGTATTATTATTATTATTATTATTATTATTATTATTATTATTATTATAAAGCTTAGTTAGCATTAGTACTATAAATTTCCCCCAAAAAATGATGTGTACAATACACACACGGTCATATCGGGTATTCTAGCACATGAGAGTGTGTGCTGAGAGGGAGTTAAGTTAAATGTGCTGTGTAAATAATTCAGTAGTTCAGTAAAGATCACATCAGCAATCACCTTGGTAGTCAAAACGTTATTGCATAGAAATTGGCTCAATTGTGTCAATTGCTGCCAATTCAGTGTAAATCTAATTTAAAAAATGTTTTAGGGGGCTCCCGAATGGCGCATCCAGTAAAGGCGCTCCACGTGGAGTTCAGGATGCGCTCTATAGTCTGAACGTCGCGAGTTCGAGTCCAGGCTATTCCTTTGCCGACCGAGGACGGGAGCTTCCAGGGGGCGGCACTCAATTGGCCCGAGCGCCGCCCGGGGGGAGGGAGGGTTAGGTCGGCCAGGGTGTCCTCGGCTCACTGCGCACCAGCGACCCCTGTAGTCTGGCTGGGTACCTGCGGGCTTGCCTGTAAGCTTCCCGAGAGCTGCGTTGTCCTCCGACGCTGTAGCTCTTGGGTGGCTGCATGGTGAGTCCGCAGTGTGAAAAAAAGCGGTCGGCCAACGGCACACGCTTCTGAGGACAGCTTGTGTTCGTCTTTGCCCTCCCAAGTCAGCACAGGGGTTGTAGCAGTGAGCTGAGCATAAAACAATTGGCCATTCCAAATTGGGAGAAAATAATAAAAAATAATTGGCAACGACTAAATTAAAAAAAAAAAAAATGTTTTACACAGAAGTAAATGTTATATTTAAACATGTGTGTTTGTTTTCACTTTACATAAATCAAACTACATGGAAAAATAAAAATGTCTCACCTTTTTCTCACGCTATATTGGTAGTACTTTTCGGTTAATTTGGGTTTTCATGTAGTTTTCTTTTAGGGAGAGAAATTATCCTTCCAAATGTAAATTATCTAATTAATATTAAAATACAGTAAGGTATAATTAAATATCTCGATCAGAGTTCCAGTTTGGCCTTGCGTGAATACTGATATCGTGCAGCTTTCTATAAACTGGGTTTACACAAACCAAACCACCAAACAAATATAGTAAAAAAAACAAGAGAAACAAAACAAAAACCCAGACACAGCGATACACACAAATAGCATGAGAAAAAACATTCCATAAGAAAGTGCGAAACATTTTTTGACTGCATATATATTTATTATAAACCTGTTCTACACGTACATATATAATATATACAAGTTTTCCTACACAACCGTAGCTTCAGCAATTCTGATACTTATGATAGTCTATGAAGGAACTAATACTAAAACTAAGCAAATTAATCTAGTACTTTAGGTTAATGATATAGAAATTATGTAATTACTGATGGTAGTACATCTAATAATATAGGCTACCCTACTCGCCCACATTTCCCACTACATCATTTGCTAATAATAATAATAATAATAATAATAATAATAATAATAATAATAAATACCTGAATCAGAATTCCGCAGGACCCATGCAAGGCTGTCACCAGTAGAATGTGGTTATATTTTTGTTATTGTTGTTGTTATTGAGGATCCAGTATGGGGCTGTATAACGCTATATTTTTCCAAACTCCGCTACTTACTCTTTAAATCGTACAATGTTTTAAATTTGGCCTATAGCATGAGATATGTGCGTGACTTTCTCACAACAATGGAGGGAGAATGTGGAGTTTCTAAACTGCATGGAAACCCCGCCACTGATTTGGAACATATTTTTTTCATTTCATGTTGTATATTTAATGCATGATGAGTGAAGGAAATGATAACTTAGCAGTACATCAGAAGTTGCATTCAGTGTTACTGATTTGTAATTCTACAGAGAGAACATTTGATGAAGTAAGGAAGAGATTTGAAGAAGAAGAATGGCAGAAGACGCTGAGGTATGAAGGTGCCATTGACCATTATGAGTCAGTCAGCAGTACAGTCAAGAAACTCAGCAATACAGCAGACACAAGAGAGGAACTCGCATCTCAGTTTGATTTACTTCCATATAAACTTCAAACAGATGAATTCAGAGATCCCAGGAGAAAAAAGGCTGGGCCCCAAAGAAAAATATATATAAAATATGACCCAAGCAGACTTGATAATTCTGTGTATCAACTTTTGTTTAATAAATGATTTAAAAAAAAATCCACTAGTGAGTAGGTTTTTATGCATCTGTGTGTCATTCAGTTAGTATAAATGTTAAACTCTCTTCAATACTCAATAATAATCTTAATTTATTATGCTATGTAGTTTTAACAAGATGGGACTAGGCCAGCCACAGAAAATCTGCAAACTTGACCTGCTTTGTATGGACAACTTTCTTCAAGATAAGCATGGAGATGGTTGTGAATCACCCAGAACTAACACACAAGAAGAGGAATCAGATGACACTGATAGTAGCTTTTATAAGGTAATATTTTAATTTGATTTTCTTATGCAATATTAAAATTGAACTTGAAGAAAAAGAGTGAATTTGAAAACTATGGAAACAGTTTGTGAACCATGTTCATTCTATTTATTGTTTTTTCAGATCGTTCTGTAATACAGTAGATATAATTGCTTTCTTACTAGTGGAAACCCATAAACATACTTCCTCGTGCAACATTCAAGCAGTAACAGTAGCTGATTACTTCCTTAGCTTCCCTGTTTAAGAAGAGACCTGCACCACCCAGCAGTGATGGCATATGAAGACTCGAAAGAGGTAAGTTTGCAGAACTCGCTGCATAGTTTACAAGAAACACATTACGTTACCTTTTCTGTGTTTCGTGTTTCACAGAGTTATTTTTTTAAACATATTGTCGACCCTTTACATTTTTAATTGGACATCATGGGTCATAAAATCAACTGGGCAATGCATTTCTCAACTTGATTTATTCAGGAGCAACCGCCTGATGAAAAACATATGTCTTCTAAGGATTGCAGTGTAACCAGATCACGCTACCTCTTGCAACAATGCTGGATTTTTATTCCCGCAATACACTACTCATTACAATCAGAGCACCAGCATGGTTGCAGGAGGGAGCACAAACTGGATACACTGGGATGTTTGGAAGAAAAATCTTTCCCCTGGCAAACATTCTCGAGTAAAAGTTGAAAATAAAATAAATTCCCAAATGTGTTAACATACAGTATGATTTGTAAATTAAAAATATCAAACAATTGCTGTGATATGGGGGGAAAAAAGACAAAACAGCGAAGGAACCTAACCAAAAGCATCTCACCAGAACAACCTGCAGAGCTGTTTCAAACAGCAGGGTTACTGGTCTCCCATTTGCAGTCTTACTCATATGGGATTTACCTATCCGTCCCTTGATTTCACCCAGAAGTTCATCAAACTCCATTCTGTCTGGCCTAAATCTTGTGGTCTGTTTTTTCCTAAAGAAGATTCAACGATAGGAGGATCCTTCCCATATCTCCTCCAGAATGCTACCTCTTAAGTGAATCTGGTGGGCAAGTTTTCTGGGAAGAAGATTCTAATCCAAAGATATTCTCACAAATAACACCCTGCTGTCTGTGACAAAAAGCTTGTGGCTGTATTTGATTGTGTCACTTAAAATAGTATTTGTTAATATCTTGTCAAAGAAATTATTATCTGCAGTAAAACTATGTCTGGTGGAGGATTGTCTTTTGTAAAACTAAGATCAAAAGGTAAGCTCTGCATTTGATATACTGTAGGATATGTTTTAAATTGAGGGCCATCATCACTAAAAGTATGGGTCACTACTAACCCCATTTCAAATTAAAATGTGCATAAAATGCCCATTAATAGTTGGGATCTGTCTCATTTTAACTTTTCATTTAGATACTACCTCTTCAAGGCTAACTCTCGAAGAGCTGGAATATGCTAATACAATTCTGGAGAAGTACCTGTATTTAAAAAAAAAAAAAAATGAAAATAAGTATTGTTCCTTATTTTGCAGATAAAATATTTTGAAAAAGAAATACTCAAATAAAATGTAAATAAATTGTTTAACAATAAGTCATTATTATATAAATCAGCACTATGATATATGGGCAATTTCTCTGAGGTGTGCCTTCCTGTACATACTGGTTCACATTTAATTAATTTAGCCTGTTTATTATTTATAATTGTACAGATTCTGCTAAATTGTACTAAAAGATGAAAAAGTGAGTCATCTAGCTCGGTAAATAGCTACACCGATAGGTGAGGCCCACAGGATCAACCAGATTTGACTCCCTAGAATTGCCAGGTGTTGCGACTCATTCAATATAAAGTAGAGTCAAGTATCCAAACTAATTGGGACCGATACAAGTTTACATAATCGATTTGTATGGATAACCGAACAGGCATTAATAACAATTACTGTACCTTTAATAATGTATAGAATAAAGTTAACATACACAAGTACTTAGTACACAAGTAACTACTGATGATATAAAGCTAGTAACCTATTCTATCACATTAAGCATACAAAATTAAAAAGCTTTACAAATCATTAAATTAATGCAATTCAGTAAAACTTTAAAGCCTACAGTTAAGGTAATGAAATACTGTAATTAAACATACCTTATACCAAATTTTGAAAATCATAAAATAATACAATTCAGTACAACTTTGACACATTATAGAACTTTAGGAATCATTAAACTTCAAAAATTCAGTAAAATGTTTCTATACTTTTGATACTTGCTGTTAAGGCTTTGTAATAACGTGCAATTGAAATTAATAAAATAAAAGTTCTTAGCTGCTCAATAACATAGACAGGATCTCCAGCCCTTACTGATTGTTGCTTAACTGCAACAATTTCAAGCTCACAATACTCCATCAAGGTTTCGGTGGTTTGAATAATTCTGTAACTTTCATTTGCCTCAGTCTAATGGTCCTTTTTTTGGCAGCTAAATCTTGTAGCCATTTTAGCAGCAGAAGCTGTGTGCGTAATACACCACATCAAAGATCGGATAATTGACTCTCTGCTGTAGTTATTGTGAGCCATGAGAGATATTGTAAGTTTGGAAAACTTCAAGGGTAACCAAGAGGCTGACTTTGTTTTAGAGTGAGTTCTGTACAGTCAGAGAAAAGGGAGCTTGCTATCAACATCTAGCAAGCAACATCAGAAAAAAGGGAGCTTGCATATAACATCTTTAACCAACAGCTCCAAACATGAACAAGTCAGAGAAAAGGAAGCTTGCTTTTAATAACTGAACTGCAACACTGCTAATACCATCCAGCAAATACCCACATACATAATATATTGAAGAAGGCAGCATGTGACATTTTAAACTGTAAGCTCTAGATAACATCTAGAAAACACCCAATTATTAATAAACTTGAAGACAAAGATTGTTTAAAGTACATTAACATACAGATAACTTCACTACCTGGGATCGTCATTAAAGAAGAGGACAACTAATGATTTAAAGACTCAATTAATGGACTGAATTGACCTACCGGGAATGGTCAATTTTACTGGAAGAATTTATGTTTTGTTAAACGAAGACTGAAAGGGGACACCGCTCTGTAAGACGCCACACATGGTCAACACTGCATCAACTCTGCGAAACAAATTCCCAATTAAAACTAAAGAATAGAAAGATTTACAGAAACTATACTTGGGGAATTAAATAAATGTATATTTGCAGAAAAGTTGACAGTGGTGTAATGTAAAAAGGGTGTGTTATATTTTATTGAAAAAAAGGCTAGTTTTAATCTTCCATGAAAGTAAATTACAGCTAACAGTAGAGTAATTGCAAGGTGATCTATGAACTTGAATAAGGGGTGCTGAATCTTATTTTCCATAAAGAACAGATGAATGGGTGTTAAAAATGTTTTTGTGCCATGATTCTAATTACAGGATATATATTTAACAACTGATTGATGAAGAATTAAGAACGATTTGGTAACATTCTATTAATTACAATTCACTGAATTTATATTAATTTATTTACTTACAATTATCCTGCTTGCATATTTTTATTATTTTGTTTACTGACATTGCTCTTACAGAATAGAAAAATCATAGACAATGTATTGCTTTCACATGTAATTGAAATTTACACTGAATTGAGATTTAGCCAAATCATTATTGCTTACTGAGGTTAATGTGCTGATTTATGCTATTTTGATATACATCCTTCTTTCCTACTTTTGTACTGAATTCACAAACTTTTGATAAAATGTATAAAAGATGTGTTGCGTGTTTTATTGTGCAATTGTTTCCTCGCGATCTTGAGCTAGTTTGGGAGAAATTTTAAACTAAGAGTGCTAACTGAATTAAACCTTTACACACATTCATTATCTTAATTGGGTATTAAATATCCATACTCCCCCACTTTCAATTTCAGATTTTTTTTTTCCAAACAATACATGAATGAGAAAGTAGAAACACACTGCTGTATCAATAATAAAAAAATTAATTCACTTTTGAATCCTTTATTACAGAGATATCATTTATACTGTGCGTCTCAGAAATTAGAAATTTAGCTGTTACAAATAAATACAAATTCAGTACTTAATGTATATTTTGGTAAATGCTGCCATAACTGGCTTTAATTTGTTATAATTACGATCCCAAAAAGTTTTAACAAATAATAAACAATAACCCTCCACAAAGAAATTATTATTATTATTGTCCATTGCTCTTTATGAAATGTTTCTATTAACTAGTGTATGAAAGCATTTTAGTAAGATGGAAAATGAACACATATCAATTTGCAAGTCATGTATTTTTAAATTAATGTGTATATTCTAAATATGTTGTGACATAAAATTAAATGAAAAAAAATACTGAGACATTTATTTTGTAATTTCATAAATAACTCCCATTCTCACTTACTGAATGTATTAAATATGAAACACATATGCAAAATTATTTTATTATCAAGCTGTCAAGAAATACCCATACATTTTTGTGATGTATCCACAAGAGTCTGTTTAATCTACAGTAGTTACTGTAATAGTAATGTACAAGTGGAAGCCTGTTCTAGAACATAGAAAATGTGGTGATCAGATCTGTCATGTGGCTGGGTCCAGCTCATCAATATGCCATTACACTTTGTAAATTCATATAGTTAGCTGGGGTAACAGTCCTAAAAAAACACAAAAAAACAAAAAGAAAATTAGATTATTGATTATAATATATACAGTAATTTCAAATTGTACCTACATGTAAGAAAAACTAAATTATGTAGCTATATTGGCATTAAGGGTAAACAGAAGATAGTAATACAATATATAAATATAAAAAAAGTTATTTGCATAGTATTCTTCCTCTGTTTAGATTACTAAAATAATCTATTTTTGCTAAAACCCAATGTAGTGGTGTTTTTTTTCAGAATGTGTTGTGAGGCAAGAACAGGTTCAAATTTTGGTTAAGAACAGAACATGACACTTTTCCTTGTAAGAATAGCCAGCGCTTTGTGTGCTGCTGTGAGATTTTATCTATTTTCAGACACTTTCTAAAAATACATTTACTGATACTGGTTACATACTTAAATTTCCTGCAATAAGTCAGGGCCTTTGTTATTTTAGAGCAACTAAATACCTTTAATCTGTAACATTCATAACTGAAGTATTCTTTGTGGCACTGTACACAAAGTATTATCAGTAAATATATGACAGTGAAGCTAACTGCCCATCTTACTTCTATTCTAAACTGTGAAATGTACCAATACTGTGTAGAAAAGAATCTGTATGGACTGCAATAAAAACTTTTTATAACGGCTCACAGCACAGCAAAGATTGAGTTAACAGACAGGCATATAATTATATCCACAGAAATATCAAGGTTACTGCAGAAAAAAAAAAAACTGAACAAAATAAGAGAGTATTGGTATCAAAATAGTTCCGTATTAGAACAATTTAAAACCTGAATCCACTCGAAAGACGATTATTCCCTCTTATAGCATGCACCTTTTTATTATCGCAAGGTATACTTACTTCATGATATTGGCAATAACAACACTTTTTACAGGCCTGCTCTTTGGTCCAGGAGATGGTTGGAATACCCTTCCTTCCTTGTTTTTAGTGATAGCCTTGGTTGTTTTCACTTTAAAGGGATCTGCTGAATGGGAAGGATACACTTCAAACGTTCCTGCTTTCATGCCACCAATCTGAAACAAATTACAAAAAAAAAAAAAAAAAGTCTTGAATAAAAGCCTAGTTAACACTGTAATACATAATATTAGCCTAATAGTGGGCCCTAAAATATACTTTGGGAGTCTGGTATTTTAAATGTGTTTAGTTGCATATAATAATGACACTTTAAGATGTATATCTTATACAGTGTTAAAACCTAGAATATCAATGAATAAACATACATTATAAGCCAAAAAACTAAACTATGATTAATTTACAGACAAGTTATCAGTTACCATAAAAACCACAGGTAATAGACAAGTTCAACAGTACTCAATTTCCCCAAAGATAGCAGTTGTGGTGAGATTTCAAATTAGCCACAAATTTAGAAATTGATTCAGAGAATGTAATTTATTATGTATAATACCTGTAGAAGCTTTCTTTTCTTATCTCTCCAGGTTGTCTATAATCAGCATAAATTCGACTTTTGCATTCTAAATATACTGTATTTGTTTTGTGCTGAACATACTTGCTTTACTTGCTCTTATCTGCCCCCTATTTTACTGCATTTAATCCTGTACTTCAGAGTACTGTAATCTGCCAAGTGTTTAATATGTAGTATTTTGTATTTAATCATATCCTGATGTAACTATCACTGACACTGTTATCTGCTGTATTATTGAATTGTATTTTGTCACACTTGTACTTGCTTGAACCAAAGTCATTGTATTTATCTTGCTCTTAATTGTATTATTACTTGTACTGTGATACTTGAAATGTATTTGCTTACGATTGTTAGTCGCCCTGGATAAGGGTGTCTGCTAAGAAATAAATAATAATAATAATAATAATAATAATAATAATAATAATAATAATACTGCCATTGGTTTTATATTCAATAAATACTGGTATGCGATTTCTATACTCCGTGGATGTGGGTTTGTTCATTAGAGTCTGCTTTGAACCATATGGAGCGCTTACCCTACAAAGATTATGATTGCTAGGAATTAAAAAAAATGTACTCAAAAGTATTTGATCTTTTCTGTAAAAAAGGGGGCTCTAAAACTTAAGCAGTGCTGTTGTAGGTGGACATTTTACATTTGTCACATTTCATACACCTATATATTACCTGTAAAGAAATACTTCAATTCAAATGCTTACCTTCTTGGCTGGTGAACTTGGTTTAAATGGTATGACAGCAGGCTTTTTCCCTCCACTCTTCTTTACAGGTGGCAAAGGCTTGTCAAATTTGTAGGGATTGCTATCAAAGAGATCTTTTGGATGGAGGTTTAAGAAAAATGCTCCACCCTTGAGCAAGCTTCTGTGTGATGAGTTATCTGTCTGTGAAACAAAGTGCATGCTAACAGTTACCAGCTATTGTGATTCAATGTTGTATTTCAGTTACCATATATTTTTAATGCTCCACGTGGAAATTCCAAAAATTGTACCTGAAGTCACACCACAGTCACTGAAAACGATTTTGATAACCTTCCGCCACCATTTAATTAAGCTACCAGTGAAAACCCAAAACACAACCGATTAGTAATGGTGTTGGAATATTAGCTTTAGATTGAGTGTCCAGGTGACTTTTAGCTGTCTGAACGGATAGCCTTCTTGTGCTATAAATGTAAACTATTATTGCATATTCTTCAGGACTAGAAACTGCTCCAAAAACAAAATGTAGTTAGGATTAAAGGGCACTGGACATTGTTCTCTTTGAGCAGGGTTGCGCAGAAAATACTGCCTTGTAAGAAAACATACTACAGAAAGTATATGTCTTCAGGAGACTGTACCGATTCCCTCAGTATTTGTTTGACTTACAATATGGATGAAATTTGGTTGGATTTCTTTTTGTCTGCATTTTGTTGACAAATTTTATGAACTTCAATATCTCCAAAAACGATTACTTATTTTCAAAAGTCACTGACACCCTACTTTAGATGAATTGATCATTAAACTAAAAATGTATGTTCATGATTAGCATTGTTTTTGGCTATCATCTGACTCCATCTAATAAACCACTCTTACCTTTCTCATTTGTTTTTCTCTGTCATATGGGTCTGCAGTGTACGGGTACGGTTTTGACAAAGTTAAATTGTGATATCTACAAAAATATTTAAAACATGTTAAAACTGAGTCAAGAACACATATCTGCTTTATGAAAGGTGAACTTTAACTAAATATTAAGCAGTTCTTACCCGTATCCAGTTCCATGCTTTGGAGGGTTTGTTAAAACATTCTTTCCTGGCGATTTGTAAGGTGTTTTGGGTACTTGTAGTGCACTCATTGCTTCAATGGGAGTACTAAATGTCCCATAGTAGCTGCCGGTTCCTGACCTAAAAAATTAGGATTTATCTAGAACGAATTCAGTTTTATAAAGGAGGAGGAAGGAGGGACAATCAAACTGAGCCTAAGCTGTGTTTAAATTAAAACATGAATATTCCATAAATAACATATCACAGACATCTACAATAGGTACCTAAAAATTGCACTGACAAATATCAGCCACAAGAGGTCATGACTGATCTATGAAGGTAGGATCCGTCGAAGAAGCGCTTCCAGGTCACACAAAGTTTGTGTCCTTTAAACAGAATATTTTTCTTCCTATTTCTTTAAAACTTGCACATATATTAAAAAATCTGGTATGTTTTATTATTTATGTGATAATAGATTTGATTTGGTGTTTAGAAATATAATGAAATTCTAGCAATTGTAATCATACCAGAATCAAAAACAAACAAAAAAAGACAATAAAATGTCAACAAAATGCCTAAAATCTCAGATCTCAGATTATATATATATATATATATATATATATATATATATATATATATATATATATATATATATATATATATATAGTGTAGAATTGATTAAACAAATATATTATCTTACGGCTTTTTTTCCCCATTGCTGGGAAGAAAGGGTTTTCCTATATTCTTCTTTGACTGCTGCATCTTGAATTGTCTCCTTAGTTTGACTGGGTCAGAATAGGCTTCTTTTTCAAAGACTCTCTTAAACTGAGAATCAAAGTAACCCTCTTGAAGGGCTGACCTCACCTTCAAGCCTCCAGGCAACATTTGCTTGTTTTTGGATGCTGCAGCATTGAAAGGTCCTTAAAAAGAAAATGTAATAACTTAAGGAACTGAGATTTATATAGCTTTAATGTTGAATGTTTTAGTATAAATATATTTCTACAGATTTATAGAATTCAGGTGGCATATATACTGTAAAAAGATTAAGGGCCATCATTTCAAAGTGGTCTCTCTGCTCTTTTATCTAGTACTGTTTAAACATGGGAAAAGTCTAGGTTAGGGTTACAAAAACTGAGAAACAAACCACTTCAGAAGACCTTCAATTAAATTACCAGTTGTTTGGTTCTTGAGTTATTGTAACACAAGACTGGAGTTAATGGGAGGCCCATATATATATATATATATATATATATACACAACCCAAATATGCATACCCTGTTATATAAAGAAGTAAGGTTTTTTTTTTTTTTACTGACTAACCTTTTTAAAAATGCAATATAGCTCAATATTAGCCCTCTATTAATGGGACAATTATGCTTTATGGATCCTATTCACAAAGTGTTAGCGCATACAGTATATGACAGTTCTTAGACTTTGAAAAAACATTGCTTAAATAACTCATAAGTTATTTCTTGACATTTGTGGTAGTAAATGATTTAGTACATTATCAGGGCAATATTAATAATGGTGTTTAACTTACTGTTGTAAGGAGACATGTATTTGTCTCCAATAGTGATATAGGTTGGCTCGCTGAAGAGGCCAATCCTCTCCATATCTGTCTTCATTTCGGAAGGCATGGTTCAAAGTTGAGGTGTCTCCTGAAGCAAACCAATGTAATGAGAATGATTACAATCTAAAAAGAAAATGCATAAAACAGTGACACTGCTTAACCCATAGAAAAAGCATTGGGTACACATTCCCTTCCTCTGGTTATTCATATTTCTTTTTTTTTTAATGTAGTAATAATTAAATAAACTTTTCTCAATGTCTTCAATGAGTAAATTCTATGGCTCCATACACAAAACCAGTGCCTCAAAAAAATATGTTGTAAATTGACATTGAAGTTAATCTGGTCCTAAATGGAGCGGGGTTTCATGACAACGGTACATCATAAATTGGGATGGTTTAGTGTTTAAATAATTACCACGATGTTATTTAAAAAAAAAAAAAAAAAAAAAAAAAAACATGAATTTTTAAAATCCTGTTTACGTTACACCAGCTATTGGAACTTATTGAACTGTATTTATTTTTTCTAAAGTTAGCACACCTGTTTTGAAAGAGGTCAAATTCCCCTGATGGGCTGAGATAATAATATTCCATGAGGTAATTAATGTGGCTCTGTGGCACCTGATCGTCTTGGATACGGGCCATAGAGGAGCTGCACTCTTGTTGCAACTGTGAGATCATCATTCAATTGTGCCATTTGATTTATACTGGACTCCTCCATCATTAATAGGGGTGCAACAATTAATCGATGCATCGATTATTGATCATCTGGCCTTATTTACCGAGCTTCGATTACGTATTGGTGAATCGATGCATCAAATTAGAACCCAGTTTGAAGTCTCCTGTCGCCGGTTTGCATAAAAAAAACCTTGAGAGTGCGCTTCTTTTAGTGCTGGTACGGTAGATTAGCCCGTTGCTAGGATACATACTTCAGGCCTCTACATTCGCGTGGGACAAACCAAATCAGACGTAGGCATATTGTATTCACGTTTTCTTGATTTAAAATTTTTTGTTTCAAAGCATGTTGTGTTTGGATTATATGGTAATATTATATAAAAATAATCTGAATTTAGTACGATAGTTAAATATTAGGATTTGTGAGATTAATTCCGATGTGTTGCTTTGCTTTTGGACATAAAATGTTAACAGTAATGAACAACAATAGTTCAGATAGAAGTGACTTCTGTTAAAATATAGTATTTTCTATTATTAGTACAATGTTAACACTAGAACCGCCGCAGCCAGTCATTATGACGGTTAGATTTTAAACATCAGTATTAAAATGAAAGACAAACTATCCGATACAACTCAAATGTTTTATTCAAGCACATCATATCAAACTGCACAGTATTTAAATTAACAACATAAAAAGGTTTATTTTCTAACTTACCACGATAAAGCACCACTTTAAAAAATGAAAAACTATAATAAAATAAACATTTCAAAAGAAACTAGTGTGTAAACAGGTATATGTACATACACAACTGTAAAAGCTAATGTATTTTTAAATTTAAAACGGCAGTAACATATGTTGTCTATGCGTGTGTCACTCAGTGCAGCACTGAATCCAGGTTGAGCAACAGCAGCCTGCAGCTTTTGCAGTTTTCTGCTCGAAATGGTTTGTGTTATAGTTTATTATTTCATTGGTTACAATTTCCACCCCACAGCATTACTACTGATCTCCCCTCATGTAATAAGTATTTATTTTAAATCTATACACAAACATTCTCTGTTACTACTGTCATTTGTAGGGTTTTTAGAGCTCAATATTTTATATACTACAAAACTGCAAGTTGAACACATATTGGCCTTTTTTGCAAAGCTTTCATGTATGCGTGTTTCTAAGAATGCTTTTTAAAGTCTGTTTGGATCATTAAATAAAGATGTGTTTGCATGAAACTATTATATACTGTGAAATCAACCAACAGTCAACATTAATTTCATTAATATCAACTTTATTTAATATATTACAATGTGACATCTAGTGGCGATATTGGCAGTTATGGGCGATAAAGCCTTTACTCCATCATTTACTGTAATTTGTAATTTGCTCCAATTTTTGAAAGGGGATAAATCCATTTTAAAAAATGAGAAACATTACAACTCGAGAGTGCTTGAAGAACAACTTGATATGGGTATTAAATATCACTTTTAGACTTTAAAAGTCACAAGTGCAAAGAACCCTTTGCCTTCAGTATACAGTATCTAAGGAATTGCGTCTACCTACATCTTGACCACCCCAACCCCATCCCACCCCATCCCACCCCACCCCATCCCGTCAACCCAACGCAACACTCTGCCCCTAGTGGATGTAGACTGTAATCTGAGAGCTCTATTGTCGTGAGTGCACAACGGGAGTTTAAAAGGATTACTGAAACAGAAAATGATACAACGTGTACTAAACTACAGTAAGAATAATACGATGACAGTAACATTTCACGAACTTACCAAGTTGTTCTTTAATATCTTGTATGGACCTTAAATGTACAGTATATTACTTGTTTGCTTGCCTGGTTAAAGTTACAGAATTAAGGCTTTGAAGACTTTGAAAACATGCCATTTACCTTATTGACAGGGTACTAATCATGTTAACTTATGTCCAGACCAAGTGAAAGACAGACTTGTATTGTAATTGTTAGCGTTGAAATGACATGAGAGATGGGGCAAGCTTTTAATGTTATGTTTGCAATCCCTTTATCCACCTGTAACTACAAACACGTGTCCCACATTTCCTACACTACTATTACTATTACTAAAACAACGACATCAAGAAATACTTGACATATTTGTTTGTTTGTATCTCTACTTACCAACCTCGCCAGTGAGTGATGTTTCTGTTCACTTCAGATTTGTTTACATCATGTTACCTTGGAGTCAGAAGTGTTCAGCTCAATCGAATTACCAAGGGGTCCATCTTTAGGTAAACTGATGTTTAACATTATTTTCTTGAATACCCATGTTAATATTGTAGGCTTAATAAGTTACAATTATAAATCCATTTTAAAATATATACGAAAAAAAAAAATCCGAGCTATTATTGACAATAGATAAACAAATATTTTATGGTAACACTTCTGTTTTTGGTTTAGACCTGAAGGCTCGTTGTCCGAAAGGAATCTTGGGTATCGTAGTCTTTTTATGTTTACACTAGTGTAATATTAGCTTAAAAATTACATTTCCCGTTTAATTTTTCAAGCTAATTATTTTCTACTGAATAATTGAGACCTGCACAGACGTGTCTCAGCGGGTGCTGTCGCTGTAAATGTTCTGTGGATTTTTTTGTGTGATTAGTTGTACGGGTCTGTAATTTGGTCACATGACGATGTTTGTCATTTGCGGAGCGACTCACTCAATGCAATGCATACAGCTTAAGCTAAGCCACGTTGAGTTTAGTGCAGTTACGTTCAAGTCTTTGCGTAGGGAATTCTACGAATAATAAAACTAAGTCGTGTGAGAACTGGAGATTGAAGAAAAAGTCACTGTATCGAAGTAGTGCAGACTCCTAAACCATTAGAATGGTAATGTAATTTTTCATTATATTGTGTCATTGCAGAAATTCGTGTTGATGAGCTAAATATTGTACATAAATAGACACTTTTCATCATTCTAAACTAATATGATACACAACTGCGTTAAGGCTACTATGTGGCAAGCATATCTGTTTTATTGGAATTACGCCGGTAACGTCGTTATGTCAATATGTCCTTCTGTTACATTATTTAAGCACATTCTGAAATCTACGTGTTCCAAAAAAGTGCAGTTTGCGTGCGAGAGTATTTTAAATTGACATGCCTTGACTGTAAATAGTGTTACAGTAGGACGTCATTCTAACATGTATTTTGTTGAAAAGCCATAGTTTATTTCAGGCCTATTATTTTTAATCATTAGAAGATTTACTGTTGTGGTTGTAGGTGACGAATAGGTGTACGTGTTGGTGCATTTCCAGCTGTTAACTGTCTGTGTATGTGTAATGATACTGGGACGTGTAAGGCTTTTAAACATATAGCTACTAGCTATGTGTTCTAGTGTTTAATGAATAAATACATAAACAACAATACTTATTGTTTTCATAAACAATAGAAATGTATGAAGGAAAGGCCGTTCAGGAGGTTGTAATTAGGTTCTGAGTTGTTCTTCAAATAAAATGTACTAAAACTACAGCGGTTTTCTTCATTGCAGGTTATGCTAGACAACACCAGCTTATTCTTTAGAGTAAGAGGGGACCTGGAACTTACCTTTCAGCTGTATAGTACAGACGGTATGTACTGTATGTATTCCAGCTTTATAAAGATTTGTAAAAATAAGCTTGAAATTAAAATGTAAGAAACTTGGGGGTTGAATTAATCTTTGGTTATCCAGAAATTGCTCCAAGTAATTTCCGTGGCTTTAAAATAAATGCTTTACAATAAATACATAAAAATCCAATAATGGCATAACCTGGTGGCATATAGGTTGATCAGAGCATCATGAAGTGGACAATCATTTGGTCTAAGTGCCATTTATAATTCAGTTAAACAAAAACACTTGCAGCAATTACAGATGAATGATCAAATTAAAGTAAAAAACAGTCGCATTTTCAAGAATACCATGCATTTTAAAGTCTTAGAAAATTTAGTTTGAAACGTTTAGGTAAAATCCATCCTTTTATAGTCCTTTTGAAAAAAATCACATTCACACTTTCTATTTGATTTTTAGATACAATGATAAAGAAGACCATATCTAAGGCTATTCAAGATCTTTCAGCAAAAGTGATTTCAGAATCTTTAGTGTTCAGTGTTTGCAACAGTTCGGTCTATTTATGGCCAAACAAGAAGCCCAGGATAATACCAGCCGAAATTACAGAAATGACACCCTGCAAAGATATTCAGCTGCATGTTCAGTAAGTAGGTTTCATATCCTGACATGCTTGAACAGTGCTACAGGTGAACATGCATTCTCAATTCAATGGAAGAGTTCTAACACACTAGAAAGTATTTCACAGTTTTGAAACAATAGTAGCAATGTGAATTAATATGTTTAATTTATGCAAAATATTTTAAGTCTTGTCCTCTTCAGCAGTTTACTTATTCTTTTTTGCTGTTAGAATGGTCTGTTATCTCAAAATACAGTTCCCAAAGTGCAAAGAGGCTGAACTTTGCTGGGGATCCTGAAGGGGGCGTCACATTGGCTCTGACGCTCCCGGGGTCAGGGATGAGAAACCGGCAGGGATTGCTTCTCCTCATCGAGCAACAGCGATCCCTACTGGCCAGACACCAAGCACATTCAGAGTAGATAATAGGCAGGGCTGGTCTCTGTTCTTCGAGATCGGTAGGCCATCCACCTCTGCTCTGGATTGCTCGGCGTAAAAGCGATTCTGACTTTAGGCTTGTGAGATCGGAGGACGCTCACACGCCCTCAGAACATCTGTGCTGTGTGGGGAGAAAAAACATAATTGGACATTCCAAATTGGGGGAAAATAAATAAAAATAATAACTGGTCACTCTTTAAAAAATTATATATATATATATATATATATATATATATATATATATATATATGTTCCCAAAAGTCAAAAGGTGTAGGATTTTGAAGTGTCTAAACAGCTGTGTTCTATACTGTAGTGTCAAAACACCATTTGTAAGTTTTACTGCAATCAACTCTGAAATGTGGTGTTTGATGTGTGTACGTATATATTTCAATGTGTTTATTCCAGGGTTGAGGCAAATGATGAAGCAAAGAGATCTGCCAGAAGGAAAGACAAAAGGAACCCAGCAACAGTGAGTGTATCTTTCCAACCAAGTATGCTTTCCCCAAGTTATCTTTCCAATGTGGTGGGTCAGTGTCACTATAGGAATGCTTCTTCTTTGTTCTTATTTACTTGTGTTACGTTTCATAACATTTTTGCATTATTTATTTAAAAAAAAACACTGTTGATGTAACACACATCATAAGAGAAAACAGATTGAAATCATCGGTTTATTTTCCTGTTTACAGGGCATCGTTGACCTTAACCTGATGTTTGAGATGACAAAACCTGCTGCATCAGCAGCACCTTCCATCATCCGGGAAAACAAGAAACATCACCATGTTAATATGACCCTGCCAATGGATGCAGTAGTAACAGTTCAGCCAGAAGAGAACGTGGGAATGTATGTGTTGCTCACTTTCTAGAAGATGCATGCAATGATACCCATAAGTATTGACACCCTCTATTAATTGTAATATTATTTTCCAGAGTAGCATGCAATAAATGCTGTTATTGATTACATGTTTTAACACTGGGATGTAAACATCAAATTCTTGGTCCATAGCCCATACTAGTGCTGTCCGAACAGATAATTCAGTTATTTAGACTGAGCTAGCCACAGAAATAAGGTGCTGACAGTTAGGTGAGGGTCATTGGTATTGATCGGGCAAATGTACAATTCAAAGTGAAACAAGTGAAGAAACATCTGCTTTGGGATGATTGCTGCTCTTCTTAAGACTGTGGAGAACAACAATCAAAACAAATCCAAGTTGTTGTTTCTTCACCTGTTTTACTTCGATTGCAAAATGAGCCTAATCAACACCAGTGACCCTCACCAGTGTAAATCTTGATCTGAATAATCGGTTAATGCAGCACGAGCCCAGGCTATCTCCAGTTCTTAATCCAATCAAGCAGTGCTGGGTGGAGTTAGAGGTTTGTGAAAAGACACTTATTCTTGTCGTGGCAAGTCATCTTCTACAAGCTATGATAAATCCAAATTAGGTCACACCAAATTTGAATTTTGTACTAACTTTGTGGGGGGTGGGGGGAGTAGTTAATCCAAAATAAGATTTGTTGTCATTAAAACAATTAAAGTGTTAATCAACTGTAATACTGTACATTCACGCAGCTAAATGATTGATTGGATGTCAGCAACCTGAGGGTGTCAGTACTTCTGGGCAGCACTGTATTTTTAAGATGCATTTAAACTTATGTGTGTGAATAAAACTGTATGTGATTTATTTATTTATTTATTTAGTGTCGCTAGCCTGCTGGTGAAGTCTATTTGTACCCAGTTATCAGACATGGAGAAGTGTATTTTGAGGTACATGAAAGGAACATCCTTCCATGAACCCAAACCTTTCCACTTCATGTTGCCAGAGCCTGCCGGTCTTGTGACTGTGATTTACCCTGCTGGAGTGCCTGACGGGGAACTGGCCACTGTTCGAAAGGTGATTCTTATTATAACATTAACCTTATTTAGGGATTGCCAAACTGAAATGCTACATTACTTATAGCAGCAAGCTGCGTTAAAGCAAGGTGGATGAGACTGTGGGAGAAGTAGATTGAAGGAATGCTGAGAATCTTTTGGCTCTTGACTGTTTTTTTTTTTTAAGTTAATTCAGGAAAAGCATATATTTTTCACTGATGTATTTTAGTTCCCTTGCTGTGTGTCACGTCTTGGGCCGATTGCTGCTAGACCATTGGAGTTTGTTGAAATGAGAATGAGCAACCATGAATCTGTAGAGCTGTGTTTAAAATATTTGCATGGCCCAAATATAGGAAAAAAGTATAGGAAAAAAAGTATTAAACAAATAACCAAATATTGCTTGTGCTGAGGAGTCATCAGATGTCAACATAAAGTGCTAAGTGCATCAGGGTTGACGAAGACAGCGAGAGGAAGGAGCACCAATTTACTGTCAGTGTAGTCTTTCAGACACCTTTTTTTTTTTGCAAAGAAAAAAAACAAAGCAAATCAACTGGTCTGCAGCATCTAAGATTGTGTGTATAGTTTAAACTAGTAATGGACTAGCAATGTCAGTATTTTATTTGTATTCGGCTGTTTGAATTGAAATGCAAAGTAATTGTGAAGCGTGAGGTTTCAGATGGACAGAAGTGCCGTTGCAGTTGTAGTCTATTAATATATAAATGACATTTTAGAACATTTAATAAATAGTTAAACAAAAAAAGTGCACAAATATCAACATGTTACATTCACAAATAAAGCACCAGACATACTAATATATTTTTTTAAAGTGGCGACTAGTTGAATATCTACGATTTTTAGTAGTCATTCAACCCCTAATGCTGATAAGTGGATTTTAAAACCTTAGTTTTGATCAACCTTTTAAGACATATACCTTAAAGTACCTTTTACTTAGTAGTGGGGATTAGTATTTTTTATGTATAGATAATTCATTAAATAAGTATAGTGCCTAAATAACTGTTTCTTAAGCAGGAGTGTCAAACATCACTGATCTATAGCATTTGTAAATTACTGGTGAAGCTACAATAAGATAATACTAAAAGTCTTTGTGTGCAGCAAGTATCAAGCAGTTATCTTGAATATTTTGAAAAGTCTGGCCTCTCAGACATGGCCCATTTTCAGATCTGTCTTTTGAGAGCTAATGTTTTGTAAATTTCCATATGCAGTATCAAAACAATCTAAGATACTGAGGGGGAAGATCCAAGATTGTCCATTTGTTATGGAATGACCCAGTAGTCTTTGCTGAAATGTTATTTGCTTAAATATGTTTATTACAGGAGCTACATACCCAATTTCAATTACCAGAAGATAGACCTTACTTGAGAAGAGCCAATGCATATCACTTTCAAAATGAGTCTTACAAAGATGGTTATCTGAGGAACCCACATTTGTCTCTGAAGAATCCCAACATGGAGGGTGGCGTGAGTGAAAAACAGCTTTCAAAAATGTCTGTGCCTGTTGGCAAAATGTGGGGTATTTAGGAAAGGTAGGGTCACTTGCAGGATGCAATAAGGGCAATGCGGCTAGAGAAATCCCATTGGTGGAGTATATGGCTATAGGCAGTGCCACCAATGTAAAAAGAGCTGTTCCAGGGACTGTATCTTAACCATGTGATGTGGTGGTAGGACCCCTATGGCTCATGCTTCACCTATGGGATTTTACTTCCCGTGTTGCCCTTGTTGTATACTTCAAATTGTACCTTTACTGCTATGACATGCCTAATTGCTTTATAAATCACATGGTATTTTAACCTATATTGTGTACCTTTTGTTTGTTTGTTTTAATACCTATGTTTAATTAATGGGGTTATATTATTTAATAAGATGCTTATGTTTTTATTTAACTGGAAATCTGAATTTCAAATTTATTAGAATATATTGCTAGATTTATGTTTTTTTTTTCTTTAACAGATATGTTTTCATATATTTTTCTCCAGGTATATTTGGTTCAGGGGGTTTATAGCTATCACCACTACATGCAGGATCGCATGGATGATAATGGCTGGGGTTGTGCCTATCGGTCTCTGCAGACCATCTGTTCCTGGTTCAATCAGCAGGGATACACAGACAAGGCGGTACCAACACATAAAGAGATTCAACAGGTACGTGGACTGACTGGGTTGATAAAGCATAATTTACAGTAAAACCACCAACGAAAAAAATATATATATTTGTAGATATTGTAGGCGTGCCTCCATGTCCAGAAGTCTTATTGGAAAGTGCAGAATTGGGAAATAAAAGTTTAACACGTGACGAAAGCAAATTAACCCTTTGCGGTCCTATGTCGGACCTGGTCCGACATTGCAATTATTCCTATCCGGACCAATGTCGGACCCTGTCCTACATCATCAAAAAGACGCAAAAAATCGTGTTTCTAGTCGATTTTTCTCTGGAAAAGCAGAGAAAACCATTCAATGGCCGAGTGGGAGCGACAGGAGCCGAGACAAGCCGAAAAAAAAAAAAGGGCGTATCTCATGAATAGTCATACTTACCCCTGGCATCAGGTAACGGCGGCCATAAGGAAACAAGCTGGCTGCTACTGCATCAGCGCTCGGCGAATATCACAGACATTTGCAGAGCTTTTTTCAGATGTTATAGTAATAAAATAATGACTTGGATCACATTATTGGGGCGTTTGGTGATAAAATGAGTGATCAGTAGATGTTTGATCGGTATGTACGACTATTATTATTATTATTTATTTCTTAGCATATGTGAAAGCTATAGCGAACGAAAGGGTGGGGCGGGGCTGGAGATGTGAGTGCTTTGTTGATATGCAGTGCCTTTTAAACCCGTTTGACTGTGGTTTAAAAGTATTTTTTTTCCAGTGCGTCTAAAATTAACTGCGCGTGTGAAAATAAATTGGACCTGACGCGCCTGACACGCACTTAATAAATGGACTGCAAAGGGTTAAAACTTTCTTCTGTAATGGTTGTATATATATAAGCATGTACAGTGGTGCACATTTATATGCATATTGACTTAATCAAATTCTCTCCTTCAGGTCTTAGTAGATGTTAGAGACAAACCTAATTCTTTTGTTGGATCAAGGCAGTGGATTGGGTCCATTGAAGTGCAAACTGTATTGGATCATCTGCTTGGAATAACCTCAAAGATTATTTTTGTCAGGTACAGTTACCTCAAAAGTGTTTCATTTAAAAGAACAGTGTTACAGTACCATGAGTTGAAGAAATGGTGGGTTTTATTAAGTGTAGACCTCTTAATCTCCATTTATTCTCTACACTATTAATTCTCTGCGGCCAACCATGTTCATACAATTCTAGTCAATTAAACAATTAACATTCCAGATAACATAAGACAAGGAAAAATGGTTAGATGAAAATTGTAAAACCCTGTGGAGGATGCATCCTCGTCTCTGCATCAGATTTCAATTAACAGAGCTCTAACTAAACCACGCTTTACATCATATAAACTTTCAGTTTTTGTTATGCTTATATAGACTTGGACACGCATTTACTTAACTGCAATGAGATGGTGCCCATCACTAGTTTTAAAGTACAATTAAACACAAAAAACTATATTTTACTTGATGGTAAGATCTGACAATTCTGAAAGACATTTTAGATCCCTTATACTCATATCCATATACTTCTCGTACATAAAACAAGCTATTATTATTAGGCTATTACATTTTTTTTTTTTTAATTTAGCAGTCGCCAATTGCTTTTTATCATTTTCTCCCAATTTAGAATAGCCAATTATTTTTAAGCTCAGCTCACCGCTACCACCCCCACGCTGACTCGGGAGCGGCGAAGACGAACACACGCTGTCCTCCGAAGCGTGTGCCGTCAGTCGACCGTTTCTTTTCACACTGCAGACCCACCATGCAGCCACCTCAGAGCTACAGTGTCGGAGGACAACGCAGCTCTGGGCAGCTTACAGGCAAGCCCGCAGGTGCCTGGCCAGACTACAGGGGTCGCTGGTGCACGGTGAGCCGAGGACACCCTGGCCGACCTAAGCCCTCCCCTAATAATAGCCTAATAATGATGAACAACAGCATCTCCCAGATACTTGTAACTCTGTTAACTAGGGATTTCACACAGAAGGAGGGTTCTGAACATAAATGATCAGTCAGATGCTGCAAATCCATAATTGTTTGTGAGCAATTTATTATGTGATTGTTGTGTTTGGAAACAAACCCTCAAACATTTGGTAATATTAATTATCATGCACATTCTATTCTTTATAATATGTTATCGTACACAATATATTAGTATTATAAATATAAAAAGTGTTTTAAAGTGTATATAATGCATATAAACTAAATAGGGACTAATATCTTGGCTGTAAATATTTAAGAGGTACAATTTAATTCGTTGCTACTTCTGGAGTCCCCATTGAAGATAGTGCTGTCAATCGTGGTACTGCAGCCGGGGTTTAGCTTCGCAGACTGAGTTAAGGTCGGAAGCATTTAAAAAAATTAATAAATAAATAAGTTGTAAAAAAATTTAATGGATAAAGTCAGGATCCAGAAGAACCACAAGACATAAGTGACCTAAGGAATTCAAATTAAATTACCCACACAGAATGATTAAACTGACGAATACCCACTAACTCACTCTTGGTGGTGGAGCCCCACTGCGCATGCGTAACTTAGAAAAAAATAAACCATGCATACACAAAGAAAAAATAAAATACCTCAGTAAATACTGTAACTCTTTAACTTAAAACTACCGCACAGATTTTCACGAAACTTGGACAAAAAAAATTGAAATACCATTTTGAAACAGCTGAGAAAACATACCCCTCAAAATGGAGTTTAAACAAGGCTCTGCCCCAGCCACTCTTGCCTATCGCTGTTATAAT
Source organism: Acipenser ruthenus (assembly GCF_902713425.1). NCBI lineage: Eukaryota > Metazoa > Chordata > Actinopteri > Acipenseriformes > Acipenseridae > Acipenser > Acipenser ruthenus. The sequence goes on from NC_081190.1 coordinate 60,778,819, forward strand.
TTAGTGTAAGAGGCATGGTTTGTCCTTTTGATCACAAAGAAAGTAAAGTGAAACATGAATTAACCCTTAAACAATAAAGCTTTACTTCACTTTTCAGTGCTTTACCATGGTATACCACAGAAGGGAAATATGTCACCACTGTCACTAATTTTTATTAATTTCAGGTGTGAAGCAATAATTATCATGGGAAATTTTGGCTGGTATTAAATTCGGTGTATTTGCTACCATGGTAGATTTTGAATTAGCATTTTTCACTTTGTACGTTCACAGAGAAAAATGCCAGAGTTTTGTATTTCTACTTTTAATTTCAAAAACATTAAAATACATGTTTACTTAATGAAATCTGTCTTCTAAAACAGTATCTCTTTTACAGTAACTCGTTATAGCATCTACAATGTCACTGCAGCACCTTGGATAAGAACAAAGACGGCCTTCTAAAAATTAGTTGTAGCATTATCGTTATACAGTTCATTTTAAGATACCAGTAATTGGAAAGGATTAGTAGCTTCAGCACACTTTGATAGGCATTTGCTAACTCTGTTTTAAAATGTAGCTGTGGTTCACTAATATAACACAGTGGAATGATCACAATATAATTTAGTAATTGTAGGACAGTATTAGCGCGTGTGAAAACTTTAACAATAAAGCCAAAACAAAAATGCTTTAACCCTTTGCGGTCCATTGTCGGACTGGGTCCGACATTGCAATTATTCCTCACAGGTCCTTTGTCGGACTGGGTCCGACATCATTATAGCAACGCAATAAACGGGCGTCTAGTCGTTTTTTCTCCGGAAAAAGCCGAGAAAACCATTCAATTGCCGAGTGGGAGTGACAGGAGCCAAGTCGAAAAAAAAAGGAGTATCTCATGAATAGTCATACATGGCATCAGGTATCAGATAACGGGGGCGGACGTAAATAAACAAGTTGGCTGACAATCAGCGCACAGAAAACACTGACATTTGCAGAGCTTTTTTGAGATGTTATAGTAATAAAATAATGACTTGGATCGCATTATTGAGGAGTTTGGTGATAAAACGAGTGATCCGGAGATGATCAATCGGTATGTACGACTATTATTATTATTATTATTATTTATTTCTTACATAGGTGAACGCTATAGCAAACAAAAGGGTGGGGCGGGGCTGGAGATGCCTAGTGAGTGCTTTGTTGATATGCAGGGCCATTTAAACCCGTTTGACTGTGAAAAAAAATACTTTTAAACAGCGTGTCTAAAATTAACTGCGCGTGTGAAAATTAATTAGACCTGGCGTGCCTGACGCACGATTAATAAATGGACCGCAAAGGGTTAAATTTACTAGTTAATAGACTACCTTACAAAATCAACTCATTTTTATACGGTGCAGAACTAATTTATTTTAACATATTGTTTAGGGACGTTGCGATACCTGCACGGTGGGTGTCTTAATAGTAGTATCTACAACGAATCGACAATAACAATCCAAAGCAAATTTGCTTTTGTTACAGACTTTCTATCAAGTCTGGAATACACTAGTTTGGCTGTTACAATACTTAATTAACCCCTTGTAAAAAAAAAAAAATAACACAAAATTGCTTAACATAAAAAAGAACAGTCGTACAGGTACCACAGTAGCAGGCACAGTTTACACTGCCTCGGAGTTCCTGATCGCATCATAAAATTCCAGATTTTCTAAATCCAGTGATGTAAATGTCCGGTCTACTTTTAATTTTTTCAAGCAAATTGACTTCATCACACTGTCATTCAAATATTCTCATATTCACTTTGACATCTGACACTTCTTTCCCTTGCCCAGCGCTTCTTTAACCTGTGCTGCATACCAGTCTGTCAGAGGCCGGGGTCACTCACTGTATGCCACACTCTGATTGGCGATCCAATCAAAACCGCCAATAAAGCCAAAATAAATTCACCGCCAAAATTTCCTGTTGATAATGGTATACAGCATAAAATGATATCCACACATTTGGAGAAAATAAATACAAATTTTTCACCTAGATATGTTTTGTTTTAAATAGATATTTTATTCAATGTTATTACCTGAGACCAGTGTCCTTAATTAACATATTTAATAAGATTAATAGTTTCCCATTTGTTAAAAAAAAAAAAAAAAATGATCAGACGTATTGCTAATGCTCTGTGGCACTCAGTATTTCTGCATACATTACTGGCATAGGTGGCACGTATAAGAGGTCCCCAAAATAAATTGCCCAAACCCTCACAAGAAATTGTTCTGACCAACACAAAAAATATTTGAGAGAAGATTGATTTTTTTTTTTTCCCCCGCAAGCGCACAAACCAGGTCTAACAAACATATTTCTCGTTTTCCTACTGCGCAACCGCCAGACCACTAGGGCAGCTGGGATATCAAAATCAACACTGTAGTGCAGATACAGGATTTTGTTGCATTTCAATGTCATTGGAGGAGACAATGCTTGGCTGGTTTAACATCAATTCTTCCCGCCGATCTGAGTCCCCCATACCGCTGCAGGAGGCAGCCGACGAAAACTCTGAATTTTCGCTCATTCCCTTGACTGGACCATCCTCTTCACAATTTCTACATTTATTCGAATTGCTGTTATCTATACAAACAGCTTCATCTGAATTTGATTTAACAGAACTTGTGGCAAAATATTTTCGTAGCATACTGTCTGTTTTCACGCACCACCGTTTTGTGAGAATTTGATAACTGTGACACTACAGTCAGAACATACTTCCTTCGACTGTTTGAACAAATGCCACCTTTCAGAACACTGTTTGTGGTGCCAGATTATGAATGTTTCTGAAGTTTTTTCTTTAGATTTTTCCAGTCCTTCACTCCATTTTCAGTGAAAGCGGGGTCTTTTGAACTTCTGAAAGTGTGTCTGGAAGGAAAGCAGAAAACCAGATCTGCCTGCTTACTGTACTCTAAATATGGAAACATATTTTAATATTCTGAAATACGTTGAATGCCCCTTGATTATAAGTACGATAGTAAGTTCGTATTTAGAAGCTTAATAGTCAGTATTAATAATTGATTTAAATTGGTGTAAAGTGCAGCTTGTTATTCTTATTGTTTTTCTAAGTTGCTTAAATAAACATAATATGTTTTAAAGTACACATTAGTGCTATGTTAAACTTAATTTATTTGGCTGCCTTTGTTTTATTTTCCCCCCCCCGCCAACATATGTCAAATATATATGTAGCATCCCTGAGTGTTTTCAAGGTCTGTTTTGTGCTATAAATTATTATACAGTACTCAAAAAGACACAGGAGAATGAATCCGGTTTACAGCTTTTATTTGTGTCCTTCAGTCCGACTATTTTTCAAACTCAATACAATGAATGAAACTTAGTATTCAGACTCACTAGTAACAGAGTAATAAAAAAAATGCAAGTCTTAATTTTATATATATATATATATATATATATATATATATATATATATATATATATATAAATTTGTGTATCTTACTGTACATCGTTGAGTTCAATAAATGCAGGGGGGAAAAGTGTGAAATAGCCTCCCCAAACTAAAGACTCACGCGCCGCCTATGATTACTGGGCATTTTTATTTTCAAAATTTTCTTATGGTGCATTTCTTTTTTCTTTTTCTTAATAAAGCCAAGGTTCTGAGCTGGCATCAAAGGGCAGAGAACTTGCAAATCATTTCAGGAATGAAGGGACACCAATTATGATTGGTAAGTTGTCAATTCATATATTTTGTCATAGTGTTAGTTATCTTTCAAACACAGTGGATGGGTAAATTTGATCTGGTGAAACCATGGTGTTGCAGTGACGGTGCTTGCTGTTAAACTCAAACAACACACCCATAGAGCCTAAATGTGGTAAATGCAAACACACTGCTCTCCTACAGTACAGGAGTAGGAGAAAAGCAGTGAGTTGAATTCTCCTTTTATTTCAGAATTTAAATTTTTGTCCTAACCTGCCTGATGCCTACTTGGATTGCTTAATAATTATTACATTTCGCCTTTGTGGATTCAAAGTTAATTGTAAAATACCTCTTTCAGCACTAACTGCATGACTGCCCTAACGTACAGTAACTAATGAAATGTTTTCATATATTTACAAGTCTTCTATACGAGATCCTATATTTGTTGAAAGAGTCAGAAGGTATCAAAAGAGCAGTTCTATTAATCCTGGTGGGGTAGGCAAATTCGAATACAGTTTAAATGGGATATGACATGTACTTCAGTTTATGTGCGATTTGATTTGCTTGTCCTCTGTTGAATGATTTAACTGGAATTGTACAAAACATTATCCACAGTTGGCCATTATTTTTAATAGGTGGGGGTGTTTTAGCACATACTATCTTGGGAGTTGCTTGGAGTGAAACTACGGGGCAGATGAAATACCTGATTTTGGACCCTCACTATACAGGAGCAGAAGACCTACAAGTCATCACTGATAAGGTCAAATATTCATCTTATTGATATAGAATTGTATAAGTATATGTCATTATTGTATTACAGTGATATACTGACTAATCAAGGATGGTAATAAGACTGCATATCAGATTTATCCTTGTCTGGCTACCATTAGCTTAAATTGCCACCGTGTATAGAAGGAGGCATACTGTACTCGGGTGCATCTAAAACCTAGAATGACTCAAACTGCTATGCATACATACATTTGTGTCAAGACAGAGCAAGAAAAACACCACACACTCTTGACTTTCGTCCTCAATTTTTAAAGCTTCTTAAACAGTTGTTATTTTTTGTGTTTTTAGGGTTGGTGTGGATGGAAAGGACCTGACTTTTGGGACCAAAATGCATATTACAATCTCTGTATGCCTCAGAGACCGAAGGCAATATGACCTATTAATTTGTGTGGATGCTGTTTGTACCTAATTTACTATGTTGAATTATGGCACAATAGTGTCGAATAAGGCACAGAGGAAGTTGTGACGTGGGGCTCATACAGAAACTCAGCCAACCAAATTCCAGTTCTCCGTGACAATTTCCACCATTGCTGTTTTATGCCCTAAATAATCCTATAACCACCCTGTATAAACAATTGTCAAGACATTTGTAAATGCTTGTTTTACAAATATATGTACTGCACTAGAAAAGAACAGTTAATTGTGTGTATATGTTAAACAGACTTTACTAATATTATGTACAACAGCCTGCTTAAAAAACTGTTTAACATACAGTTTGTAAACGGCTGGTTTCTCCCATCCAAACACTTAGACAGATTGAAAAATTGGAAACCAATAAAACATCTATACATTGATACTGTGGAATGAAGAGTAAATTAATTTTGAGTAATAAAACATTATTTTATTTTAGTTACCTGATTTTTCCTTGAACGGATTTGGAACAGTTTATTAAAAAAAGTGCTATGTAAATGGTCCAATAAAAAAAAAAAAAACTCCATGTATGTTTGTAACCTTTTGTGACACAAATGTACTAGCTGTGTGTGAGGATACAGGTGAAATAAATCCCAGTCTTGGCATTCCTATACATATACTAAAATTCAAGTTTTATAGTTTTCTGGACCGCTCCCGTCCCCCCCCCCCCCCCCCCAGGATTATAGTAGCAAAGAATGGTCTGCTTGTTCCTGCAGCATTGAACTCTGACCAAGGTTTAGTCAACTTATTTTTTGCCCAAGTACCTGTGTCACCTTTCTGTGAAAAACAGAACATTGTATTAAGATGTCAGTGCTGCATTCATTTTCAGTTTCCTCCATGTCCATGAAATGACCAATTTGTACCATTCTCTTGCCCACTTCCGGTCATTATCCACATTACTTGTGCATGCTCGTTTTCTGTCCTGCAATAATGTGGCTCAAGTTTCCAAAATCCATTCTTTCAGGTGGGCCACTAGATTTTAGACTTTATGACCAAGCAAGATCTTAAGCAGTTTTTTTGTTTGTTTTTTATAAAACCTAATCTAACCGCTCGGCGGAGAGGAAAATCCCACCTTTTTGTGGGAGGAAACCTCTGGTGGTCCTGGCAGAGAGATGGCCCCCACTCCGGACATGCTAGCAATAATTTGTTGAGCTGAGATAATATCAAGGAGAAGAGCGGATGTAAGATTTCACTGCAGAGGAAGACTAGTTGATTTTTACTTCAGTTGCTGATGTTGCTGCATATATACAGAATGAATGGGGATGGAATACAATTGGGGAGGAAGACCAGCTTTAGGAATGAGTGATGAAAGATGAGTAGAAGGCGGCGACCAGCAGGGATAGATGAGAGAGGACAGGAAATGCACAATAGGTGATAATGATATTGAATTCCAGCTAGATGAGATTTGATAGTTCCCAGGGAGAGATACGGCTTGTCTTTTGCATGAACGAGAAAAGCAAGAATGAAATCCTGGTTGAAGAGAGAAGGGGAGATGTGAAAGTGGACCAGCCAGTTGAATAAGAGGAACAGGTAGAAGGAGCGAGGGTATCGCCCTATAATCATGAGCTGAAGACAGAAGATTGCAAATGTATGAATTTAGTTGAAAACCAGTTCATGAATGGAGGAAAGGTTGAGCTGAGGGAGCCAGATGTCTGAATTGCATGATCTGTAAATGAGAAAGTGCATCAGCAGTGTTATCGGTGATACCTGGAAGGTGTTTGGCTTTCAAAATAAAATTATTTATGACTGAAATCCAGACTAGCTGGCGAAGAAGTTGCATAATTAGAGGTGAAGAGGAATGGCCTTTATTAATAATATGAACAGTAGATTGATTATCACAAAAGATTAAGCTAGATTTTTTCTGCCCAAATGGGCCCTAAAGGTAGGCTGCAACAACAATAGGGAATACCTCAAGTAAGGCTGTGGATTTAAGCTGAGGAAAATTTTTGATTTTTGGAGGCCAGACATCTGAGAACCATTGATTAAGAAATTTCACCAAAACTGATATAAGTATCCATATGGAGTGAGAGGTCATGGGGGGGCAGAAATTAAGTCATCGTAAAACAGAGAAAGGCTGTTCCAGTGCTGTAGGAGAGAGGACCACATCCTTCAGTTGTAATATTAATTATTATTATTATTATTTATTTCTTAGCAGACGCCCTTATCCAGGGCGACTTACAATTGTTACAAGTTATCACATTATTTCACATTATACAGATATCACATTATTTTTACATACAATTACCCATTTATACAGTTGGGTTTTTACTGGAGCACTCTAGGTAAAGTACCTTGCTCAAGGGTACAACAGCAGTGTCCACCACTGGGGATTGAACCCACAACCTTCTGGTCAAGAGGCCAGAGCCCTAACCACTACTCCACATGAGTGTTGAGATTTTTAGCTGTTGTAGAGAGAGCAAGAAGACGAGAAATAAATGTCCTACCTTGAGGAATGATGCGAATTGCAAAATTGAATATGTCCCAGGAGTGAAAGAAGGTTCAGTTTAGAAATGGAATGGTTGATCTCAAAGGATTGAATGATAGATCAGATGTGTTCCAGTTTATCAGGAGGCAGGCGAGCTTCAAACTGGATAGTATCCAAAGTTATTCTTTTGCACTCGAGAGTGAAATGAACTGATGGTTTTCTCCTCTGAGAGGGGGACGCCAACTACTGAGAAGAGAGACCTGAGTTCTAAGAGTGCTTCAACTGGAGGGGCTGATGGAGGAGATATTGGATGACTTTCTCCTTAAGTGCAGCAAAAAGGGGATGCGATTAATATTGAGTAGAATCCAGCAAAGGGCTTCAGAGAGTGAATCAAAAGATCTTCGGGCTGCTGCAGCATCCAAAAGTAGTTTAGTAGCGAAGTAAAATTGCCCCTTCAACAGATGATGGAGAGAAAGGAGTATAGACACGACTTTGAAGGTGTTGAAAATGTCGCTTTAGCTAACCAGGAACCCCGTCCAAATATTTGGATCATATACAGCAACATATATGGTGATATAATGAAGAGAAAACTGATCGGTGGGAATGAGAGAATTAATGCTGCTGACAGAAGAGCTGCGAGGGGCAGAGAGGTCAATGATGAGGCGCTTCTTGCCTGACATTTTCCTTGTAGCTACTCCAATAGGATTGATGCGGAATTGAGGGAAGGGAGGGGCTGGAAACGGGACTTCCATTACTCCCTTTCAGATCTCGGAATTGATGAGAGAGTCGACGACTTCTGGTTCCTTTATAGCAAATTCGAGGTTTTTACAAGCAATAGAGGAAGAAGGGATGGATTTTAAATCAGTAGAAAAACCATTAATAAGGCTGGAAATTAGATAATTAACAGAAAAACGATCAGTGTGATATTGAAGAGCATCTGACAGAGCCGGGATGTTGATGGGGGTAGAGACGATTAGTAATGATGAATGGCATTTAGATGAAAGAGGGCAAATGGAACGTGAATGAGCATCGCTCAGAAAAAAACAGCATCCTTTGGAAATGCAGAAGGAGGAATTGAAATTATTGCACAGCTGTTTACCACCGGAATATTTGATGGGTCTTTGCTTGTTGAAAATACAGTGATTCTTAAATAATTCAATGAAACAAACAATATATAACATGCCAAAATAATCAAACAAAACTACAAACTACTACCCCCAAGGAGTTCTCAAATACATTTAAAAGCACAGCACACCTTTTTCACACAGCAAAGCCATTATCAAAACATTTTAAAAGCACAGCACACAACATATAAATTGTCTTACAAGGATCCTCCCCCTCTAAAGCACACGTTACAATAAGAGTTACAATAATACATTAAACACAATGAAATTCGCACTTACCTCAATTTCCAGACCAGGATAAAAAGTCTTAATTGTCCTGTAACTGGCCATAAATTGCAACCAGGAGAAGTAATAGAGGGTCTTATAATCCCATACAGGCCCAGGAGCTTCCCCACTCCAGTCTAAAACCACAGTCCATCTCTCGTTCCAATAACACGCAACAGCTGTCTCTGCTGCCAGTTTCACCCCTTGAAACAGGTTCTCAGTCCTTTTATCCCCTGTGTAATTATCACCCAAATTAACAGCGTCCTGCACGAGGATAACAGCCTCTCAGTCAATTGTCCTCAGCTGGGGTTTGTTACATTATTAAAACACTGTTCTTTAATTCTCTGTTAGTTTCCTTGCTCGCACTCGTAATGTATGTCATAGGTAAATGTAAAACTCAGTTTATATCATGACCCGCTTTATATTACGAATTATGCCTGCACGACAATCTTGATATAAAGCAGATTCATCCATATATAGGCTGATGGAGTATAAAATATACTGATGCACAAAAGAAATGCAACACTCAGCTCTAATGGATTTAATCAAATATTTTAAACATAGATATCAAACAAAATCACAGAAAATGTGAACAAAAATACAGCTCAAAGAATCATGATAAGTTTTCAGTATGAAACGTGACACACTGTCAAAATGAAAACATTACAAAGTTAGTATCGGGTATGACCTCCCTAAGCATTAACACAATCCTGGCAGCGTTGACGCATAGACTTGATCAACCTCTGGAAAGACTGCTGTGGGATGTTCTGCCACTCTTCCTGTGCAGCTGCAGCCAGCTGGCGAAGGTTGGCTGGTTGCAGTTGTCTCCTGTGGATGGCACTGGCGATTTGGTCCCACAGATGTTCTATTGGACGGGTCAGGAGAAAAAGCTGGCCACGGCAAGACCTCGACATTGTTTTCTTGAGGTCGTGCAACTGTAATCCTATCACCGTTTGGTCTTGCATTGTCCTGCTGGAAAATACACTTCCGGATTGGCTTGCAGGAATGGAAAAACTGTTGCCTCAAGGACTTCATCAATGTATTGCTGAGCAGTAAGGTTGCCCTCAATCTGCACCAAAGGCGCTCTTGTGGCGGCCGCGATCGCTAGCCAAACTACGCCATATATAGTTTAACAAGGAACATAACCTCAAATAACCTTATCTATATACCAGCAATATTTGGGTACCACACACAGAGCCCCTCTCAAATAAATGAAAAGACAAAATAATGGAAATTGGTTGTGCTCTTTGAGCAAAATCTATATTATAGATAACAAAACTAAAAAAATATATTATTTATTTCTTAGCAGACACCCTTATCCAGGGCAACTTACAATTGTTACAAGATACCACATTATACAGATATCACATTATTTATTACATATAATAACCCATTTGTACAGTTGGGTTATTACTGGAGCAATCTGGGTAAAGTAACTTGCTCAAGGGTACAGCAACAGTGTCCCCAACCAGGGATTGAACCCACAACCTTCTGGTCAAGAGGCCAGAGCCCTAACCACTACTCCACACTGCTGCCCTATAACTGCTGCCCTATAAAATAATTGCTGCAGTGCAATAGAACAAAAACATAATCTTAATATATCTTGCACTAAAAATAATTGTTTACTTGTTGTCCCCAGCGACACCTAGAGGAGAGACAGAGAAACGTCAATCCAATTGATAAATAATGTTGCGCTGTTCCACCCACCAAAGCCCAGGACAGTCAAGCACCACCTGTGATAAAATAAACAAAAGAAACCACACGTGAATAATTAAGTAAATATATTAAGTGTACCTAGAAACAAATCACCACACCAGAATTAATAATAGTGAAAAATAAAAAAAAACAGTTACACCGCACCGCCACAACGACACCAATCACCTCGCTCTACTGCACCCTTGCGGTGCCAGTATTTATAATGCCGGCAATTCTCTCTTCCTGGTTCCCATGGTCCCACCCTCTACATTGTGTTAAAGGAGATTCCTCCCCACATCATCACACTTCCACAACCCGACCAGTTGGCTTGAACAACGCAACAGTCAGCAACGCTCACCATGACGTCTTCCCACACATTGTCTTCCGTCAGGTCTGTCAAGGGCAAAACGGCATTCACCGGTGAATAAAACACTCCACCACTCTCTCTGCCACCACCTCAGATGTTGAAGCAGAATCATTCTCCGGGCAACTTCTCTCAGACAGGCAGCCTTCAATCAAGCCAATAACAACCAGGCGATCTTTTTCTGTTCTTGAGTTAATTAAAATCATGTATTTTCGAATGGCTATTTATACAGATTCTTAATCAACTCATTTGTCATTTTTAACTCAACTCAAATACCAAACACTGAGCACCTGGCATTTTTATGAATTCAAGTGACTTGAGCTCTGTATTTTGTTATCCCAAGGAACAATACTACGTATGTGCTCCATAAGCTACTTATGTAAAACATAGACTGTTGCGTTTTCATTGTGCATCAGTATATATATATATATATATATATATATATATATATATATATATATATATATATATAACAAGTAACATACAGGAGAATGTGTAGCAGTGGAACGTTCTGTTGCTGGAAAGGGTACATCTAAATCCACTGTTTAGAAAAGTTACGACGTTGTATTCAGCGATAATAAAAGTCCAGGCGACTTTGTACAATGCAAATCTTGCAAAATATTACTGAAATATGACAGCAAAAAGAAAGGAAATTCATCTATGCAGCGGCACACTGAAAATAGTTTAATATTTGTTGTTGAACGTTAATTTAGCGGTTTGATATGATATAAGCGAGTCCAAAATGGGTATGCGAATTTGCAAGAGCATCTTCTGTGTTGCTATTAATGGTAACAAAGTTTTGAACGTGCCTGTTTTTGTCTTCTTTTAAATCATGCAGTTTCTGATTATTAGGAAAGGAAGTAAATGAGATATGATTAATTGAGTGATTTTTTCTTTATTTATTTACGTTTTAACTGGAAACCGGGAATACTCTACACGGAAGGTACTTAGTTTCAATAGCATATGTTTGTAATATTGTAGCGTTTCCACGCAGTGCGCAGGATAGACAAACACAACACGCCGTTTTCAAGTTCAACGCTTTATTTATGAACTTCTTTCAGAGCCCACTGCTCCAGCCACTTGCTCTGCACCGACCACAATGAGCGTCCAACGCCCCGTTTTATAGCTAAGCCCCGCCCCTTTATGTTAATCGGGTGCCAGAGCGAACAGCTAACCCATTGGTCCCCAGCCGCACACCAGGACCAATGGGCACACACAAGAAACAGCCTATGACAGGGACAGCTCGCACAGCCAGAGACAGAGCGAACCCGCAGCTACAGGTAATACAGACGGGGGGAAAGGAACACAATACAGCGGCAATAACAGACAATAGAAACAAGAGGGAATACAGTACACAAACACAATACACGGATCGCTACAATATATTTGCGGAGATGGTCGGGTCGGGTCGGGTCGGGTATGTAAATATTTCAAAGGTCTCAGGCACGGGTCGGGTTCGGATCGGGTTTTAAATTTAGGCCCGAGCAGATCTTAGTCTCTAATTATTTTAGCCCTTCCCCAGCAGTATGTGTTTATTTTACCCAGCACAGGCAAAACTAATTTATCGCCAGTAGGTATATAATTATTTTGTTGGTCATTTATTTAAGGTTAGCAAATTAAATCAATAGGATGTGCTTGATTTTTTTGTCTGACTTTCTCATGCCTTAACAACTTTGTTTAGAAAATATTGTATGCAAAGTATGTTAGTGATGTGGTCTTGCAATCTAAATGCTATATATTTATGTTGTATAGTGCATTTTAAACATATGCTGCAGTGTATAACAAGTAAGAACATAAGAAAGTTTACAAACGAGAGGAGGCCATTCAGCCCATCTTGCTCATTTGGTTGTTAGTAGCTTATCCCAGGGTGTCAGCTTCAACGACATTACTGGGGAGTTGGTTCCAGACACCCACGATTCTCTGTGTAAAAAAGTGCCTTCTGTTTTCTGTTCTGAATGCACCTTTATCTAATCTCCACTTGTGACCCCTGGTCCTTATTTCTTTTTTCAGGTCAAAAAAGTCCCTTGGGTCGACATTGTCAATACCATTTAGAATTTGTAATGCTTGAATCAGATCGCCGCGTAGTCTTCTTTGTTCAAGACTGAATAAATTCAATTATTTTAGCCTGTCTGCATATGACATGCCTTTTAAACCCGGAATATTTCTGGTCGCTCATCTTTGCACTCTTCCTAGAGCTGCAATATCCTTTTTGTAGTGAGGTGACCAGAACTGAACACGATATTTTAGATGAGGTCTTACTAATGCATTGTAAAGTTTTAACATTACTTCCCTTGATTTAAATTCAACACTTTTCACTATATAGCCAAGCATCTTGTTGGCCTTTTTTATAGCTTCCCCACATTGTCTAGATGAAGTATATTATAATAAATTATGTTGGCTGGTGGAGAAAATATATTTAACAGCTGAACTGGGGTAAAACCTGTTTAGACTGCACTTGTAGATCTCTTGATCTATCCCAATGCCCTGGACTTACCTGTACGCACTACACTAGATTCTCAGCTGATGCACTATCATTGCACTACTGTGACAGAGATCGAATGATTCTTGGTGTTAGATCTCCCTCTCAACCTGTGAGGGCACTGTGTAAAAGGAACAGAGTACCCTTAACTAAATGGCACGACAATTTATTCCGTAGGGTAGGTGGAGGTCGGTAAACAGTGTGGCATCTGAAGATTGGAGGAGCGGATGCGCTCGTTAACCTAGGGGTCATGGTCATCTGTTCCTTTTGTGAATGGTTAGGAAAGAACTTAAAAGGAGTCCCTACATGTAAAAACCATGAGTGTTCTGTTAGTCTGTCTTGTAAACGTTGTTTGTTTGTGTCGTTTGTTAAAAGATTACTAACACGATCCGGAGCTGCAGCCGCAGACCAGCATTAAACCCGGACACCAGCACTTCACTTTCCACTGAGAACTGTCTTTTCACCACAAGCACTTAAATCACGCACCGTAGGAACTGTATCTGTGTCTTTGTGTTTTGTGTGGGTGATAAAACTGGACTTTTTGGTTGCGGGTCAAACCCGTGGGATTTTACAAAACCAAAGTGATACACGCCACTGTAATCACTTCCAGCATTATTATTTACAGGTGTTTTGCCTTAAGGCTCTGGACATTGTAGTAATTTATCAATAAACACCCTTGCACCTGTTAGTAATTTGTATGTGTGATTTGTACCTGCACTGTACTCACTTGCCACAACTACTAATATGTAATTGTAGATATCACTTGTAATCCTAACTTGTTGCATCCTAGTTCATATTGTATTTTAGTAGTATTATTTGCACTTGCTGTAAACTATACTGTATTAATCTTGCATTGTAACCCTATACAGTACTGCCGTTGAACACCTATAAGTCACCTTGGATAAAGGAGTCTTCTAAATACAACAACAATAATAATAATAATAATAATAATAATAATAATAATAATAATAATAATAATAATAATATTATGAAAAGTGGTGTCAGTCACAATACAATAATAAGATTCTACTGCTGCCTCTCCATTTTTTATGGCCACCGGCCATAAAAAAAAAAAAAAATATATATATATATATATATATATATATATATATATATATATATATATATATATATATTATAATCCTGCTAATTTAGGATAAGAGTAGTTTAAATTAATCATTCTTGTTTACGGGTTTACAATTATATTGATGGATGATATTTCCAGTTTTAATTAAAATAATATACTGTTAATTATATATATCAAACTCAATCCCAATTGACCGTCATTGACTAAAGAACGTAAAGAATTAAAATAAAGACACGCCCTATGCCGCCTAGGATAATATTGTTGTTGTCATCTAAATTATGAAAATGTAATTATAAAAATATATAATACTTATAAAACTTTTGGTTTATGTGTGTAATTTTTAATTTGTGCTTGTATAGAAGTATGAAAACTAGAAGCGCTTGTTAAGAGCCAGCAAGAAGATGATCTTGTTCTGGAGGGACCATGATTCACCAGGGAAGCGAAGTGATTTTAGCAGCCCTGTCTCGGTTTGTCAAAGCGGCTGGCTTTTGTCACTTAACTGGCTTGCACCTGGGAAGCGGTACGTTTGAAGAAATTAATCAGGCTTGTGTAGGATAGACTAGTACTCAAAAGTGTGTACTACACATAACACTGGTGTCTATCCGTATGACAAAACTGAAAGCGTGATAAAAGCACACAACAGTAAGGCAAAGCCACTAAAATGATAACTCCCCCTTTATTATTTTTTAATTTTTTAAATGACATGGTAAACTATACTATTAATGGCAGCTTTCAGGATGGATTATTATCTGGTGCTGGAACATCCACTGATATTTCCCAGCTTTGTCGTTTTAATTAGTCACTAGAGGCGCTGCGTGCTTTGGAGACAATGGTTTTTGTACGCTTGGTTACCAAGGGTAATGTAACCAGGCAACATTTGGCTTCTCTATCCGAGTCGCAGCAAAGAAAGGAAAAAGCTTTACAAATACTTATTGGGAGGCATGCAAAATATAACCAAACGAAAAAAACTAACTTGTTGTAATAAATTAAGGTAAGCGAATTAATTAGTGATAATATCGCTGAAATATTTTGCTTGTCCAGACCAGGGGAGGGCTCTAATCAACATTATATATGTTATTTATTTATTTATTTATTTATTTATTTATTTATTGTTGTTGTTGCGTTAATGTACAGGTTGAGCCATTAGAAAAGGGATGAAGCCGGGTTCCAAATCTCAACCTCACACAGTAACTGCAGTTTATGGCAAAGGAAGGACTGATTTTGACGAGAAGTCAGGTAAAGTTAAAATTAAAAATACATTCGGAAACGTCACAGCAGCTTGCTTTTATATATATATATATATATATATATATATATATATATATATATATATATATATATAACCACCTCCCCCGATGCCTGATGAGAAGGTGGAGGCAAAAGGGACGGTTGGATGTGAGTAGACGCCAGTCAAGATTTGGAACCATTTAAGACCTCACAATACGGAGTGTTTCGTTTAGAAAATCGAGAGCAGATAGACAATAATGCAACTTCTGTAGCCTTCTTTATACTGTGTTTTAAAAGTGAATAAATACATATTTAATATATTATTAATTTAGTTTTTTTGAGCAACTTCAGAAACTAAATGTGATGTCCATGCAGTAATCGTGCATATTTCTGACAGCAGGAAATGTGTTGTCCTCGAGTGAAAAGTTAAGAAAGTATAATGAATATGTAGTCTTCCCCCAGCTCCAGCACCATCCTTTTGACCAGAGCCAATAAGACTGAGTTAGACAAGTACAGTACTTAACAGCGAGGTACACACAAGCACCTCGACAACAAAATATATCACAGATTTGTAATTAACTTGCTGTGTGTTTGTTCCCACGCAGTCCGCCTTAATTGTGCTTTTAACTTGGCTGCACTTTTCCATACGCAAAAATAAAAACCTGAATATGTCTGTCTTTCGTATATTGTTGGAAGTTTAAAATACATTTAGTTTGCTACAGACCTACCAGCGTTTTGGAG
Organism: Acipenser ruthenus; assembly: GCF_902713425.1. Lineage (NCBI taxonomy): Eukaryota > Metazoa > Chordata > Actinopteri > Acipenseriformes > Acipenseridae > Acipenser > Acipenser ruthenus. The sequence goes on from NC_081190.1 coordinate 60,795,071, forward strand.
AGAACATCAGAAGACAAGGGGATAGGCAAGCGCACACTTTTATAAAAAACCTTATTGACGGCCTAGTTTGTATGCTTAACCCTTCCGGTTTAAATGATGCTTGCCACAAGGTCACTTTTTATTACATTACAGAGAACACATAAAGCTGATAATTTCAAAACAATGTTGTAAAGCACATAGCATTTCTAATAGGTACTTTTTTATATTTAATATGTATATATATTAAATGGGGAAATTGTGAAAAGTCTGTTGCTAGTTTGATTCAGTGGTGTGGGAACAAAGTCATACATATTTTATTAAGGTGACCTCTTGGCTCAGTGTTCAGCGGGACAGTTTGGGACAGTTCAGGCTTTTCAACTCACAGCTCAATGCGTTCTGGTACATTTTACCTGTCTCAGGTACCATTCTTTCCTTTCAGAGAAGCAGGACTACGCTTACCAGAATGCATTGAGTTGTGAGTTGAGAAGCCTGAACTGTCCCAAGCTGTCCCGCTGAACACGGCGCCATATGGTCACCTTACATTTCATGCACAAACAGACTAAAGGCAATTTGTTTGAGATCTTTGTAAGTATAATACGAACTGGGAAAAATAATACCAAAATGTTGTGAATCATCCAGGAAGTTTCAAAGTTTTTATTTTCTTTCTTTTCTGCAGACCATGCGGATTTGGTAAAGGAAGCAGAGAGGCTGCTGAGGAGCCAAGCTCAGGATGGAGATCAGGAGGCCTCTTTCCTTCTGGGACAGCTGTACTTTGAAGAAGTAAAATTCATCCATTTCTTTACAATTCTGTCAGTTTGTTACCACGAATGTTTACTATGAGCTTTAAAAAAAAACAATTAAATCAGTGATAGCTACTAATGTTAAGGTACAAGAGGTTATGAATACAGAACAAAACATTTTTATACATATATAGGCATGGGAATGCCACCACCTGCAATACACATGAAACTTCTTAATGCAGAAATATACAGTAATCATGTATGTAAGTCGATTTGTTTGACTCAAAGGTGGCTCTTCATGTGAAATCTTGTCATAAAAGCTTGTCGAATTACAGGGCTGGTACGAGGAGGCACTGCAACAGTTTGAAAAAATCAAGGAAAAGGACCGTAATGCTCTGTACCAGCTTGGTGTGATGTATTATGATGGACTAGGCACACAAGCAGACCACGTGAGTAGGTCATTAGAGCTTAATGTATGCTAACAGCACTGTATTCTAATGTATACCACAGCTTTTAAATCACACACCAAATATATAGCAATGACAGTTTTTAGATCAACTTTAACTGTAAGGGTTACATTAGAAACATATTGTTCTTGTTTTGGACAGAAAAAGGCATTAGATTATATGAACAAGATTGCCGAATGTGACACCCCAAAAGCGCAAACCCTTAAACATGCTGCTCTATACAACCTGGGCCGAGCATATCTGGAAGGATACAGTGTCAAACACTCTGACGCAGAGGCAGAAAGGTAAGAACCCTGTAGGATCTTTCCGATGTTTAAGTACTATATATTTATATGGATATTTATACCAGTACTTGTTCACCTGTGAGATTGGTATTCAATTTAAAGAAAAAAAAAATCTATAATTATAAAAAAAGATAAGACACCTCCACTAAACAGTCTCTGGATTGCTATTAACAAGAGCAGCATTATATTTCCAGTGCTTTTGTGTTTTTAATTTTAGGTTGTGGCTGTTGGCTGCAGATGATGGAAACCCAAAAGCCAGCATAAAAGCACAGTGTGCCCTGGGAATGTTTTATTCCAGACCACATACAACGGATCTAAAGAAGGTAAAAACAAATGTATACTGTAACATTATGGCAAATACGAAATTTGGGAAAAAAAAAAAAAAAGATCTTGATTAAGTTGAAGGATCAATTTTAAAAAGGAGTATAACTAATCTGTGGTAATTAGTGAACCAAAATGAAGTTTTACTGGACTTTCGCATTTCTGATTACATGTTTAAAGTTATGTGTTAATTATTTTGACTTTTAAAATAAGGATTTTAAAAACAAACTAAAAAGAAAACCAAAATTAAAATATAAATCGGTCAATATATTTGAGAAAAAAAAGTTTGTACAGAGAGCGTTTGTTGTGTATCAGGCATTCTTCTGGCATTCTGAAGCCTGTGGCAACGGAAGTCTCGAGTCCCAGGGTGCACTGGGTGTCATGTACCTCAAAGGACATGGCATTCGCAAGGATACTCGCTCTGCATTCCTGTGCTTGAAAGAAGCCGCAGAGCGAGGGAATGTCTATGCTCAGGGTCATCTGGTGTCCTATTACTACAACAACAAGCTATACTCCAGAGCAACTGAGCTTGCCAGAAGGTAAGAACATCTCATTTATCTTACAAACTTTTTATATTCTAATATTATTTAACAAAAACACATCTTCTGAGAAACCACCAAAAGCTGATCTACCAATGAATGTATCCATGTGCATACATATTTTTAAAATGATTTTAAAATTATATCTTTCCAATGTAACTAAGTTGTTTCTTGCAGTGTTTATGCTGTTACAATAATCCTCAGAAAATTGCACTTGCATCAAATTAAGGCCCAATGCATCAGTAAAATAGCAAGTAAAAGTATGTGTGTATCAGATCTGAAATCTGTCCCCTCTTAAGAGAGGAATATTGCCAGTATACCATATATATAAAAAAGAACCAAAATATAAAAAAGGATAATATTTAATTGGTCTGATTTTTACAACAAATTGTCAGATAAATAAGCATTACTGTAAGTTTTTTATTTTTCATTCCAATGTATTGCATTAACTTGATGTAGTACACATCCATGGGGTTGGCGTTCCATGTAGACAGACACAGTGACTGGTTGTGCAGCGGCTGGCAAGAGACCTGTACTCCTTTATTACCCCTCAAGGAGCTGTAACCTTTTCAGTGGATAAGTGCTCCCCCTGCTGTCCATAAATGAGCTATGGAAATTAAAAACCTTTCAAGATTTCCCTTCCAATACACTGTATTGAGTTGGGCTGGCAAGCTAGCAGATTAATGTGGGTCTACTAAAAAAAAAAAAACAAGCAAAGCAGAAATGGTACAAGATTTTTGATTTCCATTACACAAGAGTAGATGTTTACTCTGTAGGGGTAAATGTTTATTTTTATGTCAGATAATGATTTTATTTAAATTTTAAATTAGGATTTCAAAATATGATGACATTCCAGCAATAGCAAGGACCACAGATTGTCTGCCACACTACATAACACAAGGGATTGCCATTGCACTTTTCTACTATGCCAGGTGTCTGCATCTGGGCTTGGGTGTACAGCAGAACAGGGAGGAAGCCATGCCGTTGTACTCAAAGGTAAATTAAATGCAGTTTTATAATCTTTTTTAAATAATTTTAGAAATATGTATTTAAACATCAAGCCTTTATTAATCTCCATTGAAAACTGGCATACAGATGTATATGTTGTTTAAAAGAGGTTGTAGCTAGCAAAATAATTACATTAATCTTACCCGTCACGCTCTTCCAATCATTATGTAGGTCTCAAAAGAAACACATCTTATCAATTATGTATTTTCGTTTTAAAGAAAGCTGTCTGGTAGTTTGATTTCCTTTCCTTTCTGTCTGGTAGTCTGCTACTGTTGCACTTCCTACAGTAGGTCATTTTACCTCTGCAACATCTTTGGGGTCAAGGCATGTCAGTCATTATGGGAAGCAACTGGTTGGTTAATGACGTGGACAGTTTCACTCACCAGGTGAAATGACTAAGGAAGAGCGTCTGAAATTAAGACTTGCCAACAGAGCTTTCTTTTAACCTAGTATTGTACCATATATATATATAATATATATATATATATATTATTCTTAATATGAAAATTAAATGTTTTCTATAACATGTGCTTTTTTCCCCCCTTGACCTTGAGACATATAAAAGAACATAGGAAAAATTCAGAACAATACGAGGCCATTCGACCGATCTAAGCTCGTCTGGTTTCTAGTAGCTTACTGAAGTACCTCCTTCCCTCTGTCCTGTACTGCTATTAGCGTATTGGTTAGGGTTAACTCTGACAACTCCTTTTAGGATTTTAAAGACATCTTCTATCTAGACTACATAGATTAAGTTCTTTCAGCCAATCTTCATATCTTATTCTATTAAGGAACTACAGCCATTATTTGCTAGCCACAACCACTTTACCATTGTATTTGTACTGTCTTTAATCTGAATACTGTCTTTTAACATTGTTATTTATGTCCCTGAAACAGAATTTAGAGCTTGTAAATGTGCCTAAACAATTTCTGTTCAAATGTATTAGAGAGGCACTGTAACGTATTTTAAATAGCTGTAGTATTATGTTTTTCTTTCCAATGATGGCTTGATGGCCTCCCTCTGAAAAATAATATATTGTGGCTGTGTCCAATGAACCCAAAGGTGACAAACTCATATTTTGCCTTGAGATATGCACTAAACTAAATGAATGTATCACTTTTAAAATCTATATATACAGTGAAATCTGTGCGACTATCACATGCCTATGATGTTTTTATATTAATTGTTCTAAAATTCCATTCGAAGGCATGTTGTCTTGACACGGATATTTTTGCTGAGCTGCAAGATGAAGTTATCTTTGGATAGATTTAGAAAACGCCTCATCCCATCTGAACATTTACAAACGATTCTGCTGCGAAGAACACTTTTTTTTTTTTTTTTTGCTTTGTTTTTGTGACGGTGCACAATTAGGTTAATGTTATGCATATGTTGAATGATTTACTTGCTGCATGAATAAAAATAATGTCATCCCAGTGCCATTAACTCAGTTCTTAATTAGCCTGTTTGTTGAACAAGTGCCCTTTACATTTAAAAGGTTCCATTATAAAAAACCTTGTAAATCATGCTTCAATTGAGTTACGTGCACTTGGAATACTTTACCTGCAAAGATGCTGCCTCACGATGAATGAAAATCCCCGAAATGTATTGGCTGTTTGTTCCGCTTATGAATTTCTTTAGTATTGTAATTGTTTGCATCAAAGGTTCCTTTCATCTGAACAGTAATACTGGAGATATATGTCATGCAGACAAGTTTTCACTTTTAGTAATTCATGCCAGAGACTACACAGAATCTGTGAAATGCAGTGGATTTTTTTTTTTTTTATGCAAACTTGTGTTTTTTGCAAACACATGCGCTTTTGATTCTTGGATGTTTTATTATAATAAATATAGTACTGTCAATTAACTACATAAGTAAAAGGAACAGATATGGGATTAAAACATTGGCATATACAAATAAAGCCGGATGTGATGTTTTGCATTTTGTCCTAACTGTAATTCAGACCTATGTAATACCACACAATATGAATCAGTATAAAATCAGCCATGCTTATATAAAGGAAATAGCCAAGCCTTACCCTGTCTGTTTTATTTTCACCTTTTCACCTCTTTTTTTACAGTGGGGTTTGGTGAAGTGCCACCCGCTGCCAAAACATGACCATGTTCTGGTCTTTCTCGGTGTATACCCACTGATCTGTAGAATGCATTACTAACAGTACAGTTTGAAATTCACTGCATGGTTTTATATCAATAGAGGGTTGTGGAGACAAGGGAAGAACAAGCAAGAAAGTTACCAGGACCTTCAAGCTGAAATACCAAAGGAAAAAAAAACCAAGGGTTTTGAAAGTAAAAATAGTTTGTAGCCACAATCATCCTTAAAAAAAAAAATTAATAATAATAATAATAATAATAATAATAATAATACTTAATGGAAGTCAGGTTAGATATCATTACAACACGTTTGATGTACATTAGGCAAAATGTGATTGTAGGATCTGATGAAACACATGTTTACAAGGTTTACAGTAGAACGTATGCAAATATGTAAAGTCTGAAATTTGCTGTTTATTATTTTATACTGACCATATCACCAGTTTAAGGGTGAATCATACAGCGCAGGTTCGTGTCCTGGCTGTCTGAAGTAGGCCTGTCTTCACTGGGGACTCCAAAGGGAGCGCTGTATTGGCTCTGCCGCTCCTGTGGGTTAGGGAAGCAAAATCAGTAGGGACTGTTCCTTCTCATCGCGCTACAGCAAACCTTACTGGCCAGGCGCCCAGTGAGCTCAAAGGCAGACACCTGCAGGGCTGGCCTTTGTCCTCCAGAGGTTGGTAGCTTGCTGACATCCGCTCCAGAGTTCCTGGGTGAAAAAGGAAGCTGGCTTGGTTGTGGGATTGGAGGATACCCCACTGAACCTCTAGGTCTACTGAGCCATGTGAGGAATTGCTGTGGTGAGGGGAAAAGCAATTGGGCACTCCAAATTAGGGGGAAAAAAAATAACTGGACACACTAAATAAATAATAAAAAAAATAATGATGGCAGTGATTCTAGGGCTACCTTTATGACTTAAAGAGCAATTGCACAAACTGTCTAACATGGGCACCATTTAACTTGAGGAAGGGTTCCGAGCACAACACCTCCTGGTGGATGGCATCCTTCCAGTCTGTTTTTCTAGAGCAGCAATTCAAAGTGGCATGCACTCTAAAAGCACCCTGTACATTGTGTATGTCATGCATTATTTGATACTCTTCAGCTGTGGTTCTATAATTATTTATCCCAATACTCCTTCAGATATAAATCTGAGATAATACACCATTGCAAGTAATATTTTTCACTAAGAAATTGAGGCTCAGTGTGGTTATATTGCCCTCTGTAGGGATTAGACGTATATATGTATGGAAATAAAAATAAAACAAGAAAACTTTAGTCTTTTGCAATTTATTGCTTATAAATGTTCTACACTATTTGAAATCTTTGGTAAAAATAAAATGTATTTCTAGTAGGGGTGCACCGATAATCGGTAGCCTATTGGCATGGCCCAAATATAAGGGGGAAAAAAAAAACACCTATCGGCAGTTTTTGTTATTTTAGCCAATAATATACACGATATTCAGGCTTGAATTTCTTCCAGCACAGAATTGAATGTTTGGTCACTAATGACGCAAGAACACGGAGACAATCATTTACCTTGAAGTACTGTTAACGGAGATCAACCTGCAGTAAATATGTCTCAAAAGAGCAGTGTTTGGACTTTTTAAAGAAATATCTCAAGAGAACAATAGGATAGCCGAGTTGTGTATAGCAGAACAGACTTGATGCTATAAAGCTGTATTTGTATTAATTCAGGGCGATACAAGGGTTCCAATAATGGAGGTTTTGTTTATTTTCTCAATCGGAACACAGCGTAGTTTACACAAAACAAAAGTATAGGCAAGGAGTATATCTTACAATCTGCTTCTCTCGCTTTTCCTGTGTGTCTCTTTTTGTCACATCCGGTTTGTTTTAACTTTATTGTCAGTTCACCAGTCTCTCTATAACAAACACAATAGTCCAAAATGAAACTTAAAAAGGTGCAGTCCTCCAAATCCGAACTGATAAATAAACGTCAATATTTCAGTCTTAAGCCCGAGACAGACAGGCGCGGCGCGGCACCACTGGGCATTTTCGATGTGCGTTACCGCTAGTCTGCACCCAGACACACAGGAGCGGTAAGTGACTAAGCCAGTACAGTTGTTGTCAGTACCACACTGTAGGCTGTGTACTCGAATAGCATTTACATATATGGCCAAAGGTTTTGCATCACCTAGTAGAATATTAGGATGCAGACATAATTTTGACATTTTATTTAACATCATGAAATCTAAGAAACTACAAAATGGTATCTCAAAAGTCTACAATAGTAGTACAGTATTTCTTTTCGAAATGTCACATTTTTAAATTTTTGGAAAACTACAAAGTGATATGTAATTTCAATATGTCAATGTAACATTATTAATTCTGTAGGGCATGATGGAGAACTTTTGGTCATAGCTGTAATGCCCCCCATATAATCTACTAAATAAAAACACTGGTTTATTTTTCAATGCTGTTTTTCTGTCATCTTATGCAGATGTATGAAATGAGCGATCTGAGCTTAGCAAAGAAACATGCAATACATTGCTGTATGTAGCAAGTAGCCTTCTACTAAAGTGTTAGAAATATTTAGTAAAAATTATAGTGAACTACAGAAATAATAATAAAAAAAAGGTAGGAAGTATGCTTATCAGGGGCGATGTATAAAATACTGACTTGCCTGTCATTGTATGAAATATGGGAGGGATCAAACACTTCAGGGTGCTTGGACACCTCCGTAGACAAGTTTCATTCATGATTTTTCCTGCCAATCACATGTTGTCAGCACTTGGCTGCGATTGGTTAATCCACCGATGGTACCGCATGACAGCCAGAAAAAAAATCGCTCTTGATTCGATTTGAGCGGTACCGCGCTCAGCGTCACCGCGGGACTAGCGGTATCGTCCCGCACTGATGTGTCCAACACTATAGGAAAGCAATGGCAGCGATACAGGCGGCAAAATGCCTTGCATGCTGCGCCGCGCCCGTCTGTCCCGGGCTTTACACTACATTAAATCTAATGATGAACTGTGAGTTATCTACCAATATCGGCCAATAGCCATTGGCTATCGGTATCGGCCAAGAAAATCTTTATCGGTGCACCCCTAATTTCTAGTCAACAATAAAATAGTCACACTGACTTTACATGAAGTATTGCACAATAAAGCTTTTAATGAACACAATAAAGGGTAAGGAATGTTCAGAGTTCTGTGAAGTTTTAACATGAGTACAACATTCACTTGTCTACAACAATTAACAATAAATTACACCCGTCAGGGTCTTAAAAATTACCCCGGATTACTACAACATATATCTGCAGTTGAACTTTATCAAATTTCCAAACTAACAAACAAAATTTTAAAACAAGCAGCTCTTTCATTTAGCAGTGCTATATCAAGTCAGTTCATATTGTGGTACTTCAGATAAAACAGGAAACAACCACTGACATGTACTCAGTTCATTCCTCTGTAAAAAGAGGATAATATAGTTTGCGTCTATTGGTACAGATAGACATATTCTTCAATTAATGTACAGTACATTTATACATGTGCTTTCTTAGACCCTGCCTGTTCGGAGTTGATCCAGCTGAGCTCTCAATTCAGGACAAAGTTCTATAAGCAACAATTCCAAGAGAACCTAGGAAACATTTAAGAGGTACATTTTTAGTTTCAGCTATTAGTGCAGAAGAAGCATTCACACAGTATATATGTTGAATTGCAGTAAGTGAACTATTGACCTTGGATTTACTGCCCTTAAGTATTTATATATTACATATGATTTATTATTTTTAATTCAATGTCTTAATGATGCAAGAACATTATAAATAATACATTTAGGTCATACTATATTGAAAACCTACTGTCTACACTACATTATCAATTTCAATGGATGGATTTGTTTATAATCATGACCGACATCCTGGGGCCAAAATAAAAAAGAAAGCAGCTGTTGTAAATCCAGGTCATTTACACAATGTAATGCATCATACAAGCATTCACAAAGACCTCCAGTATTCACTGTTTCAATATTCTTAATGAGGTTAGAAACTATACACAGTTTAGGTCAATCTCGTGTATACAAAATGATTACCATGTACACTGATATTGTTTTTCATTACCAAAATTTAAAGGAGAAAAAGATTTATACAATGGCTTTTCTGTTTTAATAGTATAAACCATCATAATCAGCCTTACTCAAATTGCTTGGCAGCATGACAGCACTCATGAACAAAATGCAACTCTGTTAAGTGCTGGCAATTATTGTTTATTCTGAAAGTTGATATATTACCATTATAAAATAAGCAGCTTTCTTGGAAACATGTACACATTAATAATGCTAGAAATGTATTGTAATACAATGTTCGCAAATAAGGGTTGTGCCATTGTATTGACATAGTTTATTTAAATCAAATGCAGACATTCTAGGAAACATTAAATTAGGGCTTCATTTTCTTTTCAATATTATTAATAATGTGTTACTTTCAGTGAACGAGTACATCAGTGGCATACATTCCTCACCATTGCCAAGAAAATAAAAGGAGTGCCAACAGTATCATGACAAAATAAGTCACCATAACCTAAATCCACTGTATGCACATGTAAATATGTTTGACAGATGCACCCTGTGTGTCACACACTTTGTTACATATATCAAATGTGATTAAACTTGGTGTAAAAGGAGTGGATGGTCCGCCAATAAAGGAGCTAGATGATATATGTAATTACAAACGCCACACATGCACACAAATGTATTTTATTTAGCAAGTTGTACATAATTGCAGATGTTGGCTGCAGTGCCACCACTGAGCTACCAGCACTGGTGATGCTCATTCTGATGTTGTTTCTTCAGAGAAGCTGGTGAACACTAACAATGGTAAGCACCGAAGCAATTATACAATATAGTACAAGTAAAAAAAAAAAAAAAAAAACAGAAGTTGGCTGTATCTGACCATGGCGCTGTTTCCTCTAAAAAGGAAAGTCTCACCCTCATTTTGACTTGCAGTGCTAACGCACACCCTCACAATACAATACACAAGCTAAAATCACTCCTTGCAAAAACTGCTTTCTTTACTGTCTGTGGCTTTTCTTTTCCCTTTCTTCATCCAAGACAAAGGGATCCTGTTGTTTGCTTTGAACTTGCTGATTCAAACTAGGAACACCTGTGTGCAACTGCTGCAAGGCGTTCCAGAGGCACACCCACCAGCCTGTTAGAGACCTGTAGCCAGCCATCCTCGGCTAACATTCTCCAAATAATCACAAATAATCTGGCAGCCTCGTCGTGCACGGAGCGCCCTGCTCTTCCTGCAGCTACACGTCTATAAAGCGGTCTCTGTCCCTGTCACACTTGGTTTGTAGATTCTTATCACAAGCTGTTGAGACTATCAGAATCTGGGGGTACTGTCTGCTAGTCTGTCAGTAAAATGGATGTAGGTCAGGCTGATCTACTTGTATGTGTTACTGAAATCTCTAATGATGTATTTATAGCCGTGGCAGGGGATGAATGTCACTGACATGCTTGTACTGTGTATTAAGCAACTTGAACACCACTGCAGGAAGCGTCCTTTTACCTGAGTCTCCGTTATACTGAAATATCACCATTTGTTAGTCATCAGATTTCTCCTTCAGTGGAACAATTCGGATATAACCTTAATGACAACAGATCATCTTGGCCCTCCATGTATCTAATAAGCTGTGCTTTTCGCACATCCATAGCATTATTTTGTTACAAAGTACTTACTGATGTAGAAGATCATTTTTCTATTGAAGAGTGGCAGTGTGAAAGCCCTGCCGGTGCATGTGTTTAAGGGTTGATGTGGGGAGTATTGGGTTGGCAGGGAGGGGGTTAAGTTTCTCCAATAAAACAGGTGGGAATGTGGCTGGAGCCGTGAATTGTAGAGGTGTATAAATAGGTTGATCACGGGTGTTGGTTAGAAAGGATTAGGACTGATGCTGGTGTTGGAGGTGGAGGGCGTTCTGTGTTCCGTGCTGTGCTGTCTCGTCCTGCATTGTTGTAAGTTTTTGTACAGACCTTTTGTTTTGTCCATTGTGCCTTTTATTTTGTTCATGTATTTTTATTCGTGTTTGTTTATATGTTTGTAAATAAACGTGCGCGTCAGTGCTTCACTCTGTCTCTCTTCTGTGCCAACAACATCCAGGCCGTGACGCTACCCTGTCACAAAGAGCTACTGAGAATAATTCACATGCACTTCAAAATACTGTACTTTATTCCCTGAGATTGAGCAGAAGGCTCCTTGACTCTCTTCAAAGCTACTGATCAATCCCAAGAGTTAAATAATGAGCGTTCCGATTTAACCTAGGGTGTTCCACAGAAAAACCAATAGCAAGCTTGTGAGAGGAAAACCATGTGACCAACATCTTGTCTGCCCAAGCATGTTTCATGTCCTCATATCCCTGATGGGGGTATGCATCCCCAATTGAGGATACTAACAAAATTCTCAAAGATCCACATACAGCAGATAGGATGTCACTTACATATAGGAGATGCTTGTTGGCACTCGTTTCCTGCAGCGCATTAAATATCTTGATGATCCCATGCCGGGCATTCTGCTGTCCAACAAGGCTCTGTAGAGCATCTAGGGGAAATCAACAGTTTCAGAGCATCCGTTCACTACCCCACATTATCGGTCAAGAAACACGTTTAAATTTCTGAGGTATGTAATGTAAAGCTAACGTAGCATAAACAATAAATAATGGCTCTACATTTTTTAATTACTTTCCTCCAAGGCCACAATGTCAAAGACAGTTTTGAAGCAATCAGTTCTAATTAAGCATTAAGTAATTGTTGATAGCGAGTCAAATTAACCATGGCAGCGTATGGAAATTAATAATCAAATGTCATCTGTTCTTCCAGAGTAACAACAGTTGGCTTTACTCGAGAATAAAAAGAAAACCTGGGATGTTGTCCAGTAGCTTCTGTTGTGCTCTTTGCTTCGTTTCCTGGCGCTGAATCTCTGTTCTGGGTCTTGTAAGGGCCGCCAGTTTTCCATTTGGCCAGAAGGCATCTCGAAAGACGTTGATGTAACACACAAGCATCTGCTCGCTGAATATCCAGTTTACTGTGTCACGGATCTGCCTGCAAGGCAAAATGTATCTCAATAGCTACTAAGATGTTGTTCTTGAAATAAATTAAATCAGAAATCTAGTTTAGATTAAACTTTGTAAAACTAGCAAGAAGGAATAATTAGTTACATGTAGGGAAAGTTAATAGTCATAGTTGTGTTTTTTTTTTTTTTTTAAGTACAATTGTGTATTCAATGTGGAATTAACAATCAACCACAGGCTGGTTTGGTTGGGGAACTTTACAAATTCATAATCCCAGGTTAACCTTGAACTGGTTTACACTGCTCATATGCTATTTATTATGAAGACTGTCTATTTTGTTAATACTACTTTTGTTAATATTACTGAATTATGAAGACCACTAAAATGACAATATATTACTTCTGCCATCATGTTCAAACAGATAAAACAGTCTGATTTTAAGGGAATATCTTTTTTTTTTTCTCAGAAATCCATGTACCAAGCAAATTGTATTAATATTATTATTTAAAGCTGCACATCTTTGATAAAGGATGTTTAATAGGTGGCAAATAAATAGCACGAAGACAGACATGACAGGATGCCTTATTTCCCCAAGTGAGAGAGGTGAAACTGCCACTGCTGTCATTTTCAGTTTTGGCAGAACTCTGTGATGTCTCCTTACACCGACAGCCTGAAGAGCCAGCCTGCAGTCTGCAGTTAGTAATCTCAGGACAACAGCTTTTCTTTTTGTTTTTTAAATGGCTTCCTACATAACAGCAGTTAGGCCGACTCAAGAATTCCGAGGCTATAGTATGGTGCATTGTGACAGATTTTTCTACACTAGTCTTTTTATGTACATGTTGGTGATGGTGTGTTTGTTAATTTTGCTGATTCACAACATTAAAACACAACAAAATGGGTTTGAAAAGTTTTCTTTTTTATTTAAGATTTGTATGAATTATATGCAAGACTAATATTTTACCTTCTGTTTATTTACATTTTAAGGATAAGAAATGTCAGGAAAGTGATGTCTATTCCCGAGGAACCCTGATGTTGTTAAATGCTGTACAATAAAATGTACTTTTATTCAAAGAACATTTTAAAAGACATATTCAGAGAGGTTTTCACCTGAAGACTTCCATTCACAACAGAAAAGCACACAAGAGGCACATGTTAAGTGTTTTTTGCTGGTATTTTAGAATAGCATTGATTTGTCCTAAATCATGAGAGCCAAGGCCAGTTTAACACACAGTCTGGAACAAAAAAAAAAGACTACTTACTTGTTAATAGTTCTCCCAAATGTAATTTGAACTAGTGCAATTAGTGTCTTTCTGACCCACTTAAACACTGTCAAAAAAAGAAGAAAGAAAAAAGAAGAAAAAAAAAAGTAAAAAATCAACAAACTTTTTTTTTTTTTTTTAATACAGTTATGCTTTTTGGATTTTTTTTGTTTTACTTAATTACTAACCCGAAAACACTGATGTTTGTTAAAAAAGGTATTTACAACATGTAGTTGTGCTAGTTGCAAAAATCTCATGAAAACAATGTAGTGTTTTGTCAGTGCTTCACCATCCACAGCATTCAGCAATGCCCATGTATATCTTATTAGAACTAGCAACTAGCAATATCACTACTGCCCCCCCATTTTCTTCTATTGAAGAATATCAATCAACGATATCAATGAAAAGTTGCTGCTGCTTCCAGTTACCTCGTTTAAACTAACTCCAGTGGTCTAGCTGCAATCACATCATGTGACCTACAGCACAGTTACCAGGGTGCAGAGGTTTATCTACAGAGTATTTTAAATACTTGTATATTCTGAATTAGAAAAATCTAGTGAAGATCCAAAATATTCTCAACACATTAAACATTGGTAGGAGGAATTAACGCTCTTAAAAAAAGATAATAAAAGGTAAGAATTTTGATTTTAAAGCACCGGTTAGCACTTTAACTTTTTAACTATTGGTTGAGCAGTTGCAAATGTGACATGTTTATATATGCCTGAGACGAGAGGTTAAAAAAAAAAAAAAAAAAAACATCTTAAAAGGGGGAATTTTTTTTTTTTTTTTTTAGCCACTAAGGTATACAGATGGATATTGAGAACTCAAAAAACAAATGAAGCAGCTGAATTTCAGAACTTCAATCTACAGATCTTCCATCTGCCACCAGTCTCACTATTACTCAAGAGCAAGCACAGGTTTGTTTGCTCTGGGTGTAACTAACATTTCCAAATGTGTTATTGTTTAGCATTGCACTCCAAGCAATTTGTTTCCTACAAGCACCTGATAGTATCCTTGGGAGTCCTATTGCTTACTGCAACATATGGCTTGCTTCTCATTTACTTCACTACACAGGACAATAATGGAAGGGGCTGCAGTATATAACCCAGTTATGTGTGAAAATGAAAGTGTAAATTTTATTGCTGTAGAATGCATCTGACCATGAAAGTGACATCTGTTATCTTGTTAAGTTTCTGAAGCATAAAATCTGTTTACAACAGTGTCATACAACTTTCCAAAGTGCACAAAGGGAATACTCTCTACTGAAATACTGCCATTAAAACAATCTGTGACAACTGAAGTTCATTTATTGTTTACATTTAAATTGAAATTTAAGCGCATTACACAAGAAAAGTAATTCAAGGCTATAATGCTAGGCTATTATATGTATATTGTGATGGAAGTGTACATTCCTAACCGGAATTTGGAGGCTTTAGGACCCTGGGGTTAGGAGATGTGCACTCCATCTTCTATACACATACAGAGGCTAACTTCACTACAATGAAACCTTATAACGATTCCAACAGCAAGAACCAATATTTTCAATGGAAATTAGCCCCATTAGAGTGATCACTTACCAGGATCGACCTGGATACAAATATCTCAGTGCTGGCTAAAACTGAACTTCCTCCAGTGTGAATGTGTTATTCTCTCAGTGAAATTAAAAGACTAAGGTTGTCTAATTCAAAGATAACTTATTGTAGTGCGAACCATGCATGACGTATGCTATCGTTGCCTGCCCGCCATCTTCACATAAACTATAACCAGGCAACTGGCGGGAGGAGGAAACTGCAAACAGTGCATTGAGAAAAGCATGAAAAATATGAAGCAATCTGCGCAGGATATTTTTTGTACATTCTTTTCTTTTTCATTTCACTACCGTTTTCTTATAAATACCGTTTAAAATGTTGATCGATGTGAAGTCATTTTCATATAAAGTACTATAAAACGCTAAAAACGCACTTTTATAAAATAGCTTTCTTATTTTAGTGGGCTTTAATGTAACTTTAAAATTGCTGCTTTTGTATTATGGGTATACTGTTTTTTAAATATGATATTTAAATGGTTACATATCATGTTTCTTCATTATTCTGATGCAGCAAATTGCCAAACACTATTATAGTGACCACCCTGATATAACAAACATTTCTCCAGGTTCCCATGGGGGTTCGTTATAGTGAAGTTTGCCTCTCTCTCTCTCTCTCTCTCTCTCTCTCTCTCTCTCTCTCTCTCAAAATTGTTTTTTTTAAATACTCTATCCTGATTGGTCAAAACAGGTCACATGGGGGTGTGGATATTACAGCATATCACCATGGGTTGGCACTTCTTTTCAAAAAGTGGAGAATCACTTGTAGATATCCATACGAAAAAATGTAGCCATATTTAAATTCGCAATAAAGATGACTGACGAGATGTATGTAAATTTTGATCTTTTGGGAAACCAAACTCTGGATGAGATTTTGTATGAGTCTGAATCGGACACTAATGCAAGTGGTGAAAAAAAAAAAAAAGTAAGTATGACTTCGAGTACTAGACATCTTGAACTTACTAAAGCGCAGCTTCTGGACATAGAAAAAGAAAAGGAAGAAAGAAATACACAAAGGACCACTGCCTGGGCATTGGGTGTGCTATTTGACTGGCTAAAACAAAAATCATTGTCCACTGTCCGTAGCTCAGAGGGATTCATTCTCAAGCTTTGTGACCCTATGAGCCGGTCTTATATATATATGGTCACCACAATCCTTTAGAGTAAGTGTTGTGTGCTGGTACTGTGCAAACACATCTTATATTTAATCCCATATTAATCTAACCTTAGTTGTATGACACCCCTGGTTTTCATGAGTGGTGCGAGACATTTTAGGAACAATCAGCTATAAAACTGTGCTTCTCGGCTCCTGAACTTTATCGTTATTCAGTGTATAAAAGGGGCTGGATTGATGGCTGTACTAGATGGAACACCTTTACTCATCCATAGACCAGGTCCAGCAAAAGCAATCTGATCTTTCACAGCAGTTCATTGATTTGGCACAGATAGTCACTTCCACTACGCTTCCACACTAAAATGGCTCCCTAGGGAGGCATTTTTTAAATACAGTAATAAAATGCCAAGTCTTACATGAACAAAATGTAAATGACTCTCTGACTGCAAACTAAGTGAATTAGTCATGGGCATTAGAGTTTATTCTGAAATACTGAAAATAGAAAAAAAAAATACTCATATTGGTTTAATAGTATAATTATTACTAAACAATAGACAGGATATTTGGGCTTGTGTTTTAAACGTTGTATTAAAAGTAACGGTTTATAGTTCATCCCAATATTTATGTTTATCCAAAAGCCATGTTCCAGCAATGTGAACCTCCTCCACAGCTACTACACATAGCCTCACACAGCTAAGTGAGCTGCACAGTGCAGAGACGTGCTGAGCACACTGTAAATGAAGCATGATTCTCAACAGTCAGCTGGCACCAAGTTTGCACAAGTGTTGAGAAGACAGTAAGACTGTAACATTCAACCAGGTCTTTAATCCTTTACCTGAACCTCCTAGATGTATACTGTTGGGTAGCAACAAGAGCTTCAATGTACTTACTTCCCCGAAGTTCAAAGATTTCTCCAATCAGCATGAAACAAGGTTCAGCAAGCAGGTCTTTCTTCCCATCAAGCTCATCTACATAGTCGGAAAAGTCAATGTCATCTTCAGTCTCCTCCTGAGACAATGAGAAAATATCCATAGGAAAAAAAAGGACAGAAATGAACTGCTTAAACGAGCTGGTTACTGAACCCCACCAGGAGGGGTGTAATCACATAAAAACAGAGATATCATACCAGATATTGAAAACATCAAACACATACTCAGACATAAGTCATGTAAATGTGATTCTCTCATGCTTGCTAGCAGTCTTTCTTCAGAAACAAACCGAAATGCACAAACCTCTTGGTGAGAGAAGAAATCTCCAGGCAGCCTCTCCAGGAAGGACGACAGTGAAAAGGAGGACTTCTTTCCCTGGATGTCGATGACCTTTAGGTGCTCGGGCGAAGGGCTGAGAAAGGCATACAGAGCCTCACTCTGACACAGCCTCTCGTCAGAAAGCATCTTCTGAACAATAGAAGACACTGTTCAGTGTTTATTATTGAGGGGCAAAACAAATACCATAAGGCAGCACATATACATATATGAGACAATGGAAATCTGTACTTTATAAACAAAGTACGTTGCAAACAATTCGAAATGCTGTATGTAACTGTGAACATAAGTACCTTAAATATAAACAATACAAGAAAGCTTAACTGCCAAAGAACGGGAGTTTATTACTGTATTTGTACAAAACACCCCCACCCCCCCTCCCCGTGTGCCGTACAATGTAATAATTAGTACCA
Source organism: Acipenser ruthenus (assembly GCF_902713425.1). NCBI lineage: Eukaryota > Metazoa > Chordata > Actinopteri > Acipenseriformes > Acipenseridae > Acipenser > Acipenser ruthenus. Next base: position 60,813,171 of record NC_081190.1, read on the forward strand.
TTTTATGAATTTATATTTTAAATTGTATACGTTATGTATTTAAACTATACAACGGCTGTGCAAACAAAAATATAGAATGAAAGTAAACAGCAACTGTTTTTCCTGCCTGATGTCACAAATACCGCCGTGACTCATTTACTGTCCTGGATGTACCTTATTTGCACAAAATATCTACCTGATGAACAGGGAAACTGTACATCATAAACACTATTTTTTTTTTTTTGGTCAACAGGTTTATAGCAAAAAACAAATTCTTAAACCCAGTCTTTGGTAGTTTTCTCTTTATTAGGATGCTGAGACTGCTTAACAACTACTAAGTAACATTTAAAGGGAGGTAGAGATCTGGAAAATAAAAAGGAAAAGATCAAGCCCGACCAGTCCTCCCTGCTGCTAGCCATCTTCAGTCACAATGGACTTGCCCGGGAATCTGACTGACAAATCAGTTTTGCCCTGCCAAGCCTACACCCTATCAACTGCACTTCATTTTTTTTTTATTTTTTTTTTTTTAAGAGAAAGTATGAAAAAGCAACTGTGCTGTGCTTCCCAGACACCAAGTCTCCCTTACAAGATGGCGGATTTCATGAAACGGCTTTGAACCCTGAATAGCAAGACAAACAAGGCTAGTTTGTTTATATAATAATAACCTGAACTTAGCCAAACTGAATCCTGTCCTTTTCAAATGTACCAATATACTTTAAAAGCAAGTTTATTGATCTCATCAGTAGCAGCAACTAAATATTAGTGAACCCAAAACCTCATTTTTTTTTTTTTTTACCAAAAATGAAACCAGGTTGAGTGTTTTTACTAAGTATCCCTGGTGTTTACTCCCAGGTGTGAATGGTTACATTAAATTATATAGGTTTGTTTTTTTAGAGCTTACATTAAGTGTATAATATGTGTATTCATCATTGCAAGGTCAGAACATCGTTTTAATAAAATTTATGAGTTAGTAACCCAGATCTCACCTGCAGGAATGCGTTCAGTTGGTTTTTGGATTTGTCCAGGAATTTTTGGTCAACAGATTTAAATGGCAGCTTACTGAGGGAGGGTAACTGTACTTTTTTCAAGGATGGGAAACACTGTGCAGAAAGGGGGGGGACAAAATCAGTTTAAAAATACAAACAACAATACATTTTCTTTCCTCTTGAAGCAGCACAGGTCTTTAAGGAAGCTGTGCTCGACACACTCGCTGTGAAATTGGTTTAGCCATAGAAGGCTTAGGATCTAGCAAATAAAACAGTATACAGTACATTGCAATGTACTTTTAAAAAAAATACAGAGTCTGTGATCAAGCAATGCAGGAGACATTTGGACACCATCTAATAGGGGTTGTTACATGGAACTGGCATAAAAAATCTGGTTGTATAAAAAGGTAAGAGAGAGAGCTGCTTTTCCTTCTGACTTCAGAAACATGGCTATGGAGGGCGAATTACGTAAGAACACATTTCTTTTTACATATTTTCTTGATAATATAAAAATCTGGACAGCAATATCATGACTGACTCTGTCTCTATGATAACACAGCAGCACTCAGTTAGCAGCATTGTTAAAGTAATTACTATACCTCAGTGAAGACAATGTTAACACAGGCACGTGGGTGTTATGCATTACAGAGAAGCAACAGAAATCTGATACCTCAGTGAGCTTTCTGTGCAGAGTCTGGAACTCGATTAACCTTCTGGAAACTGTCCAGCTATTGTTTTTAGACTCGTCGCTCTCAAGTAAATGCACACAGATAGAGTAGCAGGGCATTTGCTCACCATTCTCTTCAGCAACCTGTTACAGAAAGAAACAATTTTACAACTAAAACCAAAAAAAAAAAAAAAAAAAAGGTATGTTTTAATGCTGACCTCTGCTTTTGAAATGACCAAATTCAATTCATTATGATTTCCTTTTTAAAGAAGCTGTTCCTTCTTAATTGAATTACCTTGAGTCATTAAGTCTTTAAAGTAAATTGAATTAATCTCATATAAATAAAAACATGGTAAGAGAATGGGTGTTTTCAGCAGTGACAATTCTCCAATGAATGTAGACACTAAGTGATTCAAGCCAAACAATACAACACTGATTTATTTCCATGTTCTATTTCGGTACCCAATCAAATTTTCATGGAGACATACTGTACACATGTGATTAAAATGAAGAGCTTATTGAACATGTAGAAAAGAGACCAGAAACATGGACACACAAAAACACTGTGATGTATAAAATATACTATTTATTCTTAATGAGTTTACTGATTTTGCAGATATAAGGTAACATTGTTATAATGTAACCCAGGCAGCTCTTAAAGGTTTTTGCTTTAGTGTTCTCAGTCCAACTATGCGTGGAACATGACAACTGTTTTAATTATTTTTACATATATTAGACCATTGTTATATTGGTGAAATATATTGTTTTGGTTGGACCTATACATATCGCACAATAACACTGCTGTACTCAGCATGTATTCAATGAATATGTTTTCACTTTATTTAAACAAATTTAACAGGAGAACCCAAAAAAACATACCTGCACAATGCAGTGGTGCAGTCAGTGTTTGATTACAAACTATGCAGTGTTTCCTGCATTATTGCACGATCCACGCTGCATACATACCTAATCACGCGAGATGTGATCAAATTCAAATTCAAAAACAGCTTTATTGGTTGTACACGTCATTGCACTTGATCAAGTACCGTATTACATGTAGTCAGTTTGCCCAAAAATGATTCTTATAAGCGGATTGCTTGATTCTACAAGCAGAGTATTTTACATTGGATAGTATAGGAATGATTGTGTCCCAGTGGTTTTGATCACTATATGCGGTTGGTTCTTATATCAGTGATTCTTCTAAACGGAGTGCACTGTATTTTTAACAGACTGATAAAGAATTTGTTACAATTTTGTAATGTCTTATTAAGTGGAATTCACCAAGATTTTATTTTGATATTTACTGACTCATATTTATTCAAAAAGATATTTGCTATATTTATATTATTATATTTTCTTCAATTGACGCAGTAGCAACACTGAAGCTGTTAAAATAATAGTATATAATAACACAATCATAATAAAAAAAATTAACATCTGGTTAATTTCAAGTACGAAATGTAAGCATTACCATAAGGGTATTTAACTCTTTAAGACCTGTGATGCAGCCTGTTGTTTGTTACGTCCTACATCGGCCTTGTGCCCCGTGTGAAGCCAGCAGCTTTAGTCGCTCCTTTCCAGGGATCAAGCAACGTAAGTCGGCTGACTTTGTGCTCTTCCCCCAGGCTGCAATAGCTCTGGCCAGAGTTATTTTATTATTATCATTTTGGCTTTGGCCATAATCACGAGACGGTTTGTGTAATTTAAGTAATTATATTACTGTATTATTGTATGTGAGAAATATTTTCTTTTCTCATTATATTTTTCTGTTTTTACAGAGACTATGTGCAGACTGGAGCTGGCGTTCCAGTCTGAGGGCATGGAGTCAGACAGCACATCCTCTGCGGTTAAGCTCTCTCTGTCTGCAGAGCTTATACCACTAATCAAGAGGGCCACTGCAGACTTGCAAGTGCCCTGGCCTACAGAAGGCGAGACAAGGCAGTCAATCTACAGCTCCTGCTGTTTACAGGTCTATAGATACCCTATATAGGATGCACGATGCGGAGAAGCTTGGCCTGGCCTAATTCCTGCCTGTGAAGACTTCAATTGCTGTTGGTACTAGCGCCTTATTTAGCATTACTGTCCAAGGACGCTATCTGCCCCAATAAGCTGTGCCGGGTCTCGAAGGTGATCCTAAAGTGTGCCTATTCAGCCAGTGCATTCGCCGCACGGCTGGGCAACTTTAACAGCATTCAGTCATACTTGCTGAGGTCCTTCTCTGACAACCACAGGCCCTCACCACCACAGCTGGATGAGCTGCGCCTAGTCAGAACCTGCTCTGTCTGTCTAAACTGAACGGGCAGGCGGTGGGTAGAAACCTGGCTGTGCTGGTAGCTGCACGCAGGCCGCTTTAGCTTTCCTAGGCACGTGTGCCTGATGGGGACAAAGCACCGCTGTTGGATGCCCCTATTACACAGCGCAGAGGAATCCACGAAAGAGCTGGTACGCTTGCTCCCCAACCGACCATCCCCAGTGCGCCTGTTGCCAGAGGTGGTATTCAGGAGCGGCCCATGGCTCGCCATGGAGGCTATATAGGTCCCGCCGCCTGGCGCAGAGACAAAAGCCTCAGGCCAAGCCACAAGCTGAGCAGTGGCCCTAGAGGTTTGCTGCCACAGGCCCAGGGCCCCTTCTCAGGAAGCCATCTGGACTACTTGCGTCAGTGCGCCATGGACATCTGGGTGCTTACTACCATTCAAACTGGTTACTCTCTGCAGTTCAAGCACGGTCCCCCTCCCTTTCGGGGCGGGACTCCAACATCAGTCACGGGCCCGCAAGACGCCGCAGTGGTGCATCAGGAGGTAGCAGCTCTGCTGAAAAAGCAGACTACTCGTATGGTACACCCCCTCGTTGGAGGAAGGGTTCTACTCCAGGTGCTTCCTGGTGCCCAAGCGGGATGGTGGCCTCAGACCCATCCTCGACCTCAGACAGGTCAACCTGTATCTTAGCCGAAGGAGGTTCAAAATGTTGACTATACAGGAGCTGTTGCAGTCAATCAGGCCAGGTGACAGGTTCACCACGGTGGACCTCAAAGACACCTATTTCCACATCCCCATGGATGGTTCGTCTTTCAGGGAACAGCATATGAGTTCCATGTCTTGCCATTTGGCCTCTCTCCCTTTATCTTTTCAAAGTGCATGGAAATTGGCCCCATTGAGACTCAAAGGCATCAGAGTACATTTCTATTTCAGGGAACCATGGTTATGATAATAACCTAATGTTATTTTTTTTTCTAGTCATCTAATCAAACCATGTCACAGTAAATGTACAAAAAGCCAGATTACAATAGATCAGCTATTACCGTTTAAACATGTGATAGACACATAATCAGAATTATTAAACAAATAATCCATAATATTGTTTATTTAATTTTTATATGATGCTAAAGGGGTCTTCAACCCGGACGCAGCGCGCATGCCGTCTCCTTGCGCGTCACTCTGCAGTTGCCGCAGACCACTGTTCACACCGAACGCTGCAGGGGAAGTCATCGGCCGGTCTGATGTTATGTTACGGCTGCATGTACAAGCAACAAACAGTAAATGCCAGCGGGAAGGGAAAACTCTTTTTATACAGAAGACACAAAGCTTAGTTAAAAAAATATTTCAAGTAATGAGGAGCGAAACCTATAAAACCTCATTTTAACCCCCCCTCCACACACCATCATAATCCCCCCACAATTACCCAAAATATCAGGCAATTGTGTTGTTTTTATTTTATTTTAAACATGTTGCTTTTAAAAATTGAGATATTTTCTTTCTTTGTGAGTTTCGTCTAGTCTGCTGGGTATAGGCAAAGAGAGTGTGAGGCATCATTATACATTGATATTATTGAGCATTATCGTATACACATGATTAAAAAATGCAACTACTGCCATCCCATCATATCAAACTTTTAGACTGTAAAAGTGACAACACAATACCTGGAATAATGAACAGCAAACAAAAAAAGATAATTGCGATCGCCCTGCTCTACCGGAGAAAGAAAAAAAAATTGAGGGTCCATGACATCCTCAAGAAAAATGTACGACAAATATCATCGGCTGATACAGGAACTCCGGTTTGATGAAGGCAGATTTCAAACCTACTTAATGTTGTATTATACAACTCTGGAAAATCAGAACCACAAGCTTTTCCTCTGTTTTATTTATTTTATTTTTTTAATTTCCTCCTCACAAAGGAGCCTCCTACTTTCCCCCCCGATTGGCTGCTGGTAATTTATGTCACAGTGCGGTGCAGCAAAAGTTGAAAAATATTTTGCCTCCTGCGTGCCGCTCCGCAGTGCCGCTTGAGTGCCACTTCCCTCTACTGCTGCGCGGGACCGCCTTCATTGAAAACAATAGCTACTGCCGCGCCATGTCCGGTGTGAATGCCCCTTAACACAATCTAATACATTACGTTGCTGTTAACTTGCTGAGCACACCAATACAGATTTTTTTTTTTTTTAATAGCAAAACCTGGGCAATTTAACAATGTTACTGTTTCCGACCGCGACAAAAGAAAAAATGAATGAAAGCAATCCCAGTTTTCCCGGATGTCTGATAACTGTAATTTAAGAGTAGATCTAATTCTTATAGAAAAGACAATTAGACAATTGATGAATGCTTGCTTTTACATGCAATTGATATTTACACTGAAGCTGAGATATTAACTGGATATTTCTTAATGAACTGATTTATGCTATTTTGATATTTAGCTTATTTTCTAAATTTTGATCAAATTCATATAATGGTGTTACGTGGTTTACTGCTCAATTGTTTATCTCTGCAATCTTGAACTTGAAGGAAGAAATATATAATTAAGAAAGTGAATTCAATTAAACCATTATACATATTCATGAACTGTATCAATAAAAATGAGTGGATCCCAAACCATTCAAACATCTGAACACTTCTAGTCAAAACATTTGTCACTGAATGCATTAATTTTCTTTTAGTATTTCTAAATCCAGCACAATTGAGCATTTAATAGTAATGGATGCCCTGTAATGCACTGAAAAATGTAATGAAAAAAATCAGAAACATAGCATTGCATACCATATTTGACAGACGAAAGACATGACTTTGTATTGACTAATACATATTTATCTTTTAGCTTATAATTTGAACATTTTCAGCAGGCCAGTTGCCAGATCTAGATTTCGTCACAGAATTATAGTAACAGAAAAACCTGCAAAACATAGATCTTAAAACACTGCAGCACTTACATAGCACTCTTTTGGAACTGACTGCTTCTAAAACACATGAGAATAAATATGACTAGATAAGCAAAACAATAGTATTTTACACTGAACACATCATTAGATGTTTCCAGACACTTTTTAAGTGCTTTATTTTTTTACTCAGAGGCCCTAAATTACCCGACTTTCTCCCCAATTTAGAATCTCCATTTACGATCTACCTGCTCATTACATATCAGCATCTATGCTAAAAGCCCAGCGTGGATGCAGCTGAGTTATGGGTGGTATGGATTTCCTGACTTTATTGGCTTCAAGCTGCACCATTTAAATTAATTTAATTGTCATTTTTTTAATGAATTTCCTAACTTTGTGGCTTCAAGTGTACACCAAAACAATTTTTATTAAGTTTTTTGTAATGAATATCATCCACATGATACGATTATGAAGATCATCTTTGTCAGCCCTTAATTAAGAACCATTCCTATTTCCAGCTGAAAGAACGGAGCCCCCACACCACGTTCCCTGAATTACCTCGTTGCTATTGATAATGGCTCGCCACGTGCCCAGGTTCTCGCACCACCAGTCTGTGCGCGAGATGTGTAGCTGAAGGTCACTGTGCTCCTTCTCCATATTGCTGATCTCCTCCCTCAACTTAGAGACAATCTAATGGGGGAATCAGGGGTTTAGAGGTTACAAAGGTAAAGTAGCAATTTACTCACATTTTCTCAAGGTCACATCTCAGGACCTGTGGCAGGACTGAGGCCTTGCACATGTAAATAGTGTTGTTTTATTTTGTTTAGTTTTGTCAATAAAGTTTATTGAAAATGTAAGTTTGTACTATATATGGCTGGGCTGGGAGTTAGAATCCCCTCGATAATTGGGACAAGTGTGGAATGTGGCCAGGTGTTCGAGTAACTGTCAATTAACCCTGGCCACATGGTTTAAAAGTGAGCTGGAAAAGCCAGTTCTTTGTTATCTACAGCAGGAGATGAAGGGCTGTGAATCTGTGGAGATCCCTCACGACTGTGTGTATATCCAGGGTGAGTGAACCAACTATGCAACCACTATGTACTCAACTGGCACTGTGAACGCAACTGAAGATCACTGCATGCATACTGGGATGCCTGGTATTGAAGAATAGGAATTAGTTTAGTGTGTTGTCAGGAAGAAGGTTTTGTATTTTTGTATTTATTTTTTTCATTACACTGTGTGTGTTCTCCTGCGCTAGGACAATCATTGCTGGTACCCTAGTAGCTGCCACCTACCACTACTACAAAATAGTGTGTCAAACGCAACCTCTGTGTCTCTCTGGTCTGTCAGTGGATATCCACAACTCTCTTTTATGGGACAATATGACCGTGAGACCTGTGAGTTTGGGGTCACACAAAATGATTGACTAACATTTCAGTTGAAAGATCTGTATCCTGATATGTAGGTTTCAGCAAGTTTAGTACTACTTGATGAGCGATTAAAGATCAACGTATTGTTCTTCTTTCAAAACCTAAGATCCCACACTTCTTTACATCAAATAATATATCAGTTAGAGGGCATTTTCAGTATATTTTCTTGCAAATTGAGACTTTCATTGTGTAACAGTTTGATCTATTCAATTAGTGTGAGGTATGTAAGACACTACACACACACAGGTGTGGTAATGGAACAGCAATACTATCCAGTATACTGTTTGGTGAAATAAAGGTACCTTTCTGTCAGGTTTTGGCGCATTGAGAATGGAGCCCAGAGCTTGTCTTTTGTACTCCAGCTTCTCGTGTAGCAGGCGAAGCTTGTTGACAGCGTAGCTGGCCTGCTCATTAATCCCACTGCTACCTTCATCCAGCACCTCCTCACCGCTTTCACAAGCATGGCTCTGGAACAACACAAGAAAACAAAGTTTAACATCAATAAAGCAACTTCATCTCCATCTCTGAGAGGACATACTTTTAGTATTAACAGATTGCTAGTGCTTGTCAGAAACAGGGGTTTGCTTTTAAGCTAATGCCATGTCATTAATTACTCATAACTAAGGATACCATTTTGTCACGGTAATGGCTAAAAATATAAATTTTCACGGAATGGTCAGGGCTTTGAAGTTAGAGAAATTTATTAATATAATATATTGTGATATTTAAATATTTGTGCTAAATAAACATCTTTAACACAAGAAAAAAAAATCTCTGGACAGCCAGCTTGTTTTCCTTTTGATCAGCTTAGTGTGCTTTCCTATAGCTTTGAAAAACATTATATCATCACCCGAATAGATGACTCCTCTGTACTACTGCCTACCACTGACAGAGAGTTAAGGTTTAAAAATAACACAGAAAGATTTTTTTTGTGTTTTCTCACTATTTATTATTTAAGATGCATAAAGTAAATTACTAACAATTAAGATTGGGTCATTTTATATGCATTCTGAGACCAAAAAAAGGTCAAAGGTCAAATTTCAGGGTAATGCACTTTAACAAGACCAATATCTATTTAAATATTTGTTCTTAACAATTTTTTTTGTCTGAAAAAGATGACTGTACATTGAATTTTGTTTTGTGAACTTTAGCAAAGACATACCTCATTGGTTTTTGCGTACCCTTTTTTTGTAAATATATAAATGCATCTGCTTTCTTTAGCCTTCTATGGCATACAGAAAAAAAAAGTAATACAGTGACCTTTCAATTTTATAGCTTTAAAACACTTATTTACATCTATTCTTTGAAACAAAACAAAAAAAATGCATGTCTTCTGGCAAAATATTAAGATACAATAACTTATATGCAGTAAAAACCACTTGTGAGTAAGGGTCAGTCAGCACACAGATTTACGCGCCTCTGTTTTAGAAGCAGTGTTAACCCATTCAGTCCATCATTTTTTACCACTTTTTACACTTGCAGGCATTTCGTGTTGACATCGTAGCAGAACTTCTGAGAACTGCTTGCTGTAGAGTGGTGTTTTTTTTCAGTGTGTTTTTTTTTTGCATATAACGGGATATGATCGCTCGTTGTGATCAATTCAACTTCCTCTGCCGGTACATGTGTGAGCGAGGACGTTTTTTGAAACGGAATGAGGCTTAAAAAACATTTGGAAGCAAACTTTCCTTTCACTCAAAACGTATGCAAATTAGCAAAACGGTAATGATTCGTCATGCACGCATGACCTTTCCTTAGCCCTACATTAAATTAACATAATATTCATCTCAGGAGTCATTTACTCGCCACCATCTGTGTTTTTGTCATGTTTAATTGTAACTCCCCTTTTAAAATGACCCTGAGCACTGTTTAATGCCAGAAGCCCTAGTGTGTGTGTGTGCGTGTGTGCGTGTGTGTGTGTGTACGTCTCGACACGTAAGAGAGGGAGGATGTCTTGGAGAAAATTAGAGGTAGTCTGTTTTTATTTGTTTATTTAAAAAAAAAAAAAAACTTAACTGAAATCAGTCTATTAATTTTCCAACTGTACAACTACTGTTTTTTTTTGTTTTTTTTGTAAATTCAGATTCCAGGGAGGGGGGCAAGTGCCCCCCCTTGCACCTATCTGTGGACGCCCATGAACGTGTCTATGGTCACTGTTTACTGTGAAGAAACAGCAATGGCAAGGAATGAAAAAAGTGAAGAATAAATAAATTGCGGTGTCAACTTTATGTATTATTTAATTTCGGAAAAAACAAAACAACGTTTAACTTGAACTGCTATTTGGCACCCTTTGTTTTGTAGTTAATTCACTGGGGTAAAGTAAGGCCTACACAACGTATTCTTTACTCCTGGGATATTTTTCTGCTTTAACATGATACATAGTGTAACGTCTTGCTGTAAATTAAATGCACACACAGAGGCCACGCCCCCTGCCCCTGCTGCTATGCTGTCTCTGCCTGCGTTCAGAGCAATATATAATGGCTTTTATTACTTTTTGAAACCAAACAACTATCCGGATTAATATTTAAATTATGAGCGAATATCCGAACATGAAAATCCTGCGTTTGTCCAAGCACTAGTAAGAGTTATGTGTTACTTGTCTGGAAAGCTGGGAATAAAAATAATAATAATAATAATAAAAAACAGATTAAGCAGACCTCCTGCCCACAGCTAGGGGACCATCACATTTTTTAATATACAGATTTGGTATCTGGCCTTTCTAGATACCGCTCTGGTCAGTGCAGTCTTACCGCCTCATCTTTGTCCTCGGAGCTGGACTGCGAGTTACTTCGCTGTTCCTCCTTCCTGATGAGTCTCTCGTACATGTCGCTCACCAGGAATGATGGGTAATACCTGTCCTTCATTGTTTCACAAACGTCACTCTGGATCTTGTTGAAAATGTCAGTTCCTTTGTTACCCACAAGTGTCTGCTGGATTTCTTTGTAAAGAGCCTTCTCCACAGGAATTTCTCTGCTTTCCACAAAGAAGTTTTGGTAGATTTCACCAACTAGTTGAGGTATTTCATTCTGTGGAACAAAAATGTAGTTAATTGCAGGATAGTTAAAATGGAAAATGCAAATACATTTGAAAAACATCAACTGGGCTGAATTCTCAAAGCTTTTTACAACAAATGTCTATAGGCATTGTGACAGGGATGGCTGAGTGGTGACGTCAGACCAGATGCAGGAAAAATAACAAATGCAGTACTGCAGGGCAAAAGACACGGCGTGCGCCGTTTTTATTTAAATAACTTACAAAAAAACGCTCACAGAGCAAAATAAAAGTTTAAACAAAATAATGACGAACACAATAAGAAAATAAGTATTCAAGGTCAGGCTGGGCAAATCGCTTTCACTGTTACTAGATTTATTTTAGTTTTGTTTTCTCTCGTCTCTTCCGCTCTCGTTCTCCACTTCCGAACACCCACCCAGATTGCAGAGAGCTGCAGGTGACCATCTCCCGACTAGCAACATTCAAACAATTAACTAACTTGGGAGATGGTCACCTTCTGCATGAGGTTTTTTTTTTTTTTTTTTTTTAATGTGGATGGGGCTTCCCATCCACTCTGTAAAACAATAACAAAACATATGGCTTCTCGCTGTCATATATACCAATAATAATAATAATAATAATAATAATAATAATAATAATAATAATAATAATAATAATAATTTTATTATTATTATTATTTTTATTATTGTTAATACAAAAACAAAACAAATACAAAAGAATAAATTGCACAGGGACGGAGGGGGTACCCCGTTCTAAAATAAGCAAATACATTCATGGCAGGGCTTTGCCCTGCCCTCTTTTCATATGCAAGGCTCCTTGCCCTGTCACAGGCATAAATAACTATTGCAATTCTAAACCAAACCAAAGACTTACACTAAACTGCAAGACCCCAAATCAAATGTTTGAGAACATTTGTATTAAATTATTTTTTGAATGTAACCCTGTGTGTGACAGCAGGGAAGGTGTTCAGAAACACCTCCAATATGCAGATGATATAGCTGTACTTTAGTGTGACATGTCAAGGTAACATCGAACCAGCACACAGGCACGAACAGATCTGATGGTAACAGTGTCAAAAGCAAAATAGTATCCAATACTGGCTTATCATATTTACTATCAACAGCCTTAGACGTGGGTAAAGTGAATTACAGACTTTCTGTATTCTTGTAATACAAAGCATCCACAGTCCTAAATACCTTGTCTCGGCACAAGCTGCATTCCCAGAGTACATGCTGCCAAATGCGCCAAAGAAGCTATCTTTAACCCACACAATGTTACACCTTTCTGTTGAAGAGTGCTTATAATTATGGAGATGTAGTTGCCATATACTGGGTCTGATTCTCAGAGTTAATGTTCATTAAGTTCCCATTGGCCTTATGAAACCACTGGTGTCACAAGCCCTGTGTCTTCCTGGAAAAGACATCCCTTCCCCTCCAGGAAGCCCTGTTGCTGAGCACCTTGGTTACAAGTACCTTGTTAGCATTTTTCAGATACTCCACCGATTCCCAGAAGCTAACGAGCGCTCTCTTGTCGACCCTTTCCATGTAGATGCGGAAATGTTCCCGAAACTTTGGGTTGGACAGGATTTCCTCGAACTGAAGAATCTAGTAACAGAACACTTGAAGTAAGTAAAAGCAGACATACCTATCACTACTGTCATTTAAAATGGTGGTGTGGCTAGTGAACTGTGGACTAAAACAGGTAAAACTACAACATTTGTGATTATAACAATTACAGCACCACAAAATTAAATAAGTAATGTTTAATCATTATAGCAGAGTGGAAAACAGGAGCCAATTATTCCTACAGGACAGAAGTCAAAACTCCAGCTTCTTTCTCAGACTATTAACAGGTATCAATATTAAGAAGTGTATAATACAAATGTTAAGACTACACACCCGAATTATCACCATCCTTGTATTGCCATTTAGGAGATACTTATTAAAACTGTTATTTCCCCATGGATACATAATAAAATGGGTAAAATACAAAATTACAAAGTCATCTTTTCAATATTCAGTGCAATGTCTAAAAGCAATGAAGTATTGAGATAAAAAGGAGAGCTCCATTAATTGGCCTGTCACCTGATTATATTGAGCCATGGTTCCAGTACAGACAGTAGATTTCCTTAAACACCAATCCCCCGCTCTGGTGAACACACTCAGGACTGAGACACAAGTCCATTGTACTTTGTTTGTCTCTTCACATGTAGACTTTTAATTTCCAATAGTTGCATTTGTTGCAAAGATAAATACTGTGCAATCATCCATTAACTGAAGGATGCCATAAAATGTGTATTATTTTGTTAACCCTTTCAATGGTGAAAGAAACAGGACTAACCCTTTCTGTCACTATAAAGATGGACATTTTATACAAAAGAAAAACAGTCACAGTGCTCGTAACCTCAGACAAATACAGTACAAGTTACAACCTAAAAATACATTGTTGTTTGACTAAAATATTTGACAAAAAGATTCTCACTTTGAAGGGGAAGTCTCCTGAGCAATTTAGCAGATTCAGCAGGTGATTATGAAAACCAAAATCCCCATCAAGTTAAACCACCAGAGGGGGATAATACTTTAATGATCTATAATGGTGGAACATTTTAGATCTGCCATAGTTTAGATCAGGGGCTCCCAGTCTAAAGGCTTCTACATGGTTTTAAAGGGACGCAGCATGTACAGAAATATGAAAACCTGTTGCCCTTTATTTACATGAACCTGGGGTTATTTTACAAATAGTATGTATCACTCTAAAATAAAATGGTGATGGTAAGAGAACAGTAGAACTTGTTATATCCTATCCTATGTTACCATACCCTCTATTAACTGATGGGCCTCTGGCATGTGTCATTTACACATGCTGCTACCAACTGAATGGTACAGGTGGAAACTGATCAATGCACATTTTACTATGGGTGTAAAATCAGTAAATTCAGCTCACAGCAGGGCAGAATGGATTCCATTGCAGACTTGTTTTTAAAAAAAGACGGTGTGTTTGGGAATTCAGTTTCACTTTTTATATGCTGTTCAATAAACGAAAACAAGAAAGCAAGGGATTAATGTAACTATTACCATTGTTTCTCTCTTGGGTTAACACACACGGTGCAAAACACATAGAAAGCCTGAGAAAGTACAGTAAGAACTGTTTTTGGAGTGTTGTTTTGTAAATTGACAAACACTGTATTACAGTGTTTTGTTTAGCAATAATTTCCACTGATTTTCTTTGTACAGTATACATGCAATACCGTACTTTAGTGTTTTAGACACACTGATGTACCTGACATTGTTCATTTATAATGCCCCCAACGTTAATAAAGCAACTACAATGTAGCATAACGACTCCCTCTCGGATATTATATTTTTACATATGCAATGGATCCCTAGAACCAATTAAATCGGATATAACAGGTTCTACAATATAACCTACATTATAAAGTGTTACACAGCCTTACAGCCTCTATCATAACGTAGCCACTTACAACTTTCGCTCGGCCAAAGGCTGTCCGGTTACAAGTGGCCAAAATGAGACAGCACTCTCGTGGCTATAAAACCAAACTATGGAGCTCTATTCCTTGTCATAACAGAGACTCAAACTCCCACATGAAAACCAATTTCAAGTCTCACTTATTGCAGTTTCACTCTATGATATTCACCTGGGAAATTATCTTTTTTTTGTAAATTTGTTTTTAAGCTCTTGCTTCTTTTTAAATCGCTTGCTTCTTTTTTCTTGTTTTTATTATTGAATTTGAACGGTTTTGCCATTAAAGATACAATAAAAATATCATGTTGTTGTTAACAGAATCACTTGTGTTACTTATCTAATAAATGCATGATTTCTGCCAATATATGTTTTTGAGTAGAAGGTACTCCCCAAACTAGAATTAATAGGTCAGGAAAGAAAGCTTGTAAAGCCCTACTTTAAATAATTAATATAGGGGGGGGCATTTTTCTCCTCTAGGCAGGAGTACTCTCACACTGTCTAGAGTAATTGCTATTGCTATAGATACCTGTCACAGGGTAGAGGAAGGACTAATACTAATTGGAGACAAGAGTGAAATGAAAACAAAATGATTGAAGCAGCACAAATACGTTTTTGAAAATGTCATTGATTCCAAGAGACTAATGCATTTCCAGTGAGCTTCTTGAAATCCTGTGTCTCAAATCAATAGGGCAATGATTCAGGCAAAGATATATTGAAAAAAATCTGAAGGTTACAGTGCGACTCAGATTTATTTATTTGTATTCATTCCCGATTTCTGAAAGGACATCAAAACGTCAAAACACCAAGGCAACATATACAGTACTAACAGCAATAATCCTTGTGTGCATCATTCTCTATTGCTGTTGCATCTCTGATCATTGTATACTGTTGTGTACTCTATTTTGGCCCTCGTGCCGTCTTTATTTTGTTCCTGTGTTTTGTGTTATTTGTTAAACGTGCGCATACGTGTTTAAAACTGCAGCTTTCTGTCTCTGAGTCTAATTCCTGCCGGTAGCCGGCCTAGGCCGTGAAGCTACCCTGTCACAATTGTGCTTATGGTATTTATTATTCCAGCAAAAATATTGTCTCTCATTGTGCCAATCATTATATTGTTAAAACACAGTCATAAACTTTCCAGCTGTTACAGGTTATAGATATTCCCTCTCTGTTAAAAACACTACTTTTGCTATGATTGACTGGATTCACAAAAACAACTGGTTCCTCATTGGCCCAGGCGATGGGTTTGTTCTGGTGCAAAACTTTGCAGTCTGTCAAGAAATGGACCCAAATCGAATGAGGAATGCACCAGACCAAGGCACATACATAAAAAAAAGATCTTTAACTGAGAAGCATGCATTTTAAATCCCTTGAAGTGCTTAATTATCTTGCTTTTCTTCTATCGAACATCACTAGAATGCAGCTAGTGCAGAAATGTTCCACAAAGAGAAACAAACCCCATGGTGAGGTTTATCTCATTAAAAAATGTTGTATTCCGACAGTAGTCCCCAGATCTTTAGTACATAAGCGAAGCGTTTCAATTTTTCATGTACAAGTCGTTTTAAATACAACTTCTTTATTTTTTTATGCCCTAATGTAATTGAGTTGGCATAATGCATTACTCCTGGGTCACCAGGAGACAAGCATTCCCCTAAACTGAGTGCAAGCATTTCAAAATGTGAAAGATAGTGAAAGTGGCCATTAATGTTAAATATCTGGATTAAAATAAAAGTACGTGTCACAAAGACGGCCGGAGTGGGTGGCGTCAGACCAGAAACAGGAACACAAACGACAGAGAGATGGGGTTTTGGTGAGGCTGAACGCGTGATCGCGTTCAGCATTTAATAAACAGAACAGAAAATAAAAGGTTGGAACAGACAAAAACACTGGACACGGCACTACACGCCAAAATAAATAGACATACAAAACGACTAAACGCTAAACAGACGGTGCAGGACAGACAGACGAACAAACACGGTGAGTGAAAACACGTTAACTATTACTTTTACTATTATTATTATTTTACTTCACCTCCGTCTCCAATCCCGTTCTCCACTCACCGAACACCAACCCTGACTGAACGAAATGTGCGTCTATATATACTATTGTGCTGGGATTCAATTACTAATTAATTATTCACTTGAATCCCAGCACGTGAATTAATTCTGTGCAACCCCGTGCTCACATATTACATTTAACCAGCACGTGAAGTGATTTGTGCTCTCCTCGTGCCTAAATACAAATCTACAATTTAAACACACGTGAAACACAGACCTGTTTATATCCCGTGTACCAATCTATACACCGACATTTACACACGCAACATACAACACATAACACAAATGCACACAGGGGCGGGGCGCTTTGCCACATATACCCCCCCTTGTGCGCAGCACACATGGCCTCAACGGCCACCTCCCCCCTTAAAAATCCAGCAGTCCAGGACAAAGTCTCGGGCTGGGAAGGGAGGCTTCAGTGGGCCCATGGCTGGCCATGCTGTCAGCACCCCTGCCGGTAGTGGCACGGCTGACAGCCTGTTGGTCCCGTCCTGCAGCGAAAAAGCTGCGGGGCAGGTGGTCCCCCGACCTCCCCCTTCTTCGTAGCCGGCAGCTCCCTCCTGTGGGGCTCCGGCCACAAGAACTCCTGCAGCGAAACTGCTGCTGGGGAAAGTGGTCTCCAGACCTCCTCCCCCTTCTTCGTGGCCGGCAGCTCCCCTTTCTGGGGCTCCGGCCACCGTACTCCCTGCGGAGGTACGGGCAGCAGAGGCAGCTCCTGCTCCTCTGCTCCGGGCGGTGGTGGAGGCAGAGGCAGCTCCAGCTCCTCTGCTCCTGGCGGTGGTGGAGGCAGAGGCAGCTCCAGCTCCTCTGCTCCTGGCGGTGGTGGAGGCAGAGGCAGCTCCAGCTCCTCTGCTCCTTGCGGTGGTGGTGGCGGAGGCAGAGGCAGCTCCTGCTCCTCTGCTCCTTGCGGTGGTGGTGGCGGAGGCAGAGGCAGCTCCTGCTCCTCTGCTCCTGGAGGTGGTGGAGGCAGAGGCAGCTCCTGCTCCTCTGCTCCTTGCGGTGGTGGTGGCGGAGGCAGAGGCAGCTCCTGCTCCTCTACTCCTTGCGGTGGTGGTGGCGGAGGCAGAGGCAGCTCCTGCTCCTCTGCTCCTGGAGGTGGTGGAGGCAGAGGCAGCTCCTGCTCCTCTGCTCCTGGAGGTGGTGGAGGCAGAGGCAGCTCCTGCTCCTCTGCTCCTTGCGGTGGTGGTGGCGGAGGTAGAGGCGATGGGGCTGATGCTGGCCACTCAGAGGGAGGCTGTGGCGGTGCTGGCTCCCTCTGCTGTGGCGGCTGGGCATGTGCACGCTGTGCTGCCTTCAGCAGCATAGCTCGAGGCTGCTGGGGGACACCAGCATCCTGCCCTTCTCCCCCCCAAAAATTTTCAGGGGGTTGAGCCTGTAACTCCTCCCCTTCTGGCTCTTGGGACGGCACCAGCAGGTATTCACCCTCTGCTGGTGGAGGTGGGACCAGCAGGCATTCTCCCTCTGCTGGCAGCTTGGGTCCTACGGCTGTGGAAGCCCCGACTTCCCTCTTTTTGGGCTGTGGACGCACCGACTCCTCCCTTTTGGGCTGTGGACGCACCGACTCCTCCCTTTTGGGCTGTGGACGCACCGACGCCTCCCTTTTGGGCTGTGGACGCACCGACTCCTCCCTTTTGGGCTGTGGACGCACCGACTCCTCCCTTTTGGGCTGTGGACGCACCGACTCCTCCCTTTTGGGCTGTGGACGCACCGACTCCTCCCTTTTGGGCTGTGGACGCACCGACTCCTCCCTTTTGGGCTGTGGACGTTCGGGCTCCCCCCACTCAGGCGTAGGACGTTCGGGCTCCTCCCACTCAGGCGTAGGACGTTCGGGCTCCTCCCACTCAGGCGTAGGACGTTCGGGCTCCTCCCACTCAGGCGTAGGACGTTCGGGCTCCTCCCACTCAGGCGTAGGACGTTCGGGCTCCTCCCACTCAGGCGTAGGACGTTCGGGCTCCTCCCATTTGGGCTGTGGACGCTCAGGCTCCTCCCACTTGGGCTGTGGACGCTCAGGCTCCTCCCACTTGGGCTGTGGACGCTCAGGCTCCTCCCACTTGGGCTGTGGACGCTCAGGCTCCTCCCACTTGGGCTGTGGACGCTCAGGCTCCTCCCACTTGGGCTGTGGACGCTCAGGCTCCTCCTCATAACTGCGGAAGGGACAGTTGGCGAACAGATGATCCTGGTCGCAGAGGAGGCACCCCGACGATGGCTTGTTACATCGCCGTGGATGCCTGGCCCTTAGGCGGCACTCCTCCTCCCTGTCCTTCACCTCTTTATCCGTCTCTGCCTCCCGCTTGGGCTGTGAAGGCAAAACCAGCAGGCATTCACCCTCTGCTGGTGGAGATGGGGACAGCAGGTACTCACCCTCTGCTGGTGGAGATGGGGACAGCAGGTACTCCTCTGCTGGTGGTCCTGCTACCTGGGCTGCTGTTCCATTTATGGTTGCCTCCAGGTAGCTGAGGACAAACTCCACACCTTCCTCCAAGGTGTTTGGGGTGTGTTCCTGCTGATAGGCCTCCCATCTCTCACTGTCCATCATCCACAGGGCCTGGACGACTATGGGCAGAGACTGGGCCTCCAGCCCAGCATTCTCCAGGAACCAGTCCCGCCATTTTGTGGCGTCTTCTGCCATTATATTTTTTTCTTTTTTTTTTTAAACAAAACAGTATTTGTAATCCCTTTTTTTTTTTTTTTTTTTAATCCAGACCCCTCCTGGTCTGACGCTTGGAGGCGCGGCTATCCCACGAAGACACCACGTGTCACAAAGACGGCCGGAGTGGGTGGCGTCAGACCAGAAACAGGAACACAAACGACAGAGAGATGGGGTTTTGGTGAGGCTGAACGCGTGATCGCGTTCAGCATTTAATAAACAGAACAGAAAATAAAAGGTTGGAACAGACAAAAACACTGGACACGGCACTACACGCCAAAATAAATAGACATACAAAACGACTAAACGCTAAACAGACGGTGCAGGACAGACAGACGAACAAACACGGTGAGTGAAAACACGTTAACTATTACTTTTACTATTATTATTATTTTACTTCACCTCCGTCTCCAATCCCGTTCTCCACTCACCGAACACCAACCCTGACTGAACGAAATGTGCGTATATATATACTATTGTGCTGGGATTCAATTACTAATTAATTATTCACTTGAATCCCAGCACGTGAATTAATTCTGTGCAACCCCGTGCTCACATATTACATTTAACCAGCACGTGAAGTGATTTGTGCTCTCCTCGTGCCTAAATACAAATCTACAATTTAAACACACGTGAAACACAGACCTGTTTATATCCCGTGTACCAATCTATACACCGACATTTACACACGCAACATACAACACATAACACAAATGCACACAGGGGCGGGGCGCTTTGCCACAGTACGGTATGACAAAAATTATTCCCCAGAGATGTTCAAATAAAAGAGATGGTTAATATTGTGCAAACCTCAACTCAGCAGAGCTTCTGTCACAGTAACTAAGCTACAGGGCTCTGAAAAGCAATAACGTAGTGCAGTACTCTCTGCGTATAGGAACACCTCCTAAGAGAACACCCTTGAGGCAAAACTGATTTTTCCCATTGTAAATTCTCCGCCTAACAGAGCAGGAACTTTGCTTAAAAGAACACCTTTTTGGCACCGCTAGCGATTCGTTCACAACTGATACAGTACTGTTTTGTAACTCATCATCATCATCAAACGTAAATTCAAATGGTCTTGAGGCACACTGATTGCTTTATTCAATCTTTCAAGAACCGGCGTCATTTAATATTGCCTCGCTTTGTATTCTGATTTCCACGAGTGCACCTCATCGCTACAAAATGACACGTAAACAAACACAGAAACGCATCGCTGTTTACCTTGCTACAAAAAGTTGGTATTTGTTCGAGCTCTTGAAAAAAAACGGAATCAGTTTTCCATAATTTTGAGCATGTCTTGAATATTGGTCCTGTAAATGTATTCATAATTAATCTAGAGCTGCTTCTGCATTTTTTAATGTGTGTAGGGGTGCTGTGTTAATTTAGTTTGACAGCTAGTTTATTAACATTAGTTCGTCTGTTACTTTATTATTATAGCTTATTGCTTTTCTCGTACTCTATTCTGTTCATTTCATATTTTGATGTACGTGCATCATGACAATTAATACATATTTATTTATTGATTCATATTGTGTCTAGTGGTCAACTCTGTCTTAGAGAACACTTCGGCTAAGAGAACACTTTGCTTGCTTCCCGAGGGCTGTTCTCTTAGCCAGAGACTACTGTACAAAGATTGTGGATAGGGGTCTACCTAATTCGTGAAAATCTGGAAATTGAGGGGTCACCGCGAAATTAACCTCTTTTAGGGGCCAATGTATAACAGACTAGTGCGGAGAGAGAAAAAAAAGACATACTTTTAATTTAAATGAACTACTGCACAACGCAAACTACGTATCTTAATTCTGTAGATAGGCTTTTTTTATTATTCCTTCGCTGTCCTGTGTGCATTGCACTAAAAAAGTCCTTAGACAAATACCATTTAAAAAAAATACTCCAAAGCGGTTAACTTTCTTGTTTTCTGTTCACATGACAACAATGTTTTAAATGAGCCTATCAGTGTGTCTGTACTGACTTTTCTGTGACCTGTACTGTACAGTAGGAGGTGGGACAAAGTCAGTGTTGCATTGTTATTTTGATTTAGAAAGCTAAAATCGAGTTTTTAGCATTGGAGGTAAAATACCAAAAATGGACAATAAAGCAAAAAAAGCAAAGTGTATTTCAGCTGAGGATCGTGTCAAGAAATTACCCAAAGAAACTTTACATGTAGATGGGGGTAAATTGTTTTGCACATCTTGTAATGTGACTTTGGAGAAAATACGACTGATTGCTTTTTAGCTTCAGAATCAAACATTAACAAAAGGCTACTACAGAGGCTGCTAAACAGGATGTAAAACAAACAGCTTTCAGAAAACAAACTTGAAAGTCAGCGCAGACCAAAAGTATTCCTGTCGGTTGTAGCCAAGTTAAATCAATACTATGGGTACGATCCAGCACAGCCACCTCGCTTCAAACAACCTGCTGCTTACTTTTTAAACACAGTTAGAATTTTAGACCTGAACAGGCACGTTTTCTTTGTTTTGACTCAGTACTAATAAAAAAATTCCTGGATGGGAACGTGCTGCATATACTGCCTTTATTAAAGTATGCCAGATGCCCTTGGGTAACCAAGTTTTGGGACTGTTTCTAATCGATCTCCACATCTGTATAACTTGGCAAAGCGTTGCCTTACACTTCCAATCAATTCAGTAGATGTAGAATGTGCAGTCTCAATGTATGGACAAGTCTTCACAACACAGACACAGAATGTTGTCAGCAACTGCTGGGGGATGTTGCATGCTTGCCTTTAACAAATGGCGGTACTCTGTTTTAGTAAGGAAGCAAGTACCAATATTTTTACTCTTTTATAGTGCTCTGAAATATTACTTACTTGGGTTTATTTAATGTTTAAACAGGTCAGCAAAATCCTAATTTTATTCCATAACCTACCTGGGAAAATTATGTAAATTCTCTGTGATTTAGTAGACCCCAAATTATGGGGCATTAAAAAAAGCAATGACATGGTAATAACTGGGTAATAACCTTCTGATCCTATATAGTATCGACTGCTGGTATGTGTGTAATTACGGTCAATGGTATATGCAATGGTATTACCAGGTAGTTACCACAAGTAACAAGATGCTTTTCATATGGTACTATTCATGTCCTGTAATATAAAGTTCCACCCAATAATTACAAGTAATGCAGAGCACAGCTGAAAAAAATGTATGTTGGAGTATGTAGAAACAATATGTGAACTGAGCAGAAGAACATCAACATGTATATATCCTTTCCTCCACTATCTGAGCAGCCAATTCTAATCTGCCTCCCCCCCCCCCCCGCCCCCGCCCCCGCCCCCGCCCCCGCCCCACTAAAATGAGGAGCTATCACAGGTTAACTCCTGCTAATTTATTAATGAGTCATTTAGCAGACGCTTTTATTCAAAGAATGCTTTCACAAAACAAACACTGTGACATCCCATATCCCTGTCAGCACTCCACTGCTGTGGTGACCCAAGCACTTTCCTGTTCGTTTTGTGAAAGCCCCCCCTGCAGAGAGGCTGTTTCCATCAGTGAGTTTCTTACCCTCGGACTCTGGTGGCCTTCTGTCTCTTCGGTAGCCCCGTCCTCTTGCTGGTCATAAGCAGGGCCCCCCAGCATCCTTATCCGTTTCTCGCACTGCTTCTTAGCCACAGTCAGTTGGTTGATGTACCGCTTCATGTTACGAGCCCTCAGCAGGTCTGCCTTCATTGCGGCCGTCTCTTTACCTTTGCTATCTGCAGAGAGAATGCTTGTTTAGGAATATATATATATTTTTTTTTCTTCTGAGGAATCCTAATAAAGGTGCATTTATCATACTAACAAAAAACACCACACCATAAATTAAAAACGCTGACAGCGTTAAATAAGCCTGCAAAAACATTCTGATTGTTAAAATTGATAAACTGGATTTGAACTGCTTTTACTTAAGTTAATTGAGCTTGCAAGACATTCAAGATGGAATTACCTTCAGCAGTACCAAACACTGCAATCCGTGCAATGCATAACAATGATGTACTAACCGGATTGGACTGGTAGATAATCCCCTTAACCCCCCCCCCCCCCCCCCTAAAAAAAGTCAAATTTGTTCTTGCTATCCCCCACAGCGACAGCATCAAATCTCCTGGCTGTGCTCAGCACACAACCGTTGAAACAGTCAGTAGATTTTAATGTCCTTATTTCCTGTTGCTCTGCCATTTTCTGCACAAGCAATACTGAACAGGGAACTGCTATAAGCACCAAGTGACAATGACCTGAGCTAACAGCAAATTAACCAATAGCAACTATATCAAAGCAGCACTGACCCTGCTGAAGCTATGGGAATGGACACAGCCTGTTTTCTAAATATCATTGCCCTGCAGGGGGCAGCAGTCTGACAGAATGTTGCTCATGCAAGCATGAATTGAATATACCATAAATTAGAACTGTATATAAAATCAAGTTCTAACCTATTTATTTCCAGTACAGTACACAACCTGGAACTCAGTACCCACACATCATATTTTATAGCAGTTTCTCCCATTCCAGGTTTTAATATGTGCTTAATTAGCCCCAGTGTATAGGTAACAAGCTCAGGTGTGTCTTATTAAACTCATACTGTAGTAAAACCAGGAATGGATCAATCTGCTATGCAATGGGAGTCTTATTGCCATTCATGCTATTATGATGTTGAGATAAAAGTCACAATGAATAGGCTACAGCAGATTGTGTAGACCAGAAGGAGGGGATGTTATGAGCATATAGCAGTAATACAGTAATGGTAACTGAATCGACTATAATTGGCCTACTTGCATAATTGCAAACGTATAAAATAAAAAAGACCAAACTAGACCTAGCAAATCACACATATGCACTGAATATGAATCCAATATTTCAAATCATTAGGGCTTTATCTTCTAGAAACCAAAGTCACATGACCACCATATGGCAGGTCACAGGTTAAATAGGTTCATAATTCCAGCTACTGTTTGATTTTGTCCAAGAAATTTATATAACACTGTGAAGTAAGCTTCTTAAATGGTTTATGAATGGCAGAGAAGGAAGTACAAAAACATAACACTCCCCTTACAGGACTTTGTACATCAGAACAGTCAATTAGCTATGCATGAGCCAAGCTGCAAATATACAGGTCGACCGAGAGGACGGGGAGGACAGGGAAATTTCCCAGGGGCCCAACGCCCCGAAGGGGGGCCCTGATGAAGGGGGAACTTTTTTTTTTTTAATATATATAAAATATTTTAAAACAACTAGCCCTGCACAAGACCCTTTGCGTTCCCACCACCACATTAAAAAGAAAAACTCCAGTACTGCACACCGAGCCGATGTGCTTCTGTTGTATAATGATTGTGTATCCAGGCGCTGTCAAACACTTCCTTTCACACAATGATTTGAACTTTCACATTTCATATTTTACTACACCAAAAAGATGAAAAAAAGGCATAGCAATTCTATGTATTTTTTTTTTTTTTAAAGACTTTTAAAAACTTTAAAAGAACCCCAAAGTTGCACAATATATACCACAGTATGAATTATTCTATTATTAAGATCTATAATTTGCTCAAAACAAAGTGGTGCAGCAGTTTGTTAGAAAAACTGCATTATGTAAAATAAATAAAGTACTTTCTTCAGCTGGTGGTAAACACAATTAGAGAATGATCGGTTATATTGCTTAAAATACAAATATATTTACCAATACAGGCTATTAGTTAAGAGCAGAGATGAGTGGTTTATTTTTGGCACGGGATAAATAAAATAGTGTATAGCAACACCATTAAAATGTAGTTTATGCTAAAAACGTATGTTATTTGATGTTAAGTAAGCTTCCAATTAATGACTATTACACGTGGAGTTTGTACAAAAAAAATATTTATTCACTTTGAGAAAGCGTAAACTATCCTGCTGCAGATTTTAATTGAGATATTGAAACTTCTACGTGTCGTTGACAGTTTCCTTCAAACCCATTATCAAAATACTGTATCGGTTGAAATGATCTTCCTCAGACACTGCTAAGATTGTATCTATCATTGCTTGGTTTAGAAGCTTGGTTTAGACTACAGTATACTACAGAGTCGGATGAATATAGAACCTTGGGTGGGAGGCGGCAGCGGGACATACCAATCCTTCCCCGGGACCCATGACGGCTCTCGGCGGCCTTGCAAATATAGGTACTGCTCATGTATTACAGAAGTATTACTGACTATCTTACTTTAACTGCAAATTAAAAGTCACCACCCTTTCCATTATAGAGAAGATAAGCCAGTACTGAAATTGCCTGTGTGAGCTCAATATTGTAACTGCATTCTACTGGAGGAGGAAGGTCAGGTCCTGGAATTGTTGATTTAATTGTATGGTGTTTTAACTATCTAGCATTGTGGGACAACAGAAGATCTACCTTTGCACAAAGCCTGCCTATTAAAGCTTTATCAAAAATAAAATGCTGATCATAGTCTAGGCATGAGGTACAAAAGAAATAATTAAGCGAACATGTACAAAGCTGATATTATTCTGTGGCAGTCACGAATCTTAAACACACGCAAACTGGCTTCTCAGAGCCCGACTAACACCTGCCAACAGAGCACCTACTGTGCTTCCTCTAAATCATGCCTATAGATCTTCACCAAAACTCACAGTTTTATATAAGACAGAGTGCATGTCAGAGATTCCATTTGGAAAACGAATGGATCAGACACATTTTCTTCACAATCACACTGCTTATACTGGAACGACAGAAGTCTGCTTCATTTAAGATCCAACAGCTTGATAAACCATCTACAGCCAGCACTGCCTGCGAATCCTGCGCTTGATCATGATGTGATCTAGACTGATTACTACTCAGATGCAGCTCCGATCCAACCGCACAGATTCAAAAAGCATTTACTCAAGGCAGTGCAAAGTTTGGAAGGAGGAAAAACAAGTGGTTACAGAACAAATGAGACACAATTAAAGTATGAGCTGTCAAAGGAACATACTGGGCTCCTGCATATAAAGTTTTACAACATTAAAATGTTGTTTTTTCTAATGCAAATGCTTCAAAGTCCACTTAGTGGTCTGTTAGGTCACATTCATTTGCATGGTATTTAGATTTTAGGAAGGTATTTTCCCTGCAGTCTAAATCCTGCCATTCCCCACTATATGCAAAATGTGATGCAAGAATAATGGCTATACAATTCTTTAGCATATCAAATCCCTTTTATATTCATTTACAAACTTAACCAAGTCATATTTGATTTGGTAGTGCTATCTAGTAGTGTTTTTTTTTTTTTTTTTTTTGCTTTTTCCAGAGCTAACTAGTCCTCAAGGATACACTTGACCTTTGAACCCTAGTTTGTGAGGGAATGCGTTATAAATCCCAGAGGACTCTGTATTGATTCACCAAGACTCGTATTTTGTGCTAGTGCATTTGACAGTTATTGATGAATTCTAGCTAAAATGTCAGTCTTCTGAATAGATAGATAAATAACAACTAGGGTGTTGATTGTTTGACATGTCTGGCTGTGTGGAAATTTGCTGAGGCTTTTCCTTAATTTAAGACATTTTTCAAGCACCAAAGGTTGGCAGTCTTTGTATTACAGAATACAATTTCACCTCAAAAACGGTTTGGTTAGAACTAAATATCAGGGTCATTAAACAGATTGTGCAAGATCACAATCAATAGCAAAATGAAGAAAACACACACACACAAAAAGAACATTCAGCACCTTTGGCACAAAAGCCCAGCAGATACAGCTATCTATTATTCATTAATCTGAGCCCTGCTTGCTTTAAGTAAAAACATCATATCAAAAGGATGCTTCCCGTTTATACTATATAAGGTGTATAAGGTGATACCTTGTAACAATTGTAAGTCGCCCTGGATAAGGGCGTCAGCTAAGAAATAAATAATAATAATAATAATAATAATAATAATAATAATAATAATAATAATAATACTCTAGACTCAAACTGGCATATCGTTTCTGGCTTTCAGCTCTAACAGAGTAATGATGTAGTTGAACATTTAGCTTTTTGCTTTGTGTTTTTATCAGCCAGGTAATGGGATTATATTTGGACCACAAATCCATTTTGCAACCATCCTGAGAATCAATACACACAGAGTGCTGAGGGCTCTGAGTACAGAAATCACATTAAGAGGAGGGTTTGGGGAAAGGATGATAGGAGGAAGACCAACAGCAGGGACTTTGCGTGTGTTTCTTACATTTCCCTTTTCTCTGTTTTACAAGTCGCTATTTTATTTAGTTTATCACAAGCTCAGCATTAACTTTTCCTTTGGTTTCATTGTCAGTGTGTGAGGAGAGAAAACAGAAAGTTGTTTATAGGTGTATCTGTTTCTTATGTATAGGTAATGTTAATAAATTGGTGACTATTTCTTGCCAGCAAATATTTCATGTTTTACAGTATTTTGTTTCCCTATGCTTTACCATATCACTGGGGCAGCAGTGTGTGGAGTAGTGGTTAGGGCTCTGGACTCTTGACCGGAGGGTCGTGGGTTTAATCCCAGGTGGGGGACACTGCTGCTGTACCCTTGAGCAAGGTACTTTACCTAGATTGCGCCAGTAAAAACCCAACTGTATAAATGGGGAATTGTATGTAAAAATAATGTGATATCTTGTAACAATTGTAAGTCACCCTGGATAAATGTATGGTACATGAATTATAGTAGACTCTCGCTAATCTGAACCCCTGTAATCTGAATTGAGCTACAGTGCGGATACATGGAGAAACCAAATTTCCATATCAAAATGCTATGATGTATGTTAAATATTTAAAGATTTCTCTATTTTTATATTCAAAGGTTTGCTACTAATTTGTGAGAAAATATTAGTTTCAGATACATAAAACAAAGACTGGATATGGCATTTTTAGTAGGGTACAGATTACAAACAGTAAACAGAACAAATCACTAATCTGAACAGGGACCAGTATACATTTTGCAGTGCAATGCACTAAAATTACATAACAGTGTTTACACCCTGGTAGATAGTTACTCCCTTATCAAACACGAGAAAACCTGAATAAACTAATGAAACAACTTTTTTTTTTTTATGACAGTACACAGAGAATCTAAGTACATGGTTACCTAGATCATACCAAATACATTGAATTACAAATGTCTTAAATCAATTAAAGATAGCAGTACAGCTACAATGGCATTGCCTTATGTCAAATGTCACTTTAATTAGTGGAGTACTATTGATTTAGTACCTTTTTGCGTCACTTCTAAAACTAAAGGTGCAAAGATGATATAATTAGGCAATGAAGAAAGGTTATGTTTTATAAAACATAGACATGTGTTCCTTCTTTAAGTAATAATTCTATAGGCTTCTAAAATAAATGAAGATTGAATTGAACACGAGTTATGTTGTATTACAATTGTAGCTCTATACTTAAACATATGGAAAATGTTTTTTTCTAGACTGTAGAGTCCGATCGTACTGTACATATCTGAAACTGATTTTTAATAGATCTGCTGGAGTGAAATTATATCACTACCAGTATCATAAGATTAGTTTTTTCAGATTTCAGCTGTGTTACTGACATTGTTGGCACTATAAATGTATTAGCTTAAGTGAATTCAATCTTGCTTAGCTATTGAGCACAGCCCATTTTCATACAGCACTTTGTGTTTGGCTTAGCTCCCAGCATAATAATGTTTTACTACAATAAGTCACTTACACAGTCTCATGGCAATAAGCAATGAACAAAATCAGCTGCAGCCCAGCTGTTTCAAATTGCAGCCAAGCTCTAAACAGATGCCTTACCTTTCTGCTTCTTCAAGTGAGGCAAGCTGCTGATTGTAGTTGCTTGAATTACTTCAACAACAATCTGGTATCTGTCAAGAAAGAAACACATATCATCTATCTAAAACATCATTTCTTTAAGCCATTAGCTATACTGTGTTTTTTATTTCCCTTTTGTTCTGTAAGTGATTTCCATTGCTCTTGTCTGGTATCAAAACAAAAGTTATTGTATGGGTGGTATTGAAGGAAGGGGAAATGTAAGACTTTCCTGAGCCACAGGGTTATTTGACATGTATAGACAGAGGCACTTCTGTGTCCCGAAGCACATTACAGGTTGAAGAGGCCAACTTTACTACTGTACATCAGACTTAATTTCAGCTATGCGATTGCGGCTAGACTAGCCAGCAGCTCAAGTTAGCACTTAAACACATTGTTAAAGACGCTGAAGTTGAATACTGTTTGAAATTATAATTAATACATTCTGATGGAATGTACAGCAGTCCCTGCTTCATTTGTTTTAAGATTTTGCTATGTTAGGGCTATCAAAATCTTAATAACAACAACAACAACTTCAAATGAATTCCTTAAGATCTGGGGCCTTACAGTATTTTCAAAGCGTTTACTCAACTTTGTAATATACTCCTATTTTTTGAAAGGAGAAAAAAATCAGTGTCACAAAATGAGATACAAAAGACATTGAGAGTGCATTAGGGAACTTGAAATATGTTGTTTGGTTTTAGTTTTCTAAAATTAACAGGCGTTTTAACTATTTAAAAAAATATGAGTGAATTAAAGACTGAAGTAAACTTTTTGCACATATGGTCCTTGGTTTCTTAATCCATCAGTCCTCTTTTATATCTGAAATGTGTGTAATATTATAAGACTTGAGTTGCAGCAAGTGATTTGGGGATATTAACTCACTCCCTTGCATAACAGAAGAACTTGATTTTTTATTTTATTTTTATTTTTTTTAAATTATTATTATTCTAGCTTGAGCCTTACCTGTTCAACAACCAGGCCAGGCAGAGACTACCCTACCCTATCTGGGTAATTTCCACCAGGGCTTGGTCCCTTTGGTCTACCGCCTAGATCAGCAACTTTGCGAGAGCAGGATTCTAACCACCATACTTGCTTAATTCACCCTACTCTCTAAACTGCAAGTTGACATAGATTATTCTACCCCTGTTCAATTTCTAGACAGTCAGGCAAAATGGTCCCTTTTATTCACACATAAAACACATCGTCCTCCACAAGGTGGTTCTTTATTTTTTTTTTAATTGTCAATTTTAAGGATATTTTCCTTACTTGTGTCTCAGCGAGACAAATAACATCACTGATCATTAAGAAGAAACACAGATACCTGCTGGAGAACACATCAACATTATGACTTGGCTACTACACAGATGATATTTACCAGCAAGCTTCTAAATCAGCAGTCCATGGCATCAATCTATTGCTGTTATTTACAACTTGAAAAACTGACAAGGTCTACAACAAATTTTCATCAAGGTTACTCCAAACCCAGATACTTTATGACTGCTCTGGAAAGCGTTCCAATAGTCTAGCCTAATTGTATAAAATCAATGTTTAATATATTTCAGTAGTGTAGCAGGTTGCATTTATTGCTTCAGCAATGAATTGCAGGATGATTACCTCTTCATTTAAATGAATCTTGAACAACAGATTTGGGGGATTTTTTGCAATTCATGTTCCGGAACACTGAACAGATTAATCTACTACATTATCGGTAGATTCCACAAAGGGGAACCCCAGTTCTCTAGCTTTCCTTAACACACAGATACAAGGGGATATGTTCTTTCCAAAATCAGAGTTAGAAATAATATGGTAAGTTTGGACACAGAAAAATGGAGTAAAAAGGTAAAAGTATCTCTTTTACAATTGTCGCTCTAATTTAGATAGACAAATCTGTTTACCATACAAGAATGAAAAGTACTCTTGATAACTACCAGACTAGGCCACTGCTGAGCCTACAGTATATATACAACTGTTGTTGTGACTGAATTATTTTGTGCACTCTAACCTTGTAACACAGAGGAGCCTTAAGTGAGGCATCGCTGGAAATCCTAATTGAAAACAAGTCATGCCCAGTATTGAACTTTTGCCTAGACAGCTGAAGGTGCTTCTTATCCACTATCTAACATAATAATTGGGGGATGCTCTGACCTAATTTCCATGGCAACACCATGCTCGCAAAAGAAAAATGTTTAATTGGGTTTTATCCCAATTAATTTATATTTGCTGGCATCACTACAAACTATGCTAATACATCAATCAACTGCCTGTATCTACTTCTACTTTCTTTAGAACAATCTAATATTGCACATTCCAATAAGGGTTCATTAATATGACTAGTTTTTATTATCAATCTAATTTAATTACATTTGCATTGCAAAGATTCTGTCAGACATTGTGCCTTAGCAAGCGGAATGCCATGCGAGAGACTTGTAACCTAGAAAAAAAAATGTCCGTGCACAAATAAAGGACATAAAATGTATTTTAATGATGTTACAGAAGATTGATAATGAGCCTGAATTACCATAAAAACTTGTATGTCCAACTGCTTGTTGTTATGGTAACATACAGTATGTCACTTCCTTTAGCTATTCATCACCATAACAACAGATTAACATGGTTTAAAATATATTCAAAGTTCACTGTGGTTTAAAAAAAAAAACACACGGCACAAAACAAATATTATTTTAATTCATCAGAATAAAAAAAAAATCCTAGAAGAATAAAAAAAATCCTTCAGCTGCAGAATATAAATTTCCAATTATTTTTTACAGAGATTGGGCATTTAGTTCTGCTTCTGTTTCTGTCCAGCATACTCAGACCATCATCGTTGTCGGTATTGTTGTTGTAGACTGCCTTGCTAATCATCATTTGCCACCTCTTGGAAAAAATGGGACAAAGTACAGTACATACAATCTTGCTCATTTTAGAGCTGTATCATTGACAACACAGTGAAAACATTCGCCAATATACTTTTAAACGAATTACACTAAACAAAAAGAAGATATTGATAAATAAATATCCTGCAGCATACCATATGGCTGTTGAATACAAACAGCTGTAAAACAGCACCATCATTAGGGTCACAGTTGGTTCTATTTATCTAGGTTCAATAAACCTTTGTTCAAGTTTCTATTAATTTCCATTACCAGTTACAGCCTCATGGACATTGTGGCCTTTGAGCCTTGTTATTATGCAATGCATTTTGAATTCACTTGTTGTTGAGATCTTTAGCTGAAATTAAGTCTGGCTGTTAAATAATATTTCCTAAGGGTATGGGCAGCTCTGCAATGTAAATCTTTTATTGCTGACTTCTGTATCAGCAATAAATGTTGATTTTGACTGAATGTTTGAAGTTGAAGAAGGTGGTAAAGTCTGGTACTGAGCAGTCAAACTGATCATTTGAAAGTGTCAAAAGATATCCACCAAAAAACTTTCTACATGCTATAAGAAAAAAGGTCTGGAAGCGATTTTTAATCTATATGAATTTTTTATTACAAAGTAACATGCAATTTTATAGCATCTCCTAGCACAGGGAACCCTTGGCATTGCTGAAGTATAAACATACAAAATAATAACTCTGTGCATGCCATCTAAAGGCAATTTTACACTAAACCTAGATTGTAACATACTGTACTGCTGTTAACAATGTTTCTCTTCTTACCCACAAAAACATCTAATTCATAGCTGGACCCTGCTTGCAGCCCTGTTGCTCAAGACAAGAAGGTCAAGTGACTCATCTGATGTCGCACAGTAAATCATCAGCTTAGCTTTCATGCATCCACGAATCTCCTTGCTCTCCCCATTCAGTCAAACTGCATTATTTATATAACCATATTCACATGTTGCTTCACAGAAAAAAGGAAGCTGCGCTTCTGGGAACAAAACATTAAGAATCTCTTTATTCTATTACGACAATAACCCAACAGCTTGTACCACACACTTTTAACCTACATATCTTAAGACAACAGTAGGCCTTTCAGATTTCAGTAGATTCAGTTTGTACAGTAATGAGACACAGAAAACAGGAAGGCACAAGAGTAATGTGCCTATGTGAAAGGACATTTACTGATTTAGTGCCGCGGAGCACGAAATCAGTGGCACCCACAGGATTTGAAGGCAGCGTCTCAGAAACTGAAAAAGATATTTTTTTTTTACTTCTTTCAACTGCTGCTGTGCTGCTGCTAAGGGATTTTACAGTTTTTTATGATTTGTTCTGGAGAAACTGTTGACATAACTCATCTAGAAATACCAGCTGAATGTGTTCTAATTAAGAAAACAAACAGAAATAAAATAAGCAGGCAATTTAAAAGGCAGTCTTGCTTTCTTTTTTAAAAATATGCAGTATTACGTAAGAAGCAGGCAGAGTCCCACACAAAAAACAGTTTGGGAAAATCAATCCTCCCTGGTGTATCCCACATGATACTATACTTTGGCATTCGTTTCTAAAAAAAAAAAAAAAAAAAAAAAAAAAAATAATAATAATAAATTAATACGCAGTACATATGTGTTGCCGGACGGCTTTACCCTTGATACAAGATACATGATCTAGTTACATATATGCTTTTCACTGTCCAAAAATACATTAATAACCACCTATTGCTGCAGATAGAGGAGGGGCATGCCAGTCATTTGAACGCTGAGGCAGGTTTCATCGAGGAGGAAACTTTTGCCACTTCAGCTGCCATGGTTACTAAAAGCAAACCAATTTATAAATAATGTTCACCATAACACCATTTAACACATACTGTAGGTGACAGGTAGCTCCTTGGCCAGTACCAGAATTTTTTTTTTTTTCCGGTCTGCTTTTGGGGTCTCATTCAATAGCAATGACAAAAAGCCCACCTTAATTGCTTCAGAAATTCAACATCAGAGCTGCCGCTGATGAGCTTGATGAACTCCTCATAGGAAGGGGCGTAGGTGTAGGCCTTCTTGTGGTGTTCATTCACCTGCTCCCTGAGTTCCAGCTGGGCGAGCAGCATCCGATTGATGTAGTCTGGGTCGCTGAGCACCTCCACCAACGGTTTCAGCACTGACAGCCATGTAAGAGATACCAAATTGTAGTACGGTTATTTAACCCTAAAAGCATTTAAACACAGGCCTCCAGAGTTTAAAAGCATGAGGCTGCTGAATTAGTCTAGGTTTAAACTCAAATTTTGTAACAGCACCTAAATGTAAGCTTACGACTTTTAAAATTTTGACTAGCTTGCTGGATAAATTAAAAAAATATGTAGTTCCTTTCATAATAGTGAGAACTACCTACCGACTGATTTATTAATAAATCTACCAGGACACATTGGTGTGATTTGCTGTGAAAACACCCTTTGAGCAATTTTTTTTGTATCTGTCATGAACATGATGTTTTAGCCTTTCCTTCTGCCCACATTGCCAGCTGCGTTAAAAAATAAAATCCATATATATACATTTCATTCATATGCTGAGTTTTTTTTACACAGTTTGCCAAAGTTTCATGTCTGACCTCAATTAGGTATCAAACCAGAAAGAAAGCACGCTGAGCACATTGTCACATAGGATAAACATGTTGTAAAATTGGTATGTGTAAAAGATATCTATCATTGACGTGGCAAAGGTTAAGACAATACTGCTGTGACATGGTTCTATTTTGCTGTAAAACATTCATAATGGAAATGTATTCAGAAATTCATAGAATATAGCTGTGCAAAAGTGTGTGGTACGTATCACTGAAACGACCAGAGGTGGAAACAATAGGGCATTACACCGGTAATAGGTTTTACCTGAGAAAAATCATAAAATAAAGCCTTGTACCAAATACTTAGACAATAAAAAACTTAAAGTCATATGACTTCAATATGACAGCCATCAGAGATCAGTGTCAAGAACACATTTTATCATGCACTGTTTATATAACCCGGAAATATGAAGGCACCATCTGGAAGGCACTGATATTGTGAAAGGGTTTAGAAAAACATTGATCTCACAGGGAGGCTTAAAAAAAATACAGCAACACTGTATAGCCTGCACTGTTTCCCTGTCTTATAGAGTAAAAAAGTGTCAAAAACACATGCATCGTTTTATGAGCTCTTGAATGTCATGTCGTCATAAAACAGGGAAATAAGGCGGGTGCTACAGTATAAAGAATCTAGCAGTCACAAATCCTCAGTATATTAGTGTAGAAAAAAAGAGACACATAGATTGTGTTTGGTTTAGTTCATGACAATAACCTTGGCATTATTTAAATGTGCTTGGTCAAGCAGGCATACCTTATAGCATGACAATGTCTGTACTTTCCAAATCGAGGTATTTGTAGATTTCCCTTACCTTATAAATTGTATTTTTAAAAGTAGCTGCTACCTGTTGACCAATAATACACCAGTTCCTTTGTTAATACAGACACTGCTATGCTGTACATTCGGATACGCCGGACACAACGTATGTCCCCCAATAATATCAAATTAAGTATGACACTAAGTCACTGTGAGTTGCATAATCCAAAAGAGACACACTGAACAAATAATACTGACACCAAAAGACACTACGAAAACAAACGGAAGAACAGATACAAGTTGCCTATGAAATCAATAAAATGAAGTACAGGGTTAGAAGTTGGAATATATATTGTATACTCTACAGCAGCGGTCGGCAATTCAATTTCATGGTGGGCCAAATGACCTGCAGGCAGCCACAGAGCGGACCACTTACGCATCATGCCCTTTTATGGATGCTGACTCGGCCCACTCATCACCCATTGGCCCATCGATATCCTCTCACATTCATACACACACACGCACGCACACACACACACACAAAACGGACATGCAGGCAGGCTGCTACGGATAGAGATTAGCCGGCGAAACACTCACATCAGCGGACAACACAGGAAACATTATGTGTACAGTATACAGTTTGTTGTGTTTGCCCACGCCGCTACTATACATGAAGATCATATGGGGAATCCCCCATGACAACCCCCTTGCGGCAATATTACAATGAAGTTCCGCTCTCACTCCGCCCTTGATACAGCCCTGCCAAGGAGGCCTCCGCGGGCCACAGTACCTGTCCGCGGGCGCCAATTGCTGACCCCTGCTCTGCAGAGTTTAAACAAACTGCCATTGACTGTTTGGAAAAGGACAAGAAGTTTTCAGAAATACTGATGGACTCCAGTGGTTCAAAACGCACTCAAAATGCAATGTAAAATGTTCTACGTAGATTTAAAAATGATTTATTTCTGTAAACTGTGTTCAATTTAAAATAATCTTTTATTATTTTTGCATTCTTCCTCATGTGCACAATGTAGCAGCATGATTTACTTTATGTTACCAGTAGCCTATTTGAGCATGATAAATGTATGTGTGTGTATTTTTGTTTTGTTTTGTTGTTTTTTTAAAACCGGACACCTCGTTATTTCTGACAACCTTTCTGTGTCCCGACATGTCTGGTTTAGCAAGGGACACCTGTATAGGTTTTTTTCTCTGCTATTATTTCCAGGTGCTGCTTGCCTCATAGGGCTTTGTCTTCAAATTTTTGGGGCAGACATTCCAACACCAACACTAAGCCTGGCTTTAGTTCCTACAGTAATACCTTTAGTGGCGAAGACTTCTGCCAGGACCACCCTGAGGCTGCGAGAGCGGACATCCTTGGTGGGAAGGAGGTAGAGCATGAGAAGGCGCGAGCAAGAGCGCAGGAACCGCAGCTCCTCCTCCGGGCTGTTCAAACACGGGTGCAGTGGGAACAGCTTTGGGGGTTCTTCTTGTCTGAGAGTGGAAACAGAGTTTAGAAATGACATGGTCTCAAGCCAGGTTATTCTCACACTTCGTTATTGTTTCATTTGTAGCTTGCTCTACAAATGTCAACACAGATATACAGTACCAACACAAATTATGGAAAAAGCTTATTTACAGCAAGACTAGGGGTGGGATTGTAGTGCTCATTTTTCCTCACTCCAGACCCCTTAATTACTAAATATCTCTGAATAGATAAATGTCACCTCTAAAAATATGCAAAACATTTCAATGAGCAATTCATCTCCAAGTATAATGGCACCCCAAAAGGCTCTCCTTTTTCTTGGTAACCAGTAAAACTGATGATTCCAGATAACTTCACTCAGACTACTTGTTCAGTATATATCTTGGTTTCCCTGGATAGAAAATCGTCTCCTCTTTAAAAAAATGCAATAGGTTTTAATGAGCAGTCTGTTCACAGTTTTCATAGTTTTAATTGTAACCACAAAAAGATTGACTTCAAACGAAAATGCAGCACATATTGTTGCCATCAAGATGCAGAATGCAAAGAATATCAATAAAAAACCAACAAAGACAATACTTCAAATGCTTTTCAAATAAATAAAAAAAATAAGCAATTGGGGCTTCATTTCACATCAACATTATGAACCGTTTCAGTAACAGTAAACCCAACAAACATTCCCTCGCTGGCCTTGACAGCAGAACATGTAATTTGTCTTGAATGCAAGTCAGTCTGTTTATAGAAATGTGGGGCCAAACCAATACATTACTGTACTGAAACCCACTCCACCACATTATCTATACAGTTACTGGTTAGAGGAACCTAGGGATCTTACAATTCGATACAGGGAAATCTAAAATTCCTCTAGGGCAATTCAGAAACTGTATCTGTGTCTATCTTTTAGGAATAAAAACAAATCTACAACCATGCTTTTTCATAACAGTGAAAGGTGGAATTCTAAGATCAGGTGACATAAAACTAGAAGTGATCAGATTCACGGATTCTAAATTACCCAACGAGACATTTTAAATCCCCTAATCTTTGCCCTCGATTACAGGGCTGTCCAACCTTGTTGGCTAAAAGAACCATACCCATGACTAAGGATACGATTTTGTCACCATGATTTTTAGTACATTTCACGGAAATGTCACGGAAAGGCCACCAAACTCAAGGTCAACATACACAAGAGCTTTTAAACAGTACACAAAAAAAAAAAAAAATTATATATATATATATATATATATAAATATAAGACTGTTGCTTTTGACTACTGGTAAGTTTAAATGTCACTTTAGAGTAAAAAACTTAGTTAAAGGTCCTTTCACACCAATGTAACAATTTTTTTTTTTTAAATACTGTACGATGCAGGCTTTCACACCGCGTAACGAAACAGA
Source organism: Acipenser ruthenus (assembly GCF_902713425.1). NCBI lineage: Eukaryota > Metazoa > Chordata > Actinopteri > Acipenseriformes > Acipenseridae > Acipenser > Acipenser ruthenus. The sequence goes on from NC_081190.1 coordinate 60,851,429, forward strand.
TGGTGTGAAATAAACTGTTCCTATTTCTCTGGGCACGTCTGGTGTAAATATAAATATATATATATATATACAAAATAAGCATTTCAAATAATTGTTTTTATTACCGTGTACAAAATGAAACGGTATATATTTTTTTCTTAAAAAAAAAAAAAAAAAAAACAGTTGAAAAGGTCAAATCACACAGGCAGCAAGCACCGTGTCCAAGAAACAGGGCATCACAAAGATAAAAAAAAAAAAAGACCAGAAACAGATAAACGTTTTATCTACAGTTTGCAGGAAATAAAGATGTTTTGTTTAGCAATGTTTAGTTTTAGAGAAAGTGAGTATTTATTTTCAACAGACTACTTGGGTACCCTAGCTACACTGTATGAAAAAAAGTTTCAAAAAATTTCATTAATAAATATTTTTGGAAGATGCAAGCCCACTTTTTTGTTTCAAAAAAATTAATTAACAAGCGCTGTATGTATGTGAAGATCACAACCGAGAGTTTACAGTAACATACGATCTGTTCATTTACATGCTCGCTCAGCTACAAAATACAAATCTCATTCGGTGACCTACATCTACATGTAAATGCTGTGTGCATACACAACCAAACAATTTACAGACACTCGCAGATTTGTATTTTCAGTGCATGACATATTGCATTTTAAAAGGAAATAAAGGCAGTGCCTAACCAAATGTGTTTTTACATCCATCTCCAAGAAATAAATAATAATAATAATAATAATAATTTCACTGACTTCTGTTCAAATTAACGATTTTCACGATTTCCATGACCTCCCTGACAAAATCGTATCCTTACTCATGGCCAAGGAGTTACCAAAAAAGAAAAAAGACAGTAACCTTAAAGTAAAACAAAATAATTCCACAAGTCTTGCCCCTTTTTACACTTCCATAGGTCTCAAATGTGCAGTTTTTTAAAGAAACATGTGTTATTGGAATCATGTATTTTCTTTTTAAAACAGGCATTTGGTACAGGATGAAGAAACTTCTCAGTTTGCTTGCTTTGCTTCCAAGGACGTCTGTTGCTCCTTTACTTCACCCCAGTGCTCCTTTACTTCACCCCAGCAGTGTACTCTGGGTCAAAGCAGGTTATAAATTTACATTTTGAATAAAGGAGAGAGATAACCTTGCCGTTTCTGTTTTGGAAGAGATTGAGATGTCCTGCAGTACATAGCCTGCTGTACAGTGCACAGACATCTTACAGAAAAATACAGTAGACTTTAGACACCAAGGAGTAGTCATAACATGGACAGCGTGACTCTGCAGAATGTCTTTTTCTTCTGGAAAGAATTAATTATGGTCTATGTGTACTCTAATGAACTCACAGTGGCTAAAATTAGCTGGCCACACACACACACAACTAAGTAAAAGATACATAGGGGTTACAGTGGTGGCAGTAAAATGGTGCATTACTCAAATTACATTTTCAGTTTAATAGCACTTAAGGTTATAGCGTAAACCTTCACAAATTCCATGTCAATGTCAGGGCCGCAGTGTGGAGTAGCGGTTAGGGCTCTGGACTCTCGACCGGAGGATCATGGGTTCAATCCCAGGTGGGGTACAATGCTGCTGTACCGTTGAGCAAGGTACTTTACCTAGATTGCTCCAGTAAAAACCCAACTGTATAAATGGGTAATTGTATGTAAAAAAAATAAGGTGATATCTGTATAATGTGAAATAATGTATAATGTGATATCTTGTAACAATTGTAAGTCGCCCTGGATAACGGCGTCTGCTAAGAAAAAATAAAATAAAATAAATAAATGTCAAGTATCCAGATGGATGAGAATCCAAGATACTAGGAATCTCAATAATAAAATATGGCAGAATCCTTACCTGGTGTTGGCTGCTTTGAGGTCACAGAAGTGAGTGTGTAACGTTTTGACAGTGTCGATGCACACCACCCGGACGATGTCGACGTAGGACAGACGGTTTCTAAGCCGTTTGGCCACCTCCCAGAAGTCCTCCGATAGCATGTGATACAGATGACCTTCATCTTTGCTGAGCTCCACATACCAGGAGAGGACGTAGTCCCTGTAGCTGTAGTCAAATACTGTCAATGGAAAACAAATGCGAAAAGAGTGAGTGGAAAGGCAAATTAGTGTTTGGGTCCTAGAATCAAAGCCTCACTACCAGTAACAGGGCTTTTCAATTGCCTTGGTGCCCTTATCAACTGCCACAATGCTCCCCTTTTAGGGAAGCTCTGTTGTGTGTGTGTATGGCCAGCTCCTTTTAGTCACTGCGAGTTCATTAGAGTACACATGGACCATAATACATTCTTCCAGGAGAAAAAGAGTCACACTGCCAATTTTATAACTACTCCTTGGTGTCTAAAGTCTACTGCATTTTTCTGTAGTATAGATGTCTGTGCACAGCAGGCTATATACTGTATGACATCTCAATCTCTTCCAAAACAGAATGGCAATGTTATCTCTCTCTATTCAAAATGTTAATTTATTTGTTTTTGTTTTTTGTCAGATTTTAAAGTTTTTGTTAACTAAACTTATTTAAAGTAAAAACACATCGTTTTTTTTATTTTTTTTTTATTACTGGCTTTCAGTAACATGCTTTGACCCAGAATAAACAAATTATTATTAAATTAAACTGTGTTGTTTATTTCTGTAGCCAATAATTAGCTTTATATATGAATCCTAAGCAAAATTACACAACATACTACACTTTGGCCTTGATTTAAGTTTAGAGGCCTTGATGCCCTCTACAAATGTACAGTTGCCAATTTAGAGCCCTGCAGTAAGCAACTAAAACAATCTTATTACCTTAGTAGGGGCTTTTGTTCTAATGCCAGATAAAACACTTCTATATTGATTACTTCTGACTCAACTGGAAACCATAGTAATGAAGAGCAAAATTATGAATCAGTTCTTTGGTGGTGGATCAAAGCTGGCCTAAATGATGATCTTCGGTGACTCTCCAATGGTACTGTTTTTCTGTCCGGAGATGAATAAACAACACTTCAATCAATACATGTAATTCTTTGTTTTACAGTACAGTAGCTTGATGTTTTATTTTTGCAGACAGGAATTTGCCTTGTCTGTATTAATGGAATTCTAGGCTAGCTCAAGGTTTCAACAGGGGGGGGGGGGGGGGGGGGTGTAGAGAGGATAAGAGAAATGGGAAAACTAAACTCTCACAAATCACAAGATGTCTGTATTAAGATGCAGAAGGTTACTATATGCAATAAAAAGCTGTTGTTGTAGCCCTGTTGATTTAGAAGTTGCGCATTACACTGGACATGTGAGAGTCAAATGCTCCAACAGCTGATAGGATTGCAGCAAGTGAACATATTGTACTGTACAAAGCGTGATTAAACCATGTTAATAAATAAAGACCTGTTGTGTTTAAAAATTGTACAAACTGAAGATAAACCCAGCTTTCTCGTGGGATTACAGTAACCCCCACTGTCTTGTTTAACCTAGGCACTTTTACTTTACTGGGCTGAGTCTTTTTTGGTATTTAACTTGGCCCCTTTTGCAGATATCATGTCGTTATACAGCTGGACACTTGGGTGTTTTTGTACAGCATGTGAAACGTTTATGGACAGATATCCTTTTTAAATATGCTGCTCACATCCAAGCACTATTGTACCAGCGTAAAATTACAGGATTAGAAAAATAAATGAGTATAGGCCTAGCAGTATTTTAAATAATGTCTTTTACATACCATAGCCTACTTGCTAAATATAAAAAAAATTAAATAAAATAAAAAACATGTGGTTCATACAAACAGTGATCTGTTAAAAATATTTAAGAAAATAAATTGTACATGGTTCCCAAGTAAACTTACTTCTTTTAAACTTTTTTTTTTTTTTAACCTTGTGAAAACAGCTTCAGGTTTCATCTACGCCCTAATTACAGGAATACACATTCATGTATTTCCAGCAATGTTGTTAACAGGAGAAAACTCTATTGTAGCTGCAGAGAAACTACTTGCAATGCACATTGTTAGTTTTTTATTGTATGTATATCAAGCAGCAGTTCCTACTGGTGTTTCCTTCTCAAATTGCAGTGTTGAAGCTAGGGTTCTTGGACTCCCTCACCACGATTATGCATTGTAAAGGCTGGCATGTATCTGGGCAATATTACAAGGCTTGAGTTTGCACTGTGAATCAGTATTTTACGTATTGTACTTTTATTTATTAAGCAAAACGTTTGGGGTCACTGTTCTTCATTAAATGAGAAACACTTTTTCCAACAGCTACAGACGTGTTTCTCAAAACAGGTCAGCCTCCACATCTGAACTGTGTCTTGTCTTGCGGTGCGAAAGAACAAGCGTGATCCAATTAAAGCAAAGCTCTTTGTGTCTTAAGCGAATGTGCCAGCTTATCAGCTAGACAACCACGTTTATTTCTCAACAGAGCGTCTTCAGGTTGGGATTGAAATGCATTTCTCACATGCTGTTAAGGGTGTTGATAACTGATAATGCTGCATTTGAATGAATGCAGATTCACAGTAACAATTTGTAGTATATGTACTGTACTAACTGCTTAGAAGCATGTGACACTAAAGAATGGTGAAGAATAAAAATGCCATATTGTATACTGTCACAGATGATTCTGATCGTTCCTTCCTGTGCTACAAGCAACTAGTTTATTTTGAATGGAAGGCGTCTGTCGCACGGGTACATGGCTCTTCGATGGAACCTACTTTTTCCCTACAGATGATACAGATGACAGAATCATCATCATCATTATTATTATTAATGAGAAAATTAGGTCTCATAATAAAAAGCAACAGCTACTATATATCTGAAGAATCACTTGCATGCAGTATGCTCATTTATTAGCTAACATCGCATCTGTCTTCAGTATGACACAGACTCATTGCTTGGCATTTTGACAATTTCTCAAATTACATTTTCATGAAATGGCTGCCAATTGTTTCCTTTAAAAAGGCCAATATAGCACACATGCATCCTATCACAGAAGTGTGGCTTGTTACAAAGCCAAAAGAACTAAGAAGATAATACATGGAAGATTTGTATACAAGAGCAGAAGGAGGTAAAAAGTAAGTACCAACCTGCAGAAGCTGTTTATTCACACCTGCTGAGCATTTTCTTAGCTGAGTTGATATTCAAGCTACAACTAATCTTCTGTTAGATATATTGACCAAAGGAAAGTTAATAGTGATGCTTAAAGTGTTATGTTTGTGTCTTGATTCATATTTACAGGATGCTTTTTAAGGGTGCAACGGTTCACTGTGTATCGATGAATCGTGATACTTTCTTTACACAATATATCGTATCTTAATAAAGGTATTTATCGTTTGCATTGTGATACAAGACCAAAAGCACAACATAGCTCATTGTAGTTCACCAAATGGTTCTTGAACAAAGAATGCAGCAAGTGTGTTTTACAGTTGCTATGGATACATACTCTCCCTATCTCCCTATGTCTTTTTACAAAATGGCCCATCATTAAGGACCTTGTGATTCTGTTATGCATCAGGACCAGTACTAATTCAATCAAGAACTCCCAACAATAAATCTTTGTCCTCTCACAACGGCTGCCAGGCAGTGGTCAGTCTGCATATGATTGGTCAAGGACTGCTGCAGGCTCTTCAATGCAGTTATTATAATGTCATAAAAGCTTTAATAACCTGATAAGCACATCTAACCATCTCTCTGAGACTTGTGGATAATCTCCAAGTTAGCATAGTAAGGTCACAACACAACCAAAAGTACAGGAATACAGTGATCAACTTAGACATATGTAAACCAACTACACCCAGTATATTAATCTAACTAGTCTGTTGCAGAAGATTTTTATTTTATTTTTTTATTTTGTACAATTTGTATAGCTTCAATACATGAGGACACATTTCACTAAACTTTACTATACTGACAATACTACAAGTATACTAGGCCTACAAAACATTAGGGCACCTCAGAGCTTGTGTTCTTAATTTGATATACTGTAGGGGTATAATGTTTAATGTAGGCCTATACTCAAGGCTGGAAGTTAACATATATTTTGCTACCCAAAATTCTTAATTTGCTAGTAGTTTTTTTTACGCAGTAGCATTTTTCTGATACCTTACGCTCCTTACCTTACGCCCCCCCCATGTAAATACGCATGAGACCCACAATGCAAATCGGACTGGACAGTGAAGTACAAATACTGTCACAAATCACAACGTGGATACAAATTTCAAGGTATGAAGTTTAATTTATAGACCAAAATTAAACATTGTGATTTTTTAAGACAACAGGCAATAACCTAACAGAAGATTAAGTTCATTCAAGGTCTATAAAATACTGATTTAATCTGTCATGGAGAATGGTGGCTTTGGTTTTGTTATAATTTAAACCCTGGTTTCACCCACGCTAAAAATGAACACATACTAGGTAGATAATTATTACTTTATCAAAATCTTGGTTAATATGCCTTATTCTGTTATTACTTCTTAGTTAATTTCTTCAAAATTGTACAGCATTTACATTGCAGTGAAAAGGCAGGGTGGGAGCATGCATATTTATGAACAAACCAGTTAGTGTAACATGTTGCATGAAACTTTTAAATGTAGCGGTACCATGTTGGAATTAGCTTTCATTTTCAAAACAGCTTGGTTGTGTTTATAACCTTATAATTTATAAGGTCATACAATGCAGGATTCAACAATAACGTGGCTGTGACAGGATAGCGGCACGAAAGAGACTCAGAGGAACAAAAGCGGGAGTTTAAACACTAACGCACACTAATAAACAAAAATAACAGAAATCAAAAAGGCACCAGGCCCAAAACAAAAAGCTTAAACAAAATACACAAATATACACAACAACAACAACAACAACAACTGCTGTCAGGCTGGGCATTCAACTTCACTGAACAGATCTTTTAAAACAGCAACACACAGAACAAAAACTCACCAAACTCCCCTCTCTCCTAATGGAGCTTGGGCTCTCCTTTTAAAGAAAGTGGCTGCCCACAATTAGTAGAACACAAACAAAACCCCACAATATTTACAGGCAGAACTCTTGGTCTGTTTCATAGTTGTGTATGATTTGTTAGTTACCGAAATCTCAGTCAACAACTGAAGACAGATAGATGAAAGGATAATTTTGTACCACTTAATTTGCACCGACGAAACATAACCTGGCTAACCGTACTGATGGCAAACGCTTAGACACAGATATGGCTGCATTCTTGCGGAACTTAAGGATAAAACAAAATACATTTTGACAAGGAATTGCATTAGTTCCATTACTTAGTTGAGCACTAGTTGGTTTCAATAAATACTTCCTGATTTAAATATAGGCCTGCTGTGTGATAGTTTGAGATATTCAGTCTATTTAAAACAGTAAGTAGTTATAAATTATTTTATAAATAATTAGGAGGCTGTGTGGTCCAGTGCTTAAAGAAACAGGCTTGTAACCAGGAGGTCCCCGGTTCAAATCCCAGCTCAGCCACTGACTCATTGTGTGACCCTGAGCAAGTCACTTAACCTCCTTGTGCTCCGTCTTTCGGGTGAGATGTAATTGTAAGTGACTCTGCAGCTGATGCATAGTTCACACACCCTAGTCTCTGTAAGTCGCATTGGATAAAGGCGTCTGCTAAATAAACAAATAATAATATTAGTTGAATAAACCACTACCGAATAAGACCATTTTGCTACCTACTTTCCAGGCAGGTAGTAAATCCTCACTATTGCCTTAGGTTATCTTCTAGCCCTGCTATAATACACTAAAAAACATATTATTGTGGGTATCCAGGACAAATGCAATGTAATATAACTGTACCACATACATGTCCTAAAAAAGGCCTGTTCATACTTCTGTTGCACTGCTGGGTAGCCGCACTGTAGAATAAGGTGACCAAAGCTGTTCATAGTTCTACAGCATTCAATGTGCAGTGTGTCGCAGATACAGTACCTGCAGCTGGAGTTCAAATAATTCAACTTTTCCCACCACTAACCTGCGGCTAGACAATCCAAACATAGTATGTACATGCTATGCTGAATCAACCCTGATTGACTATGAACTCCTACATCGCTATATTATGGATGTCCTGCAGTACCTCAGGAACAGCTCAACGCAAAGCTACAATACCACTAATAATGCTTAGAAATACTAAAATAACCTGGCTTGAAAAAACTACAAGGAAGTACTGTGAAGTACAGTTCCTCAGTATCAGTGGTTCACTTGACAGCGACTGGTTGCTTCAATGTCCAACAGACAGAACGCATGTGTTGGTTGATTGCCAATGATGCTCCTGGCAGCAACAGTGAAATGAGGACAGAGACAGATCAGCTGGCAATAAGCAGATAACGCCCAAAGACCTAATTTAGCATACAGTAGTATAGACTGCTACAGTCCTTAAAGGACAGAAAATAGTGTTTGTAGAAGATGCTATTAGCAAATTGCAATGATCAGTTATTCAGTATCAATAACGATTATGTTTACACTGAGGAAAATAAGGATCACTAAGATTAAATCTGCTCATTACTATGATTAAAACACACACACACACAGACACACACACTCCTGACTTAGTTTTCTATTCTATTTTTCAAGAGGCTTGGAAGCAGGAAAGACAGGAACTTATTAACTTATATTTATATTACGCTTTTCACATGTGGTTATATGTCACTAGTACAAATATCATCCAGCATTTCTTTGTTTGTGGCTTGCTAGGAAAATATTGACTATTACCCAATAAAACTTGAATGAATTAAGGTTTGATTCAAAGCAATACACAAATGCCGTTGGTGGGAAAGAGTAGAGTGAGATACTGTGAGATAAAAAGTTAGTATTGAGTTACATTGATATACAGTCAGCAAAGGACAGCTACTCGCCCAGACTTTTCCCTGAAATTTGGATACTGAGGGCGTAAGGGCGTAAGTCGGTAGTAAGGCACAGAGCTATTTATCTTTACTTGCTGTCATCATTCAAAGGTGTTGTTTATTACAAAGTACTTGACATCATTTTGACAGCTGCAATAAGTTGATTTTAGAACTGATCTAGTGTTTATGGTTTCAACAAATTAATCAAACCTATTCTTTTATTTTTATTTTTAAACAGTCCCAGCAATACTTTGTTTGAAAACATTTCAAATGTGATATAAACAAAAAAAGGTTGTCTCAAAGATGTGAGAAACAAATACCCAAATAAAGCAAAGACACATGATGAAGACTACGATGCACCGTTAAACAAAAGAAAACCAAGCCTTTCAATGGCACTAACTTTAACAACTGTCCCGGTGAAACTGATTTTCCCTGAGGTTTTGCCCTTAGTAAAGATGGAACTGAAGTCACAGCTGGTGGCTCCCCAGTGGCAGGATTAAAATACTACTACAGCTCAAGCCTTTTCCCTTCCCTTTCAACAGCAGAAACTTTTACACAGGTAAAATACAGGATTCCAGACAAACTTTTTACCTTGGCCAAAAATTATGGGAGACAAATCCACTTGCTGGACGCCACTTTAAGAGCAAGTTAGTTGCTTCCATATTCAACTGCTTAAAATACAAGAAAAAACACAAACATTACACAAAAACAGAAATGTAATGTTTGTACTCACTGGTTTGCTGCCTCATTGTTCATCTATGCTCCCTGACACTGACTTGCTGTGCCTTGCCTGTCCTCCATGTGAGCTGCTCTTCTGACACTGCACCTGTCCTCCATGTGGTCTGCTGTTCTGACACTGCACCTATCCTCCATGTAATCTGCTGTTCTGACGCTGAACCTGTCCTCCATGTGGTCTGCTGTTCTGACACTGCACCTATCCTCCATGTAATCTGCTGTTCTGACACTGCACCTGTCCTCCATGTGATCTGCTGTTCTGACACTGCACCTGTCCTCAAATGCTGCTCCTGTAACTGTTCTTCTTCCTCATGCTGTCATTTTACATGTTTGGTTCTTTAAAAGTGAACTTCAAATTTCCTGCAGTTCTGCCTTTTGGCAATGTGTTCCTTAACTCAGCCCTCTGAACTAATTGGAATTTAAGCCTGTGAACTACATACAACTATCAAATCTTTCTTATTATTCACAATCTGAGTCAGCCTCACCAGATGCCCTGTGGTGTTTGGCCTGCCTCCCTGATCACCTGCATTGGGGTCTGCACTGTCAGGCACGGTAAATCAGAGACGTATGGTAAAGTCACATTTTTGACTGGCAAATAAAAAAGTAAGGCACAGTAAATGCACAGTATAAGCATGTGAGAAGGATGATAAACTGCAGAATTACCATGCAAATTTATGATCAACTTTTAAAAGGACAATCTTAGTAAAACAAAACATTATTATTATTATTATTATTATTATTATTTATTTCTTAGCTGACGCCCTTGTCCAGGGCGACTTACAATTGTTACAAGATATCACATTATTTACATACAATTACCCATTTGTACAGTTGGGTTTTTACTGGAGCAATCTAGGTAAAGTACCTTGCTCAAGGGTACAGCAGCAGTGTCCCCACCGGGGATTGAACCCACGACCTTCCGGTCAAGAGTCCAGAGCCCTAACCACTACTCCACACTGCTGCCCTACATACTACAAATAAGCTGCAAATAAAATGTCTATTGCTCAAACATTATAACTTGACTAATAAACAGCAACCTTGTACCTAAAATGTCTGATTTATAAGCATACAGTAGTCTCTGGCTAACAGAACACCCCTCGGAAAGCAAGCACAGTGTTCTCTTAGCCGAAGTTTTCTCGAAGACAGAGTTCACCATCGGACACAATATGCCAAGGCCAATCACGACATGAATCAATAAATACAAATGTATTACTTGTCATGATGCACGTGCATCAACATATGAAATGAACAGAATAAGTATGAGAAAAGGAATAGGCAAGTGTATGTTAACTATGATAATACACTAACTGACAAACTAAATTAACAAAACACTCCTATATACGGTAAAAATTCAGCAGCGGCTCAAACAGTAATTATAAATATGATAATTCATTTTAACACAATGGTGATTAACACAGCACCGCCCTACACAAGTTAAAAAAAAAAAAAATGCAGCAGCAGCTCTAGATTACTCTCACGATGACAAGTCAGTTTTGAAAAGATTGAATAAACCATTTTAACTTGAGTTTGATGATGATGAGTTATCAGGTTAGAAAACAGTGCTGTATCAGTTTTGAATTGGTCAATAACAAATCACTATCATTACCAAAGGTGTTTTATTAAGCGAAGTTCCTTTTCCCTTAGCCGGAGCATTTACAATGGGAACATTACATTTCACCACAAGGCTGTTCCCTAAGCCAAAGTGTTCTCTTAGGAGGTGTTCCTATATGCGGAGACTACTGTACCACTGAAAATCTGATTAAAAAAAAAATGTACCCTTCAGATGGTAAATTACAAATAAAAATACAAACCTGTGCATAAAATGGCTAACAAAAAAATTACTGACTTGTTAGAACGTCGCTTTATAAGTAAATTGTCTATTGAAATATTCGGGCCCGGCCTTGAAAGGGTTAAAAGGCGTGCACTGGCATCATAGCGCATTCATACATACTGTACATACAAAAAGTGGGAGATTGCACTTTTGGTGTTCTTGCTAGTCTCTTTAAAAGCTAGATAGAGGCAGTATTTTTGGTTACAGGCACCAATAGCATCTAACCTCAAAAAGACAGTCACAAAAAACAAAGTTAACCCATTTTTGCGACCATTTTAGTCACAGTCTGGAGCCCTGAGACAGCTTTCTGGATATGATGTCATACTCTGTCTGCCACGGACGTAATTCCAACATTGTGAATAGCAACCGATTTGCCAATTTGGTCCTGTATGCAGAATCACAATCAGTTTTTATCCGTCTTTATTTAGACATTACTAGAAAGATGTCACAGTGCAGTGGTGTTTGAATGAGTGCTTGGATATATAACACTCATCTCGTTTCATCACAGTTAATGGGTCAGTGGCCGTCAACGATACACCAGAGTTTGAACAGATTTTCCCAGATACCAGTCAGAAAAACTATATGATTTGTGCTCTCCACCTACTGCACAAAGTTTTACCCAACAGCAATTTCTTGTACATTCCATAAGTGTGCCTAATATGTACTGTGTGTGTGTGTGTGTGTGTGTGTGTGTGTGTGTGTGTGTGTGTGTATATATATATATATTAGCATTCACCCCCCTTGGACGTTTTCACAGTTTGTTTTGTTACAACCTGAAATCTTGATGCATTTAAATTGGATTTTTTTTCCTTTTATTTACACAACCTAATCAACACTTTTAATGTGTGAAAAAATGAAAAAACAAATCAATTAAAAATAAAAACCTGAAAAGTCTTCATTAGATAAGTATTCACCCGCTTTGCTATGACACTCCTAAATAAGCTCAGGTGCAACCAACTGCCTTCAGAATTCACACAATGAGTTAAATGGAGTCCATCTGTGTGCAAGTGGTTCACATGATTTCAGATTAAATACACCTGTCTCTGTACAGTTGGGTAGTGCATTCAAAGCAAAGATACTACCATGAAGACCAAGAAGCTTTCAAAACAACTCTGGGTTAAAGTTGTGGAAAGGCACAAATCAGGGGAGGGGTATAAAAAGATTTCAAAGGCACTTAATATCCCTTGGAGCACAGTAAGTCGATGGTATACGGCACCACCCAGAATCTGCTTAGAGCAGGCCGTCCTCCCAAACTGAGCAGCCGGGTAAGAAGGGCATTGGTCAGAGAAGCCAGCAAGAGGCCAACGACAACTGTGAAAGACCTACAGCGTTCCATAGCTGAGATGGAAGAAACTATCCATGTGTCAACAATAGCTCAGGTACTCCACAAATCTGGCCTGTATGGAAGATGGCAAGAAGGAAGCCATTTCTGAAAAAAGCCCCTGTAAAATCTTGCTTGGAATTTGCAAAAAGGCATGTGAGAGATTCTGTGGTCCGATGAAACAAAAATTGGACTATTTGGCCTAAATGCAAAGCTTTATGTCTGGTGCAAACCCAACACAGCACATCACCCAGGTAACACCATCCCTACTGTGAAGCAGGGACTGGGAAGCTTGTCAGGGTAGAGGGCAAAATGGATGGAGCTAAATACAGGCAAATCCTTGAGGAAAACCTGCTTCAGTAGAGACTTACCCCAAAAGACTCACAGCTGTAATTGCTGCCAAAGGTGGTTCTACCAAGTACTGACTCAGGGGGGTGAATACTTATCTAACCAAGACATTTCAGTTTTTTCATTTTTCATTAACTGTTGTTTCACAATAAAAATTATCTTCAAAGTGCTGAGCAGGTTGTGTAAATCAAAGGAAAAAAAAATCCCATTTAAATGCATCAAGATTTCAGGTTGAAACACTTTGTAAACATTGTTTATATACTCTTTAAATAAAGAATTAATTAATTTTTTATGCTAGGTTAGAGGTTAGAGGCAAAGGCCAAGGTTCAGCATACAGTCTATATACTGTAACCATGCAAATACAGCATTAAGTCATTACCTCTAATGATATGTGGCGGTGTGTGACGGTTTATTTTGTATAGTTTGGGTTATGTATCACGGGGGAGTTAATGTATATTGGTATGTGAGCACGGGGGTGTGGATTTGTGTGTGTGTGTGGAATAGTGGTGACAGGGAGGAAATTAAAATCCTCCCTTTAAAAAAACGTGGGAACGTGGCTGGAGCTGTGAATTGAATAAATGATTAAATGATTAATGAAGGCTCCAGCCACAGGTGTATAAATAGGGTGATCACAGGTGAGAAAGGAGTTGTGTGTTCAGAGGCGGAACGAGAGTCGGGAGGTAGAGAGAAAATATAAAATAATTTACAATTGCTATTCGTGCTGGATTTATACCAGTGCAATACTTTGGTTTTGTTTCATGTCTGGGTTACTTCTTCCGGCTCTGACGTCACCACACAAGCCATCGTCTGACACATGGTGTCCACAAGTGGGAAACAGCGCTTTCACAGACGCAGGCCAGGAACAGTACTGCGAGTGACAAAGGAGGGTTTTTTTGTGTGTGTTTTCTTTGAGATGGAGAAAGGAATGGACATATGCCTTGCTTGCCTAAAAGGTGAGGAATGGTGCTGTTGGCGAGGTCGGGCACATCTCACCCGACCAACCCCCTCCATGTCAAGAGGTGGAACTGCCGGCCCGAAGAAAAAGAAGGGGAGGAGAGGGGGTTCCCGGAGGAAGGCAAGGAAGAAGGTGCAAGCTCCAGCGCCCATGAGGGAGGAGCCAGAGTGCTCAGTGCCCAGGAAAGGGGGAGTAAAAGGGTCCAATGCCCTCAGGGGAAATCTTGGGATGGGCTGATGGACCCTGAGAAGGACCCCAATGAGACCATCCCAACGACGGTGAATATGCTGTGGGCCTGAGATGGGGAGCAATGGGAGGCCTGGGAACGACACCAACACCCAGCGTCCCTCCCAGACATCACTGCCATGGTACTCAGTTACCTGGTTGCCGATATGGGACTGTCTCCACTGCCTCCAATCTCATCAAGAGGAGCCACGCCTACTCCAGATCCACAGGCAGTAGGCAGGTCCACACCGAGGCCCAGAGGAGAGTCGCACCAGTCCCCAGCGACCGAAGGAGAGCTGCACCAGTTCCCCGCGACCGAGGTAGAGCAGCACCAGTCCCCAGTGATAGAGGGAGACTACCTGTTGCTCCCGCCTCCACCACCAGAGGGCAAATACCTGCAGCTCCCACCTCCACCGCAAGAGGGAGACCACCTGTTGCTCCCACCTTCACCACTAGAGGAGCTGGAGCTACCTCCACCACAAGAGGAAGAGGACCTGCAGCTGCTTAAGCCTGCACTGCCCGGGGCTGCCTGTCCCGCATCGCTTGGGGAGGCCAGTTCACCGTTGACGGAGGGAGGCCAGTCCGCTGCCAGTAGTGCTACGGGAGGAGGAACTCGTCCTGCTGATGGCATTAACAGCATTTACAATTGCTATTCGTGCTGGATTTATACCAGCATGATACTTGTTTTGTTTTGTTTCTTGTCTGTTTTGTTTGTCTATTTGTTTTGACCAATGTGCTGTTTTGTTTGTGCAAGTGTTTTGTTTTGTTTAAAACTTGTATTTAATAAAGAAACAAGCGCATTTGCTTCTCGCACTGTTGTTGTGGGTTATTTCTTCCGGGTCAGACGTCACCACACAAGCCATCATGTGACACAGCGACAGTATTTTTTATTTTTTGCACGATACCTACATCCAACCTGACCTAGAATAATATACAATTGTGTACCAAGTATGAAGCCAATCTCTCAAAGCCCTAGGTCTTTATCATGCAGAAACCACAGATCACAGTGAACGTTGCTGTTTGTTCAAGGAGTTTTTCACAAACATGAAGTTCATCTAAAATGAAATACAGTATCAGCAGTTGAAGATGAGGCAGCAGGGCCGATGGGGCTGTATTTGTTGAGCTGACTGTTGCCCTAGGTAGTACACTGTAAAGAATTTAGCAAAAATAACAATAACTGCACAATTTTATGGGTCTCCTTGAAGTCTCAGGTTTTCCAGTTTCAAGGGCTTTTTCTACTGGTATTAAGGAGAAGGGGTTATTTTAGGAAAGGACAGTATCCAAAAGTAGTGTTCATCTCCCACTTTTTTTTGTTTTAGTTCAAGAATGTACGCCTTGCAAGTCTTGTTAATTATAACCTGACTGGCTCTGACTCAAAGACAAAGTGATATGATGCGTTCTGTAAGCTTCTTTATTTTGCTAGATTAAATACTGCAACATTACTGAAGTGCCTGTACCATCCTGTTTATGACATTTTTTTTCATGCTGCAAGAGGATCCAGTAACATGTAGAGGCTTTCAAATCTGTGCAGGTAACGCAGTATTCAGCACAATGACTTTCTTCATTATTAACGTATCAATGCTTTGCAATTATGTGATCAAAAAGTGCAAAATACAGCATACTGTAGGAAACTATTTTCAAAAGCACCGATGCAGATGTTTCCAGAAATCTCTTTCTCAAATTATTAAAAAATAATCTGACACAGTGCGTGAGGCTAAGAACGTGTTGCTTATACCGTATGACATCTACTGTACAGTGCCAGGACCTCTAGGTATAAAGCCAAAAAGTTAATCACATTAAACTACTGTAACACAGTTACATACTGGAGGGGGTTAGAGCTGCCTCTATGGATTGTTTCTCTGTATAAAATGAATATTAAATCAAATCAGTAAACTGATGTTTTAAAAAAGACAGTAAGTGGATTATAATAAGCAGACATAGTGTTTCATATTGCAGTGCTGAAAAAACATCCTACTAATAGGCCTAAATATTTAGTAACAGCCATAAATAATAAGTCTGCATTGACAGGTTACTCTGGTCGTGCATAAACATAGCACACAGGACATGTATTGATATGTCAGTAAAATGAATGAAAGTTTGTAATAAAAATAAACAGCGTAACAGCATGTACTTCACACCAAGCGCTGCCACACACACAGCCGTGTGGCCAGACCAACACAGCTGCTGTTTCTGTTTGAAGGGTGGGGACCAGCTCCTCTGTTACTGAGTAAGTACAGGAACAACAACAACCTGCCCATTTAAATGAATGTAGTGGAACAATGATTCCACATGGTGGTCTTGAGGTTTTTTGCATTTTATTAAATTACAGCTTTGTTTTCTAGAGGTTCAGACAAACTGGTTAGAAGCAACAGAGAATGACAAGATATGAGCAAGTTCCACACAGAGAGTAATATACAGGGATCTATTTAAATCTAAACAGTGACCTCGAAACACAGACACCATAACACTTTTAAACCTGAAATATCACAGGCAAATTCATTTGTATTGTATTACAGTAGGCGGTGTTAAAAACGGGACAGGAAATCAACCTGGTGGGGAAAACACCTGTAGGGTTTATATAGAATTAAAAGGCTATTACAATAAACCCATGTGTGCAATAATACTGTACCTTCTTTAAGAGCTTTATCCACATTGTGTGAGATCACTACTCTTCTTAATTGCTGAGACTCCAGTGCTGGCACAGAAAGATGTCTCTGAAATTCAAAATGAAGACTGTCACACAAACAAACAAACAAACAACAACAAAAAAAAAATCCAGGAAACAAAAAATGCCAAGGCAACAATAAATTAAATAAATGAATGAATACTTACTGTATAATTTACAAAGTCAAGTAATCACAAATTAGACGCAAACACTTTGGCTCAGCGACACTAAACATATGTGAACACATGACTCTTAATTGGTTAATGCCATTAATAACTGCCATTTGTCACAGGAGAAGGGGTGACATTTGACAGTGTGGTCAGAGGCAAAACCATAGTAAAAGTGCTCTATAGGCAAACTACATTAAAAATTCAAACCAACAAACTCCAGACATGACTTAAACCAGAGAAATTGTTACAAATGAAGTAAAAGCAAAAATGACAGATTTACTACAGTTAATAATAAAGTTGTTAACGCAGAAGCTATATAAAATAGTCCAAGATTAGCAGGAGACTGGAAAACCAGCCCTACAGGTTCAGAGTACTGGGCAACAAACAGAACATCTATCTGTTTAAGAAATACATGTCAGCTTTTCACTTAAACATAGCAAACTGATACAATAAGGAAAACCAAAATACAGGGATGATCTCAGTACCTAAACACGTGTGTTAGTTAATCATTCATCTTTTTGCACTGATCATCCATATACAATAGGCTAATCAAGGCACAATACACCTTCAGCATCAACCAAGACACTACAATGTCTGACAACTACTGAAAGCACTATAAGCCGACTCATTCTACACTGCATGCTCTAGATATAAACCTACAAACCAGCAACATGTTATTATGATCACTGTCCTCTGAGGAACGTAACAGTTCAATTTCACATGAAGGATGGAAAGTAACCATCAGAGAACAGAACAACTGATATTACAACTTTTTCATCAAAGTGTGTCTGCACCACAATGGTCTGTAGGACACCTTGTCACCAATGTCCGTGCACAGTTTGGATACAGAAAGATGTAGCCCTCAATAGCTCTGCCAATCTGATGCAGTTGCACAGGGGTAAAATATTTAAATGAATAGAGGATGTCTATACTAATGGGCACAACTGTTCTACAACCTACCCACCGTGAAACATATGTTTGAGAACAAAGGACATACAGTACCAGTTAACTTTGGATACTACTGTATGTCCAGATAACAAACAGTCTCAGCTTGACATCATGACAAAGTGTGTAGTTCCTCATAGTAATATAAAAAGAAACTATAAGGACACCAAAGTCAGTTGCTTGAGACATGTCAAGAATTTAACAAAACAGGTTCAGGCTTTTCTTCCAATACTTCCAAAGCACTGTGAACATCTCTTCAATTCCCAATTAGGAAAATATGTATGTGACACATAGTAGGCTACAGTAAGTACCGTAGTGTACATTTGATATTTTAATGGGTAACCTGTTTTATACTGTCAGAGGTCCATTGCATACCAACGTGTCCCATCCCAACAAGGCCTGCATCCAAAAACAATGGTGCATCACCCTTGAAAGTTCTGAAACTGCCTAACTGCTTAGCAAACTGGAATCCCAACCCTAAGGTCTAGCAGTACTGCAATAACTAGATTTGCCAGTTTAAAAAAGTTAAGCCATCTGCAATCTACCATATCTGTCAGCCTTGGGGGTGACTGTAGCCTTTCACTTCTGAATATCTGGGTTTAAATCTAACTTGGCTAAGACTACAAAACCAGTTAAATGAGTTTGTCTTAGTTTTATTGTAGTTCCCTTTACAAAACCACCACACAATTTGGCACAATAAATTGGCTCTGTGGGCACTGGGAGCCTCGAAAACAGAGAGATCAGTGGCAAAACCCCTATAGGGTGCTCCTTCAATCACTGCTCCCAGTGAAGCTGCCAATCCATCACTTACAGTACATCACAGAAACGTTGAATAATGTCAGAATAGTATGTAGGCCTATACAGTAAAGTAACTGAAATGCTTTTAAAATCAGATCAACAACTTGGCAGGATGTGCAATTCTGAACTCTAGATCAATTTGAGACTCTTAGTCATTGCTACTGTCTGGCAAAGGATCTAAACTGTGGCAGCACAGTAAGTAACATAATAAATGTATAGTAATACAATCAATAACAACCCATTTACATTACTGACCCCACTGGTAGTAACGTATTTCTTGTTTAGGCCTGGAGTAGATACTGTACGTTACAGAAACCTAACATAACCATGTATTAAATATTAAATGCATCTACAGCAATAAATAAACATAGGAAGCTAGTTTTAACTTAACTCCACTAGTGTTACAATCCACAAACGCACTTGTTAACACTAATATCTTTTTAAAAAATATTTACATGCAATTTAAAAAAGGTTGATGTAGATTAATATATAATGATAACAATTAGCTTACCATTATTTTAATGAATAGCAGTTCCAACGTCGGTGTCTTATTTTTCCTCAGGGTGTCAAATCTAGTTATTTTTGTTGGACTTTGCTTTACCAGGAGGGCAAATGTTCCAACTAAGATGCAGAGCAGGGAGAAAGAGAAGTAAACAAACAGCTTGAACAGGACCGATGTTACGGAAATTTCCCGATCGCCACACTGAAAAAGTAAAGGTGCAGCGAGACCGAGCAAACAAGCGGGCAGGAGAAACCGGGATAAAGAAACGGGGCTGCTGCTGCTGCTGCTGCTGCCATCAGGATGCATGCTGCTGGAAATAACATTTCCTCAACAACGACAAGAAGACGGACCTCACTCTTCTTGATTTTAACTGACCCTCGCTCATAACAAGGAATACAATTTATTAAAACAAAGCAAAATGTAGGTTGTGATTAGACTCCGGTCCAGAAACAAATAATTCTGATAATCCGTGTGCGTATTCGATGTGTTTCATTTTAAAATGTCAAGTCTCTGTTGCATGTTGTCATAAAAAAAACACACATGCGTTTCCATTTAATGAATCGTTAGCAGTAAGCTGTTGCTTGTGCATAGATTCAGGCGCTCGTGAGACGCAGGTGGTAAGTACGATAGAATCGTGTGGTTTCCTAAGAATTTCTATGTTATGTAACGTTATCAGTTTCGTTTCCGCTTCGCTTGAGACGTATTCAGGCAACAATTGTGGCTTTAAAAACAAAAACCACAACATTGAACTTTACTCTCAACCGGCTTTTAACCGAAGCGATTTACACCTGTGTTTGGGTGAAGTGATGATCTTCAATTGCAAGCTCCCGAGTTTCCTGTATTATACAGTATTAGTCCATCCGATTCACCAATCCGAGAGGAAACAAATATCCTACTGCACTTGGGCCAACCATACACATCATCATATCATACCGGTACAGTGGGTTATAACTTTAAAAGTCGTAAACGAAAAATTATTCAATGTATGTACATTTGTCGAAAGAGGAAAATATGTTAATTATGGCACAACGAGTCTCCCATAAAAATAAAGGCTTTTTGTTCATCCATGGAGATACGAGATTGGTTTTGGTTGAACCAGCAATCTTTGGAACATGTCTAAAGCACAGAATCAGCATACCATCATCTGGGGTTGGGGGTAGGTGTTTTTTTTTTTTAATATTAAATCCCTCAAATAACTTAATTTACATGTACATATCTCGTGGTGTAGAACAGGACCCCTGGTCAATAGATTTGTGGGTGTTTTTGCTTCCTCTAAACCAATTTTATTTGCTCTTCAAAGTCTTCATCCATAACTTTAGAGTAAATTGCAATTACATTTTTTGCAGAAAATCTAAAAGGCAAGTTTATAAATGACAATGCCTTCACATCCACAATAACGTCAACAGACCCACAGTGAATATGGTTGGAAATTATATGGAATAATAAAGTAGCAGTGGTTACCCAGGGAATATTTACACGCGCCCACAATTAGTAAACATGGTGAGCTGTATAATATGACAACGAACCCTATTGCTATAGGATATAGCTGGGCTGGTTGGCTTTCATCGCTGCCCAAGTACGTTAGTAGGGTTTTAGCGCCATCTGTTGGTACTTCTCATTACACACCCAGCCCGTGGAACTAATTGCTGTCAGTCAGGAAGTGACGTTATTTAGTTATACTAGTTTTTTCAGATCCTGCCAGTGGTGAATATGGGAGATGTATTAGTTCAAACCAGTAATTAGTGATACAAGCACGTATGTAGAGCATTCTTAATTGTAAAAGTGATCAACCGTTTCTTACAGGGACAAAATACTAGAGCGCGGGTCCCTTGGTTATTTGGAAAACAAACACGTCTGGCGACGTAGTTACTGTGAACACAGGTAGTGATGAAGCAACTAGTGCCGCCTAACCTATTAATGTTTTGCTTCTGTGTACTATTAGCCTTTTTTAGATTCGTATTAAGTATGAGTTATTTTGTATTAATTACAGTGTGGTTGACATAGTGTTTAACCATGACATATGACTACGATACAAAACAAAACCTAGCTATGGCGTGCTAGTATTATTTTTTTTGTAACTATTTTGATAGGTCTTTCAAAGGTTGTCTGCTAATGCATTGTATGTAATAATAATAGTCTATATTTTTGAGTGGATTGTTATTGAAATATATACCTATCTTAAGTTATAATAATGGCAACAACAACAAAAAATATTAGGACAAGAGACCTGTCCTGAGACGTAACGTTTGAACTGCCACTTTGGCAGAGTTTGGGATCCGAGTCTACTGTCGTTAAAAACATAAAATGTGTATGCAACAGGTATTCACAGCGGCGTTGTCTGGCGTTAATGCCGTTAACAAATCAGTAATGTTTGGAGGAAAACAAACGAGCTTGGAGGTGTAATTTATAGCCTCCAAATACTACGTTTCAAGGAAGGAGGCTTGTGTTTCTGCTGATAAAACAATTGGGATGTAAGCAAGGTCTGTTTTCTGACAGCAGTGCTGTCGGGCTTAGTTGGCTAACCTATGTTAAGTAATTAAGGGTTTACTGTGTGCCCATCTGAGTTTTACCTTCTCTGTGGTTTCCACGGTTATTAGGGTGTAAGCCTGAAGATCTGCAAGGGATTGTGAATATGTACTGTGTGTGGTCATTACAGCTTAAGTGGACCAGATTCTGGGGATTTATTTCCTACATTTGATTTTTATGATGGGATCATTCCATTTCAAGTGGGCAAACATCAATAGAATTGGGTTCTTTAATGTCGCAGATGTTATTGAAAAATTGGAGGAGAAAAATACAAAGTTTAAATTCTCACCTCTGCCACTTGCCCTTAAATTCTTAGGGGGTAATTTCCCTGCTCCTTGTTATTGTTATGTCTCCTGAACCATTTCACAATTAGAGAGCCACCCCAGTTTTGTAAAATGTAAAAAAGGTACATTTTGTTACTCTTTCTCAATGTGTGTTTTTGAACACTACAATGACAGCAGCCATGGGCTGAGCAAGCTGGATTTTTACATTTGTCTTGGATCTTATTCTGCCTGACTTTTTCTCCTGAAATCACCGACATGCAAGCACCCTCATTGTCTCACTGGAAATGGAATGAATGACCTGTTGCATAAACTACATGTTGTTTCAAATGGTTCTCAGGTACGCTAGGTACTTTGTCCATATAAAAAAAAGAACTGTCCCATTTCCCACACAAATTCTGCACAGTAGAGTAATTGTAAAAGTGTTCATTAAAGGGTAAAGAAATTCAATTTAAAAAGCTTCATGGTATAGTCTAGTCATTATATCATGTGATTTCGCAAAACAACACAGGCCTGAAAGCAAAACGACAGCCTGTTAGATTGAGCAATTTATTATAAAATATTTAAATTGCTTTTCTAGTAATGTGACCTTTCATTTTTGAAATTATGAAGTGCCAAGCTTATTTTGCTTTGTATTTTCTAAAGGCACTGTTAGAAATAAGTCAGCAAAACAGAGCAGTATCATGGATAGCCCTAAGGACTTGGAGGGTGAAGTGGACCATTCCTTTTTTGACAGTGATGATGGCGAAGAACAAGGAAAAGACCTCAAAGAGGCCAACAATAGCAAACCTCAAAAACACAATGAGCTAAAGCAGACCAGCACTAACGAAAAAGGAACAAGTAAACTGGGAAGAGATGGAAACAGGGAAGAAATTAGAGAAGGGCAAGAAGAAAGAGAATCATGCAGTGGCTCAGTAAAAGAGGAGTGTAATCTATCAGCAAGTTCTTTCTCACTGTCATCATTGGCTAGATCAGAGGCCAGTAGAGGTAATCTGGAAGGAGCCTCTGGTAGCCAGATAAAAATTCCAGAAAAAATCAGATCATGTTCATCTGCCGAGGAGAGGGAGGATGATGATGATGATGATGATGAGAGTGAGGATGGTTACAACAGAAGTGAAGAGGACAGTGAGGAAGAGCCAGATCAAGAACATTCCAGGTGTAAACCTGCTCACCACAACAGTTCGAAAAAAGTGAGCAGCAAAAACAGAAACTATAGCCCTGCTTCGTCATCGGAATCCGAGAGTTCCAGCAGTGAATCGGAGAGTTACACATCACCCAGAAAAAAATCTGCAGGGTTGCCACTCTCTTCCCCCAGACATCGATCCAAATTATATTTAATGTCAAGAAAAGATAAAGCTAGGCTCCTGGAGGAATCTGAAGATACAGTGACAGATGTAACTCCATTATCCACACCTGATGTCAGCCCCGTTCAGTCTTTTGATTTAGCAATGGCAAAAGAGGACCTGAAGAAGCAGCAAATTAAAAAGCAGCGCAATGTGGGCCTTGGTCTCTATGGGAATTCTGGAGATTATTACTCCGACGAAGGTGAAAAGAGGTTCCTAAAGACGCAGAAGGAGAGATGTAATATGTCTGGCAACAACTTGGCATCGTCTGTGTCTTTAGAGTCTGGTGCTGGTAGCAGGCATGACCAAAAGCTCTTAAGTGATGCCATGGATCTCAATCAGCTTCTAAAAGGTACTTTTTGAAAAATGTCAATTGAAACATGTAAAATTGTAATA
This sequence comes from Acipenser ruthenus, assembly GCF_902713425.1. NCBI lineage: Eukaryota > Metazoa > Chordata > Actinopteri > Acipenseriformes > Acipenseridae > Acipenser > Acipenser ruthenus. The sequence continues at coordinate 60,875,274 of NC_081190.1, forward strand.
AAGTAACATAAAACCTAACCTACTGTAATCCCCTAACATTTACAATCATGTAGAAGTGTTAGTGTAAAGATTATGAAACCAGATGTTTCATATGTATTGGAGATGTGTGAGAGTGTGTGTAAAAGGCTATGGAAGCATGCATAGCCATGTTCTGATAGGTGGAGACTGGTTAGATGTCATTAGCTGTGTAAGCCTGTTGAAATGTTTAATGCAGCGTTGTTGAGCATTTGTTTGTCTCGTGGCAACAGAAAGTGAAATGCTCAATATAATCTAAGATATAGCCAGCATTTCTTTCTCCATGTGATGCACCAGGCATTCACCATTATTTCTGGAATTTAGAGAGCCCTAAAGACCTTTTTACTGGGCACAGAAATGTGATGCACTGGTTTTACCACTATTCAAAGTCAAATTCATATTGTGATCACAAATCAGCTGAAAGAAAATAGTTTTTTTTACTAATTAATTAAAACTTCTTCCCTATCCTGTGAAGCTTTTATGCATCTGGAAAGCAAGAAACAGAAAAATGTGGGCATTGATTACCCTGAACGGAAGTCAAGAAAAAACTTTTCATTTAGCAACGAGGATGTGAGGCGTATTGATCAAGAGAACCAGAGATTACTGAGAGAACTTTCCAGGCAAGCCCGTCCACCGAGTAAGAGCCCCAAACCAAAGAAACCTGCCAATCCCCCTGCAAGGCTGTACCACAGTGCTCTCAACAGGCAGCGGGAACAGCAGAGAATCGAGAGAGAGAACATGGTGAGTAACATTTACAAGATGTCTGCTTGAATGCATAGTAACAAGGTTATACACTGCATGCCGGCAACTGCAGTGAAAAGCAATAAACCCAGTGTCTTTATTATCTGGATTTTCAATGAAAAGTTAAGGTAAAGTGTATTTAAATCTGTGATGTCCGTCAGTGCTGTAATTTAAAATCTGATGTGAAAATAATAATGTTGACCACCAGGAGGCACTTTTATTCCTTTTTGTGGTCTTCAGTAACAGTTATTAGCAAAGATGCAGGATACATACTTGAGGGTGTTCATTTTTGTTTGGCTAGTAAAGAGTAGCTTGAAACGTAAGATTCAATATTTTTTAAATAAATGATAACCATTGATAACTAATCTAAACAAAATCTGACATGATATTCTAATTAAGCAGTAGGGCCCAAAGAAGAGGGTTCTACCACCTGGTATGAATGCAGTGGAATTTGAAACATTAGAATATCGCGTTGGACAGATCAGCACAGGACGATATCGCTAGTCCTGCTGTGATGCTGAACGGTGCCGCTCAAATCAAATCCAGTTAAATTTATTTATTTATTTTATGAATGCCGTGCGGTACCATCGGTGGATTAACCAATTACAGCCAAGTGGTGACAACACCAGGGTTCGTAGGGGCTTGGAAAACCATAAAAAGCCTATTTTCACTTGGTAATATTCAAGGCCTTGAAAAGCCTTTCATTTGATTGTATGTTTTTTTGGATTGGCCTGGAAAAGCCTTGATAATTGTGGAACAGTTGTTCCACAGTGTTTTAGTTGCGTCCTGCTGTGAAAAATATTCTCATTATATCTGTAATCTATACAAAGACATGCATGCAGTGTCGCCCCATGGATTCCGTCAGATTCTTTTTTTTTTTTTTGCATGTGAATGTGCTGCATCACAAAACTGCTGGAAGTATGGTAGTTTATTTTTTATTTTTTTATTTTTTTATTTTATTTATGTAGGTATTTATTTATTTATTTATTTAAATGCTTTGTGTTATGTTGGATTCATAAATCAACAGCACTTAACCGGTTGTATATGGTTCTAACCGACTTCCTTTTGTAAAATGAAATCTTTCAGTGATTACTTTTTATTTTCTAAACATACTTTATAATACAATATTTTAATGATCTGTATTTATACAATTTAGTGTTTTAATGCATTATTTTAATACAGTCGCCACCGCTTAGAACGGGCACGTTTGTTCATTCACCCACAGTAAGCGATGGACGGTATAAACTCCCACACAGTAACCTGACATTCAAAATGTCCCCCAATCACCAGTACAGTAATCAAAACAAACAAGCGTGTGTGCGGTTAAAAGTCTTTATAAAGACACTCATTACACTAATAAAAAAATATGTATTAAAACCTATGAATGTAATAAAAAGTGCAAAAAAGTAATACAAGTGCAGAAATGTACAGTACAGGTAGGTTACATTACTGCAAATTGTTTCCAGCGAAGAACTCTGTAATACACATCTGGACAATCTCTTTTTTTGTATGGACGGCAAACCATGTCAGCGTTTAAAAAACAAAACAAACAAAAAAAAAAAACAATTCGGCTCTATATCCGGATGCTGCTCCACATTAGCAGTGTTGCAAGCGCAGCACGCAAGCTTATGTCATCGGTGTCTGTTTCAGGCAGAGCGTCCTGGTCGCCAAGGTGACACAGCTGAGAATTCTTCCTCCGACATCCTCTCTGGAGTTTCACTTTCGGTTGTATTTTCATCAACACTCTTCTCCTCAACTACAGAAGTCTCAGCGCACAGTATCTAACAGACACTTTATTTTTATTTACAATTTTTGATGCGCATCACTTTTCTCTTTCCAGCCATGCTTGCTGTTGCAGTCAGTGCTGTTTTTTCAAACTGTAAACCCGACACTGCGTACAGGGATTAAATAGCCAAGGTATGGTACAGGGGTAATTGCTCAGTAACGAGGTTCAAACAGCTGATTGATCGATCTGTCAAGCTTTTACTACAGTCAAGTGCTGCCTTTTGTATTGAATGCTATGTGAATGGCAAGGTAACAAGATGAAAACAGTTTATTGGTGGATTAGTAAGAGCGATTACTACAGTAATAAGCAGTGCGTTTGTTATTTAAGTTTATCTGAATGGCACACCACGCGATCCAAACAGCTGAGTTTGCCCGAAATATACGGTGTGCTTAACACGGTATAAAGAATGCCTTTATTATTGAAATCAATGGGAATAGCAAATGGCAAACTGCAAACGCTATTTGTCTGCTATAAACGGCGGCCCGAAATAACCCTGTGCAGTGCAAGTGGTGGGTACTGTAACCTATTTTAACCTTTATGCTTTTGTACCATCTGTAAGTAATACTATAAGTTTGACTGAGTTAGCTTATAGTATATGCGTTGACATGAGCGCATACATTGGTTATTTAAAGTTTGACCCAGGATTATTTTAACATAGAAATACCATAAATTAAGAAAGCTTTAGAAAGTACTTACAATGTCTTTCGATCAGCATGAGTTTACTGTACAGAATATAACATTACGTACCAGTGTGTGTTTTTTCCCCTCCCTAGCTGGTGTTAGTATATTAAAACATTAGATACTGTACCTTATCAGACCTTGTAGGGACTGATATATAAAAGAGTTGGATACTTGAAATTGCCAGACTTTCAATCACTATGTGTGAAGACATAAAAAAGACGCCCGTCTGTTTCCGTAACATTTCTTTAGGTTTATTTCTGTCTTCTTAATATCCGTATGCTCAAAATCCACCTCTACCTTTTCCACAGTCTCTGCATTTTCAAGTCTATTCCATTTTTTTGGATTTTGTATGTTATCTACATGATGCACAGAAATGTGCGGCATTGTGATTGGAGTACTCGACTCATGTCAATTTCTCAAGCTTACCTGCGTAGAAACGCAAGCCCGGTGGTACCCGGTTGAATATATAAATTCCTCTGTACCACCAGCCATATTTAAGTGTTAAACACATAAAATGGCAATGTCCGGTTGCACTTCTGTATAAAATATACGTACAGAAGCTTATTGTTAAATACTACAACATCTCAAATTAATGTACATTTTGTGCTGCAGTGTAACTCTTTTCTTTTTGGTGTTTCTAAGCCACCGTTGCTTTCTCATCGATGGCCGCGACGCAAACTGCGTTCTTGTGTTGAGGGGAGTCAGTAGCCTATGGCAGGAAAAAGTGGCAATCTAAACAGTAAATATTAATTAATAATGTGAAAAGAAATTGCAAATAGTATTGGAGAGCAAAGAAGCCAGCAAGTAAAAGAACGTTTGATTTAATGGTGGAGAATATTTAATATACAAGAGTTGTATTGGGCATGTGTGGCGGGGTGCCCCCCTTCCCTGTGTGTATTTTTGTGTTTTATGTGGTGTGTTGTTGTTGGTGTGTATGTATTGGAGCACGGGGTATAACGTGGGCTATGTAGCACGAGTGATTTAAAATGTATAGTTGTATTTAGGCAGGGGGATTGCACAATCACTTCACATGCAGATAGTATGTATTTGTATGTGGGCATGTATTAGTTCACGTGATGGGATTCAAGTGAATGATTAATAAGTAATTGAATCCCGGCACAGCTGTATATATAGATGCACGAATCGCTCACTCGGGGTTGGGTGTTCAGTGTGGAGAGAACGGGAGAGAAAGTCAGGAGTAAGCTTTAAAAACAAACAAATAACTACATGTGCTATTCATGCTGGTTTTACACCAGCGCGATACTTGTTTTATTCAATATTTCTCCAGTGTTTGTTTTGTATGTTTATTTTGGCCAACGTGCCGTTTGTTTTGTGTCTGAAGTGTGTGTTTTGTTTAAACCTTTTATTTTGTTCATTTACAAAGCAACAGCGCATTTACTTACAGTACTGTTGTGACTTCCTTCCTGGTCTGACGTCACCACACGAGCCATCCATGTCACAGCGTGAAAAAAAGAAAGCAGAAAAAAGAACTTGCAAAATCTCATCCAAGATGGGTAAGTGCTCATTTCAAGAAATGTGGCTTACCACAGATAAATATAAAGGCTGGCTTTGCAAAGATTTTAAAGATGCCTACAAAGTACACCGCAAAGCATACAGAAAGAACTTTAATATATCCAGTATGGAGGAATCTGCCATTCATAGTCATATACAGGGTGCAAAGCATTTACTCACTATTAAACAGATGGAATCTACAAGTTACTCAATTGCAACATTTCTCACTGGCAAGGTGAAATCAGCTTGTTGAGTCTTCAGAAACTGAGTGCCATGAACACAATAACAATAACAGTCTACTTTAACCAGCACAGGTATAAAAGATGATGTATGGACAGCTGAAGTGGCATGGGCCATGAAAGTTGTAATGTCTCACTATTCCTACAACAGCTGTGCTGACATTGGCAAGTAATTCCATCTCATGTTTCCAGATAGTGCCATTGCAAAAGCCTTCACATGCGGGGTGAAAAAGTGTGCCTATATTGTAGTTCTTGGACTTGCACCTTACTTTAAGCACCAGTTAGTGGATCAAGTATGTGGACTTAGAAGTTATGTGATCCTTTTTTATGAAAGCCTGAACCAGGATACCCACAACAAGCAAATGGATCTGAATATCAGGTTTTATGATGAATGTATCAAGCAAGTCACTACAAGATATTTTACAAGTGCATTTATGGGACATGCGTATGCCGATGTGATGGTCTTAGAGTTTTTAGAAACATTTACTAACTTGAATCTCACAAAAATTATTCAGTTGTCAGTGGGTGGCCCAAATGTGAACTGGTCATCTTGTAGCAAACTGTTTTCTGAAGTGCATGACAAAGATAGCCATCCGCTTATCGACATTGGTAGTTGTGGCCTGCATATTGTCCACAATGCCTTCAAAGCACGGTTTGAGTCTTAGGATGTCAAATCCTTTCTGTATGCCATGTATCATCGTGTTGAGAATGCCCTTTTTAGATGTGGTGATTTTGTTGCAGTTACTGGTATTACTGGTAGTAACATCTTTCCATTAAATTTCTGTGGCCATCGATGGGTTGAGAATGAAAAAGTGGCAAGTTGTGCTATTTTAGACTGTATTTGCCAACATCAAGAAATATATACTGAAACAGTGCAGAAAGAACCTAAAAAGTACAGTGTGCCGCAAAGCAAGACAATTTGCAACTGTGAAGCAAGGATGCTTAGATGTTGCCATGCCAGCAAAGTTTTTTGAATCAGTGGCTCACCAGTTTAACCAGTTTCTTCTGCGATATCAAACTGACAAGCCAATGGTTCCCGTCATTGCAAGGATCTTGAAAAGCTTGTTTGTGGTTTGCGGAGTCGTTTCATGAAAAGAGAGGTCTTGGGCAAGGCCAAATCTAAAGCTCAGCTGGCAAAACTTGATCTCACATATGAAAAAGTAGATGTTGGATTTTCAGCCTCAAAGCAGTTGAAGGAAATGGTAGCTTTAAAGAAAATATCAGAGAAAGGTGCTAGAATTTCACATGGAATGTAAGAAGTGCCTAGTAACTGCTACCTCAAAGCTTTTGGATAAGTGTACTTTAAAGTATCTGATGGCACAAAACCTCTCTTGCTTTGACCCCACTGCTATGGCCAGTGACAAAGAGGATTACATAGCTAAACTTCAAAAGAGTCCTGCATAAACTGGCTGAACTTAAACAAGTGAAAGGGACTGTGACAGTATTCAAGGGCAGTATCAAGCTTTTCTTAATGAAGTGATTAGCCATCAATTGTCAGTGTTCAAGGAGTTTAACATTGACACAGAACGGCTTGACAACTTCAAGTCATATGATGGAAGATGTTTGGACAGTCACCAAGCTGTTTTTTTATCCTTTCACATGGACAGGCAACGGTGCAGAGCTTCTCAATCAACAAACAACTCATTGTTGACATGAAGGAAGAGTCAGTTGTGGCACAAATAATGGTGTGTGATGCTGTCAGTACTGTTGGTAACAAAACCAATCCTGTCCTTGCATTGGAGCCAGACAAAAATATATGCAACACTTGGAGAAAAGCAGAAAAACTGAAATTCACCTCTATCGACTTCAATGGAAAGCAAAAATTAGATGCTGAAAGTGGGGGGGGGGGGGGGGGGGAACTGTTGTCTGTGGAGGTATCCAAGCACCCTGAAGTGTTTGATCCCTCCCATATTTCATAAAAGGACAGGCAGGTCAGTATTTTATACATCACCCCTGATAAGCATCCTTCCTGTGGCCAGTTTGATGCTGGTATCACTTTTTGCCTTTTTTAAAATCATTTCTGTAGTTCACTACTATTTTTTACTAAATAACTGGCTGTAAAAGGATATATTTTCTAACACTTCAGTAGTAGGTGACTTGCTGTCAGCAAAGTGTGTGTTTCTTTGCTAAGTTGATTGCTCATTCATACACCTGCATATAGATGACAGAAAAACAACATTGATAAACAAAACAGTATTTTTATTTAGTAGATTATATGGAGGACATTACAGCTATGGCCAAAAGTTTTGCATCACACCCTATAGAATTAACTATTTTTGCATAGCCTACGGTGTGGTACTGACAACTACTGTACTGTACCATTCAATTTTTCTACAATATTGTAAGACAGCTCAGTTGCGTAGTGCATACCACTCATGTCCAGCAGTGCTGCGCCCCTCGTGTGTTCCAGGCTTAAGAAGGGACGAACATTGATGGGCCAAACAGCCTCTTTAAACTTTTCTTATGTCATAAGTTTTGTTAAATGTCCCGAGATGAGGGCATCCGGTAAAGGCACTCCACATGGAATGCAGGATGTGCCCTATAGCCTGGAGGTCGCCGGTTCGAGTCCAGGCTATTCCACTGCCGACCGTGGATGGGAGCTCCCAGGTGGCGGCACACAATTGGCCGAGCGCCGCCCGGGTGAGGAAGGGCTTTGGTCAGCCAGGGTGTCCTCGGTTCACCGTGCACCAGCTACCCCTGTGGACTGGCCGGGCGCCTGTGGGCCTGCCTGTAAGTTGCCCAGAGTTGCGTGGTCCTCCGACGCTATAGCTCTGAGGTGGCTGCATGGCAGCCCTGCAGAGTGAAAAGAAGAGGACAGCTGACGGCGCACATTTCAGAGGACGCGTGTGTCCGTCTTCGTCTCTCCCGAGTCAGTACGGGCGTGGCAGCGGTGGGCCTGGTTTAAATAAAAATAATTGGGCATTTCAAATTGGGGAGAAAATCTAAAAAAGAATTGGCAATTCCAAATTTATAAAAATAAATAAGTAAAAAATAAAGAAATGTCCCATCTCGAAGGCTTATAGAGCAAAGGTTTATTGTTTTCCTGTCCTATACTTGCAAATAATGTCATATATAAACATATCAGTTGGTAGTGATCTTAATGATTAATGCTTAGTTAGATGAGGCAAATATTATGTTTATATATTCATACTAAACTGTATCTTTAAAATGGAAATGTGTATTGACCCCAGTCTGCACCAACTCATTAGATAGAGTTTTAGTCCAGCACAATAAATAGCAAATCATTTAAATCAACAAATGCCCATTTTTCTAGTCAGTGATGAGGTATGGACAGCCCAAGTTATAACAACAATCACTGCTGTTAAATCAGGGCGGGACAGTTTAGAAAGTGCAATAGAAGGAACCCCAGAATAGTGTAAGTAGAGACAGCTTAACTTACAACACACACTGTACAGCGCTCGGTTAAAGTACAAAGCGAGACTGCCTAAAATTCAGTGAAAGAAAGATTTAACTTTGAATTCAAATTCCATTTGCATTATGAACTGGTATAAAATCAAATGACCTTTTCTGTCATTGTTTTAGAGTTTTCAATTTTATTGCTGTCCTTTGGCACAGTATATTTTGCACCATTTGTCACATAGTTTGAGGACTCCCCTGTAGTTGACTGCCTGTTCTTAGAACAGAGTAACTGAATACTGTATATGATCTTTTTACGTCTGTAGTCCCACATTTGGGGAGTGGCTTTGGTGTGAGATTCATAACTAGGCTTGGAAAAGCTATGTGTGCAGTAGGTTATGTGCTTGATTTGGTCACTTCCCTTTTACCCCTAACTTTATTACTATTGATTGACCTTTCTGTTCAAAGGAGGTGACATTGAACGTTTGCATGTTTCATCTCGACCGTTCTAAAGAGAAGCAGGTGAATGAGTTCAGGCATAATTAGACACTAAGGAGGCATCACATTATGAAGGATGACACAATATGATATATGTCACAACAGATGATTTACATCCACTTAAAAAAACTCAGTGAAGAAAAGAACAATAGGGTTTGTACCCCACATATTTTCCATATCGCTGGGGTCATTATTCTTTTTTTACATATCTAGCAATTATAAGAATTTCATGCATATGTTACGGTAAAAGTCTGAATCTGGTCAATCTAAATAAGGTGGTAAATGTAAGAGATTATAAAGAAATAGATTGCTTTTCAGACATTTACCGGTTAATCTTATGATTTACCGAAGCGTATTGGTAAATGCAGGTATATCATTGAAGAATGTATTTATTCCTGCGTATAAATTGTCAATTAACAAAATAATTATTAATGTAGAAGAATATATGTATTTCTGCATACACATTTTCCATTAACAAAATAATCATTAATGAGCTTACAGTAATGCACAACTGAGCAATTTTTAAACTAGTGCAACGTGGTACTGAACAATATTGTGATCCACTTATGTAGAACAACCAACATTCTGGTAAATGTGCATATAAAACAATTCACAATGCTGTTGAAGGATATTGTACTCCAAATACTTAGATGAAAAATAACATTCTCTTAAATGCAAAATAAATAATTTAGGACCTTTGTTTTTTCAACAGAAAATCACACTTTGGTTGTGACACAAAATACCACAAATACAGGCAGGGAATAGATATATTTACTTACTTATTGCAGCATGGTAGACTCTTGTGGCACTTGGAGTTACACAGGACTCCTGAAGCCTTACAATGCGTGAAAGCGAGACATTCAGTCATTAGCCAAAGGCACTTGGTTATTCTTGAGATTTACCGGTAAATGTCTGAATTAAAGTGTTATCCTGTTTGTTTTGGACATTTACCATTTTGCTTTGTAAATATCGACATTTACCGGTAAATCTTTGATTTGCCGATATTCAGTCTTTTACGGTAACATATACAGTACATTTTACATAGATTATGTTGATGTACATTATGGTGATATACTTTTTCATAATACTAATACAGGTAGAACGTTTGACAGTGAGGGTTGTGTTTATTACGGACATACTTGTTAAAAAATGTACATAAAAAGGATGGACGGCAGAATGAAATAACAAAGTTTACAGTAGGTGCTGTGGTGGTACCATAAAATATGTAGAAGATTTTCTCTTAGCCTTATTTTATGCTACAATAATTTAACTAGGCTATATAGTGTGTTAAGCATTTACAACGCTATAGTAGGAGCCAACCATTCATTATGGGGCAAATGGGCCTTATTACAAATTCTGCTGTATTAATGGCCATTTGCAATAAAGATAGCTTACTGTGCTCCAGTAGTAAAATATGAAGTAGGTTTCTAAAACATTTTGTATTATGTTTAGCAGGCTGAGAACATATAAATGTTAAAATCTGTTATGAAATTAGTCACTGAACATAGTGTGATCCAGTGCTCCGCATGACATGGAAGTGACATTTGGAGACTGTTCTAAGATTTCATATTTTGGAATGGTACAACTTTGCCTATGCTATTTCAGGCAGTAGTGCTTCCTGTGGCTTCTGCTTACCTAGTTATTTCCATTTGACACTGAACAGGCTGTGTCTTGTGACATGTTGAATAACAGCCAATAATTATTTTAAAACTCCAGTGGGGTCTATTGCATTGATCTAAACAGTGAGAAATCTAAATACAGCCACTGTTCAAATAAAATGGTGCCTTTGGGTATCAAGGTTATGCACATCAAACATCTAACAGTGCATGAGACTAGAGCATAGTTTAAACTGAATAGGTGTCTAATATAAAAGCCTTTTATAAAATGTACTAAGTCTACAATGTATTCATTTTTTTACTATTTATTTGCTAAAAGTATTCACTTCTTAAAATGTACTGGCATTATTTTGAGGTAGATTCCTCATTACTGTAAACCCTATTAACATTATTGACCCAAGTCCTGGTTGCTGTAGGATGTATTGAGTTTGCTGTAAGGCTTTGATGTCACCTGCACTCCTAGTCCTAAATGAATCCCAGTGATGCAAGCTGTACATTCCTTTTTCAGCAGGGCTTTCCTTTAGGAATTAAGTCGCTGTAAACAAAGCCAGCAGAACATAGGGTTTAAAAGTAGGTAATGCAAAGAGTTTAGGTGTCTTGTAGATATGTGTTGCAGCTATCCAGCTTAGATGAAACAATGTAGCAAGGTCATGGCTTAAGGCCAGTGAGTGCATGTGAATGGAATATGTTTTAGTAGAAGCTTGTGCTTAGCATTTGACAGCCTTACATAGGCATTATGAAAGGCCACAGGGAATGTACTAAGTAGCTCTAGGAATTAGCTAATAAACACTGTGGAAGACACTAAGGCCCAAATTTATAAAGGGGAAAAACCGACTGCAAAAAGCCATGTAATCTGCTTGTTCAGTACGGCCGCACTCCGCGCCAAAATAACAACCTATTTTATAAGACTAATTAGGTGAAGCAGGCGATTCCGCATTTAGCAGTGGAGAATTACACACCTCTCACAATAAATAGCGGGTTTGGGTCAACCCTGCGTGTGTAGGCTACACATTCCAAAAGAAAATGAATGGCACACAAAGACCTCAGCCTGGTACTAGCCATGGTGATGAGGATGCTCGGAAGCGAAAACTGAAATTTACCAATATGGAAGTGGAGATTTTGGTACAAGCAGTACTTGTAACACATGAAGATGTGTTACAAGCTTGAAATACATCAGCAGGACAAAGGAATCAAATATGGACTGTGTGGTAGCTTCTTAATAAACAAATGTACCACTTCAGAGTTTGTAGTCTAGGTTGCTTATACATTACAACGCATCATCCAGTTACTGTGCTTCACATATTAGTTCAACTTCTTAATTCGTATAGAATAATTCCAGGCGTATAGACTTTTCAAACTTCAGAAACAATACGTTTTATTTACTTACATCCATGGCAGTCAAACAGGTGAAAAATCCTTTCATTGTACAGAAATATGTTCAACAACAATAACTCCATACTACTTCGTACAAACAGTCTGCAGTTACAACTCTCCTATTTCTTATGTATTTCTGACTCTATGTATGATTTTAAAGCATATCTGTATGGTCTATAATATAGCTACATTATTCAGATGTGCCTTCAACCATTTGCTCTAGCAACAAACCAACTGTGTCATCTGTCCCTCTGTCTTTTTTTGTTTTGTTTTTACTGTTTTCTTTCAAACTCAAATTTAACAATACTGCTGAACTAGTATTGTTAAATACCAAAATGCCATATTACAAAACATAAATTCTATAGGCATTACTAAAATAACGCTGGAGGAGGAGCCCTCATTGTATTACATGTATATGAGGCTTTTTCTTTGGTGTGCCTCGGAATATCGTTCCATCTGTTCTTACTCTCCCCCACCGTTCTTATAATAATGCCTACACTCTAGAAATAAAGGCTCTCGTTAGAACCTTGCTTTGCCACTGTGGGGAGACCTTTTTAGGTGCTTCTAAATATTTTTTTTACATGGATTTTATATTCTCTATTTGCAGACTTTCTTTTCTGTCATGTAAACTATGAAACATGTATTGAAAATTGGAGTTTGCAAAACAATACGGTACTTTAAACCGCAATTTACAAACTCGCGCAAATCACTTCTTAGTTGCGTGTTTTATAAATCCCATCCAAGAATTCAGAAACCTCAGCACCCATTTTACAGTCGTAAAACATGCGCAATCATTTTATCTCAACCTAAATATACACTCTGTATATAAATATCTAAGTTTATGTTTTGAAAAACTCGAACAAGTGTCCTGTTCATATATTTACATAGTGTGTTTATGTCGTTTAACTTTAGGCTTTCCTGAAAAGACTTGAATCAGCAAAGCCAACACTGGGAATGAAACGTTCTGAACAGTTATCAGACTATCAGCGCCAGATGAGGTACATGGGCTCAGTACCTTTAGGCAGAATGAGCTCAGCAGGTAAGCTGTCTATTCAGAACTGTACTACCTCTGAGGTCCTGGCCAAAGAATTAGAATAACCTGCTACCAAAGCCCACAATACTTGGCTCTAGCACATTGTGGAAACAGTCCAATGTTTCTGTGATAAGTTACTTGTCCCAGTACTTTATGGTGTGCATGTCTATGGGCTTGATGTGTTATGACCCACATGCTTTTTTGAAATGCCAGAAACAGGTGGAAGGCCTTGTTGGGCACTTGGCCACTGCATTGGGGGTCGAGTTTCATGGGCATTTGCGATTATGCCTCTCATGAATCAAATGTCACATGACATACCGCATGGGAGATGTGGGGTAGTCTGTATATACTCTGCATAAAAGGTTGATTTGTTAGATTGTAAAAGTGTAATCAGTCACCATTCAATGGTGCCAGTGTATTTAGTAAACATACAGACGTGCTCAAATTTGTTGGTACCCTTACAGCTCATTGAAATAATACTTCATTCCTCCTGAAAAGTGACGAAATTAAAAGCTATTTTATCATGTATACTTGCATGCCTTTGGTATGTCATAGAATAAAGCAAAGAAGCTGTGAAAAGAGATGAATTATTGCTTATTCTACAAAGATATTCTAAAATGGCCTGGACACATTTGTTGGTACCCTTAGAAAAGATAATAAATAATTGGATTATAGTGATATTTCAAACTAATTAGTTTATTTAATTAGTATCACACATGTCTCCAATCTTGTAATCAGTCATTCAGCCTATTTAAATGGAGAAAAGTAGTCACTGTGCTGTTTGGTATCATTGTGTGCACCACACTGAACATGGACCAGAGAAAGCAAAGGAGAGAGTTGTCTGAGGAGATCAGAAAGAAAATAATATACAAGCATGGTAAAGGTAAAGGCTACAAGACCATCTCCAAGCAGTTTGATGTTCCTGTGACAACAGTTGCAAATATTATTAAGAAGTTTAAGGTCCATGGAACTGTAGCCAGCCTCCCTGGGCGCGGCCGCAATAGGAAAATCGACCCCAGAGTGAACAGAAGGATAGTGCGAATGGTAGAAAAAGAACCAAGGATAACTGCCAAAGAGATACAAGCTAAACTCCAAGGTGAAGGTACGTCAGTTTCTGATCGCACCATCCGTCGCTTTTTGAGCGAAAGTGGGCTCCATGGAAGAAGACCCAGGAGGACTCCACTTTTGAAAGGAAAACATAAAAAAGCCAGACTGGAATTTGCTAAAATGCATATTGACAAGCCACAATCCTTCTGGGAGAATGTCCTTTGGACAGATGAGTCAAAACTGGAGCTTTTTGGCAAGTCACATCAGCTCTATGTTCACAGACGAAAAAATGAAGCTTTCAAAGAAAAGATCACCATACCTACAGTGAAACATGGAGGAGGCTCGGTCATGTTTTGGGGCTGCTTTGCTGCACCTGGCACAGGGTGCCTTGAATCTGTGCAGGGCACAATGAAATCTCAAGACTATCAAGGCATTCTGGAGCGAAACGTACTTCCCAGTGTCAGAAATCTCTGTCTCAGTCGCAGGTCATGGGTCCTCCAACAGGATAATGACCCAAAACACACAGCTAAAAGCACCCAAGAATGGATAAGAACAAAACATTGGACTATTCTGAAGTGGCCTTCTATGAGTCCTGATCTGAATCCTATCGAACATCTATGGAAAGAGCTGAAACTTGCAGTCTGGAGAAGGCACCCATCAAACCTGAGACAGCTGGAGCAGTTTGCTCAGGAAGAGTGGGCCAAACTACCTGTTAACAGGTGCAGAAGTCTCATTGAAAGCTACAGAAAATGTTTGATTGTAGTGATTGCCTCTAAAGGTTGTGCAACAAAATATTAGGTTAGCGGTCCCATCATTTTTGTCCATGCCATTTTCATTTGTTTTATTATTTACAATATTATGTTGAATAAAAAATCAAAAGCAAAGTCTGATTTCTATTAAATATGGAATAAACAATGGTGGATTCCAATTACTTTTGTCAATTTCAAGTTATTTCAGAGAAAATTGTGCATTCTTCGTTTTTTGTGGAGGGGTACCAACAAATCTGAGCACGTCTGTATAGCTGGAATCTCTTTTCTGGACAGACTGTACACAAATGTTACTCTGTCCCTAATAATACATACATTTGACTAAGGGGGATGATCCGGACATCACTATTCCCTTGCTTGTTTTGTACAATAATCTTTGTTTGTCTTCAATAGGTGGTTCTACTAGATCAGCCAGTGTTGCAAGCCATTGTAGAGAAAGACCCAGTATATCCACTACTGCTGTGTCCAGGCCTAGCAGAGCTGCTGAAGCAAGAGCTGCTTGGTCGTAATTCCCATTCATTAATATCTTTACTGTATGGTGCATGGTGGACATGTTTTCAGTTATAAAAATATCAGATACTGTGCAGCTTCTGTGTAAATGTAAAATAAATCATTTTTTAATTTTGACTCGACCGAGACAGTGAAAACATTTCACATTAAGCCAAACCAAATCTGCTTTGTAGTGTGTTATTTAGCAGTAAAGTTTGAAATGTGTTGTTTAAAGTATAAGTAAAATCTGTAACAGGGTTAAACCGTATCAATGTTACACAAGGATGTGCTGCATTTTGCATTTTGATTAAACATTTTCTGTTCATTTTTAAGGTCATTTAAACTACAAAGATGTGTGTTTTATATACAGGGGTCAATTGCTGTTGCTATTATATTTGTCAATAAAGCTACTTGTTACATAATCTACAAGTTTTTGTAGTGGAGGAATCTGTCCATTATGACCTACTTTTTTTTTTGTTAATGAAACCCAAATGTGTGAGCTGTTGAATGCTGCTTTTATTGTAAGATTGCTGACAGTGACCAAACTATGAGAGTAAAACTAAAATTCCAAATTTTAAGGAAGCTGAATAAAGAATGCACCCTCTTGTTCGCAATAAAACAATATCCATTAAACTATTCTGTTTTATGATTAACATTTTTGTAACACCCTATAAGACAATATTAATGGCTTTTTTTTTTTCACAGTTACGGTTTTAGATTTATTTTCTTGTGTAACTCCATTCAGAAGTTCCGATGTTTAATAAATGTAAATATGACAGAAGGCAGCACAAGTAGCAGAGTCAAATAGATAAATGTTTAATCCATTAGTCACATTATTATTTTAACAGTTTGTCAAACCTTTATGAAAAAATGCTATAGTATACTATACTGCTGCACAAAATCCTATAGTTTAGCAAACTACAAAATATATGAACTACATAGGATTTTTTGTAGGATTGTAGTGTAGCATTTGTTCACATGGAAACTAAAGTACTAAAAGTACAAGACGCATTGATGTAACAGTGCATTACAGTTTTTGCATGAAATGACTCTGGGATGTACAAGATTGCTGTGATCTAAAGGACAACCATTAATTTGCAGTATGACTCCCTATTTTTATATATTGCTGTTTTATATAAATAAAGACCTACTCTAATTTCCCTAGGAAATATGCTGTTGTCCATTAAATCACAGTTTCAAAACAGTAGAATATAACTATGATCTTCAGTGTAGGGGATGTTTGAGATTTAGGTGTATTTCTTGATTTCATCATACAATACTAATACAAAAGCACCACCCATGCCTCTCAATACATTGGACCAGGCACCCTTAAAGAAAGCTCTGGGTCCTTCATCCTTGGCAATCTTCTTCCAGCAATCAATTGTGCCCGTGTACATGATATCAGCTGTCAATACAAGATAAAACATAAATTAAGCATGAGAACCTGTATTAGGTTTAAAACATTTTATATTCTAAAGGTTAACAGCTCAGTATAATTAATGTACTTTATCTCCAGAAATCCACTATATTATGTAGAAGATTGCAGGATCAATAAAGTTATGTAAAACGCACATGCAGTACACAAATGAGTCAGTTATATTTAATATTTAACTTAATAAATGAAAACGCAACATCAATAAACACAAATAGGTGACAATAAACTTTAAAATAACAAACAACTCATTTTTATCATGAAATGTGTCTTTAAAGAAATCAGTTGGTGGAAGCTTTTTTTTTTTTTTTTTTACACAATCTAACCCGTGTGCAGAACACATAATGAATACACCAGATATCGTGACCGGGTTTCATTTTAATGCTCATTTTTATAGCTCACCTCCTTTGCGACCTGACTGCATCATCATACGACGACGGACTGTGTCGAAGGGGTATGACACAATGCCAGATGCAGCAGTAACAGTCTGTGCGATCATCCAGCTGATGACGATGTGCACGTTTTTGGGATCCGGCATCATACCTGAACGTGCAATGAAGAAAATGGGATATGTGTCTTAAGTTTGCCTAAATACAAATTTGCATAGTTGACTTGTATAATCAGATCTCCTGAAAAGGTCTGCACGAGCTTCAGAATTAAAGCAGATATTTTAAGTAATATAATTTACCAAATATAGTCGCTTGTTTTAGGATCACAATGATAACATAATCATATAAAAGGAAAGTTATGCAAGCATTGCTTTTTATAACACCTTGCTCTCTGCAATGAATAGACTAAATATTACTTCTTCTCTTACCCTTGGCAGTGTCGTAGACTCCAAAGTAAGCAGCTCTATAGATGATAATACCCTGGACTGAAACGTTGAATCCCTGGTAAAGACCCTTGAGGCCGTCAGACTTGTAGATCTTAGAGAGGCAGTTGCCCAGACCGGAAAACTCTCTCTCGCTCATGCCTTTACCCACATCGGCTGCCAGCCTGGTTCTGGCAAAATCAAGGGGATACACGAAGCACAGCGAGGTGGCACCAGCGGCGCCGCCAGACGCCAGGTTACCGGCGAAGTAGCGCCAGAATTGCGTTTTCTGGTCCACTCCTCCAAGGAAGACTTTCTTGTACTTGTCTTTGAAGGCGAAGTTTAAGGCCTGGGTGGGGAAGTAGCGGATCACGTTGGCCAGATTGCCTCTCCAGAAGGAGATAAAACCTTGCTCCTTGGGGATCCTCACTACACAGTCAATGATCCCTTTATACTGCGTTGCCGCTGAGATCTGCTTGCTGACATGTTGGACCTAGATAGAGGCAGACAATATTTATATAAACATAAATATAATTAGATGCAACGTGGTGTATATAAGGTTACCCACTTTGTCAAATGATAGATAAATGTTTGTTTAACCCTTCCATTGCCACCCTTTTTAAAACACATGACACGCATTTGTAATATATAGGCCTATATATATAACTTTTTTTTTTTTTTTACTGTATAATAATAATAATAATAATAATAATAATAATAATAATATTTAATATGGAAACCGTAAAAATTATAAAGTTCGATATATTGTAATCTTTTTCATGTTACGCGCAAAAATCAAAAAGGGCCAGGAAGAATCAGAACAGTCGCAAGACCGCAATTCTGACAGTATGAGGAATGTTATGCAAATTAAGTGGTATCTAATGAACATAGCCCACGTGCAAACATCAAAAGAGTCAGATTTATTTTCCTTCTAAAGTGGTTTCGCCTGTTTCAAACAGTAATGGAGATGGGAATCTATTTCAAACAGGCTCAGTCTAAAAAAGTGTCACACACAGTCCAATGTGCTGCTGGAAATTGCTGCAATTAGAGGATGAAAGGGATAATGTAGCTGCTATGCCAAAATAAAAACTAAATAAATAATCGAATACATAAATGAATAAATAATCGGATACATAAATGAATAAATAAATGCCTGTATTTATTGATTTATTTGGACTTTTATTTATGCATTAATGTAAAAATGAATTTATTTATTTATTCATTTTGGCATAAAATATCCTTCATAACAGAAATTAGAATTGAATACATCATACATTAAAAGAGGCTACATTAAAATATGAGCTAACTTTATTTGTTTTGTCCTGATGTACTGTGTCGATTATTTTGTGTTTCTACAGAACAATGAATTTTGCACTGTAGATGACCTGTCTATAGAATGCAATCTCTGCAGCGTTATGAAGTTTAGTGCGTGAGCTGCTTTGTGTAATGTTTAAGCAACACCCACTGGCTAATTTTAGAAGCACATCCCAGCCAAACTAAAGCGTTGATGGAAACCAGAAATTTCAGAAGCAACCTTAAAGAAACCGTACAGCTTGGTGTATTTAGTGACTTCACGTCGCGTGGAGTTGCATTCACTGCAGTCACATTATGCAGAACCGACCCGGCCATTGAATCTAACAAGTCCCCGCTCTTATTTATGTATTTATTACAAATTCGTTTAAGGTTTCGTTCGTCTCGTGCTAAAACCAGCACCATGGAAAGCAGCCCTGATGTGTAGTGTAATGTGAAAAGTTTCTAAATTTAGAAATCGAAGCCAGTGCAGTTCTGTCACTTCACTACTATTAATAAACTACTATTATATATAATAATAGCACATCCACACAGAAAACACTTCCTAATTTAACCGCCAGAGACCTAATTATCGGTCTCCATTATAATAATTAGTGCTGCAAGTCATCAGGATACATACTAGTGTAAAAAAGCAGCTGCTCTCACATGTGCTCTTTAGCTTGTTTTTCCTTAATAGTAAAATGTAATTTAAGTCTCTAAAGCAGCACAAATTCACGCATTATTTGTCCGCCATTCTTATGTATATATATATATTGATTTTCTTCCTATTTTCTGGTTATCAAGGAATCGCACCAGCGCACAATCCTACCTGCAGCAGCAGTTTCACCCTTTCTATAGGGGCCACAGCTGTCTTGGAAATTGCAGCAGCAACACCACCGGCCAGAAAATCCTTCAGAAAGCTAATTACTTGGTCACCCATTTGGAATCAAATGTATCCAAAGCTGCCTCTTCAAAAATAAATGTCAAACTTAACAGTTCCCTTCTCCACCCAGTTATCGGCTTGCAACTTAATTCCCCTTCAAATGTACGATGACTTTTCTTCTTTCCTAATATACAGTCTGTCTATCGCGAGACAGGGGGGCTGGAGGAACCAAATGGTCAACTTCAGATTGGTGCTGCTAAATAAATTTCCCAGGTCACAGTTCATTCCAAACGCCATACTTATTAAAGTAAGTTAAGAGGTGTATTGGGGACGTTTAAAGGGCAAATTAAAGTTATCTTGCCCTCACTGAGCCTCTGCACATCATGTACTAACAACACCGAGTTCACGTGAAGGCGAACAAGTGGGAAGCCTGGACTACACCCACGAGACTCAACGTTTAAAAGTATCGCATAATTAAGAATTAACGTCTTAACATCAACAGAAATAAACATAAAAAGCATAAGAAAATAAATTATTTTAAACTTGTCATATTCCATTTTAAAGTTAGTATAGACAAGATCATTGATGTTGGTAAAACGCAGCTTGTCAGTCACTATGTGAAACCGGTAAATATCTCAAATAAAAGCTAAACCAGGGTGCGTTCTAGTTTTGCCCTTGGGGCGAAACGGAGTTTTTGGAACACTAATCAAGTTCCATTGGTGTCAAAAACTTTGTTCAATGTCAAAAGTGAAAGTAACTTTAATTTGTTACCGGTGTGGTGTTATTTTCAGGTACGCGGTAAAATGTGGTACACTGCGCCCTGCGCTTGCTCATGCCTAAACAATGCCTAAACAACGTCTGCTAAGAAAGCAGTGAAGCTGCTAGTAGGTTATGCTGCTTTCGATCTTTTACATCTTTTTAAATTGAATTGATCATAGGTTCCCGTCTTTTACACCGTTGTTAATGTAATTTATCATATTTTTCCACCATTAAGAAAATAGTCTGCAAATATTGATCATATGCAATACATTGGGTCTTTTACATTTCTTTTATTTGTGCAACTTTGCAGTGCTCATTTTGTCTTGTTGGTCGTGAATTGTTTTTTTTCTTTTTAGAGAAATTGATTGTCTGTTTCCAGGCAATCAAGTTTGCAAAAAAAAAAGTTTAATTAATGGTAAATGTACCTCTGTTTGATAATAGGAAAATATCTATCAGATTGCAATTGATTGCATATGTACCAAAATCTGACAAGGTACCACTTTTAATGTGACAACATACCATTTCTGACACTACACAGATCAAGATTTTGTATGTGTACCACATTCTGACGATGTACCACTTACTAACACTACACCGGTACTGTCATTAGGGTGACAGCAGCTCGGCTCTGGCAGGCGGCTGCCGGGGGAGTTCCTGCCAGGTAGTCAGGGGCGGACTTCAAGCAGGGTTCCCATCTCAAAGGCCGCAGCTTTTCCGACAGCGGCGGGCGGCTCTGGGGTGGACGACGAGGAGGATCCTGACTCTGGCTGACTGGGAATGCAGCGCTGTGATCTGCCATCTGGAGGTCCCTCTCTCTCAGTTCTCCAGACCGCCTTCACTGTGGGAGTTGCCTTCAGCCATGACAGTGGCCACTGTCTGCTCCTGATTGGTGCTTCAGTCTCCGGAGATCCTGGATTCCTTGGGCCCCACTGTATGTCCTGTTCTCCATTCATTTGCAGCAGTGTACGGTCCATAATCCCACTTCTGTACACCAATGTAGTGTTGTGTGGAAATGAATAAGGCTCACACAGGATTTGCAGGTTCTCAAACTCATGGTTTATTAAGCCAGGACACTACACTGGACAAGTACTGCTTTACCAGCCAGTGGTACAAATACATCTGACCAGCCTAGCGCTACTCAGACTGTGACAAAATAATCAAAATAGAATAAATGCAAGTCCCAAAACACACTGTTGCAGGCGTGTGCTACAGCCACTAAGTGCAGTCTCTGGTCCATTCTAGTCCTGTTTCTCTTTTGCTCTTTCGTGTGGTTTCTTCTTCCCTCTTTCTCTTGCTTTCCAACTTGTGTCTGTCCTTCGTTCTCCAGCTTGTCTCTCTCTTGTTTTCCAGCACTCTGTCTCAGCTGCACTCTGTCTCAACAGCACGCTGTCTCAGCAGCACTGTCTGTCTCAGCAGCACTGTCTGTCTCAGCAGCACTGTCTGTCTCAGCAACACTGTCTGTCTCAGCAGCACTCTCTGTCTCAGCAGCACTCTCTGTTTCAGCAGCACTCTCTGTCTCAGTAGAGCACCCTCTGTGTGGAAACACAACTATTTCAACTGAATCTCGCTAATTTAAATTATTTGACAAGGGCCATTCTTAATGGGATCCAAAAAATAAATAGGCGGGACAAAAGAGTGAGAGAGGGACAACTGAAACAGTTATTGCGCATGCCCATTGACAGAGGGATGCATTTTTTCGGAGGATTGCATTTTCTGATGTTTGTGTTGTCTGACAAGAAAAAAAATTGGCACTGCCTTTCAAAACAAGCTCCATTTCAGAGGGAGGGGTGTGAGGGTGTTTACAAATTCCATATTTTTTAGTAGTTCTATTTTTTTTGTTTGTTTTAGCAGTTCTAGTTTTTCTTAGTTAAACTGGTGGGGATAGGATGATTCTAAAATTCTAATGACGTGCATATACATTGACACCAGTCAATCACGCAACACGCGACTCTCAAAAAATGAAAGCGACGTTTTAAAAAAAACAAGCCCAATTTCGTTATTATGGCAACTGTGGACGTTATACAGGTGTCAGATACAGTAGTTCCCAGCGTACCTCTGTCAATGTCAATATAGATGCTGTTATAATGCAGTATATGGAGTGACCACTAGATGGTAGTGTATAGTGTTTATGAGAGCCTGTTATGTGGTTCCTCTTGAAAGAGTTTAAATATGTGTTTCTTCATCTCATAAAACGGTCGCAGTATATTAATGGTTCAAAATAAAAGTTATTTGTTATCAGCAAACTTTCGTGGATTCTCAATATATAACAGATACGTACCATACTGTGCATGGAACGATATTCGTCTTAAAACCTTTAAGGGGGTTACAGTTTGTCTGCTGATTTGCTTATCGAAAACTTAATATTTGTAGCACATATTTCGAAATCAGTTGTACCAGTACAGTGCACGTCAATGTCAAATGACAGTGACATTGCTTATCGGATAATGTTAAGGTGCTGTTCCAAGCTGCCCTTTTATGGACAGTGACAGTGCCAGCCTTAGTGCTGCCTGCTGTAGTCAGTACAGACGGAATCCAAAAGTGAAATACAGTACAAGGAGAGACCAATATTGTAAAACGAAACATGCTTGATTAACGGTTATTCAGCTGTACTTCTTATCCTTTTTAAGGTGGTTTAAGCCATTTAATTAAAAAATCACGTGACAATGTGATTTTTCAACTCACTTATAGATTAGGGGGAGGCTGGTAGAGTTTAAGGTCGCATTGTGCGATAGATGAGGAGGATCTATGGTCGGTATTTATGATTCTGCAGCAGGCTCAAAGAAGCCAGGTAAAGAAAGGCAGATTTAGAGAAAAAGATCAAAACAGAACCCAGAACAACTAAGAATGTTCCTTTGGTCACGTTTTTTTAATTTAATTTTTTAGAAATGTTTAAAACAGTTTGGGCGCTATTTAGCAAATACGTGCTACTGCGTTTGCGAAGCGCTGCGATAGCGCACGAAAACGTGATTTAGAAGTCGGGTCTCATGCGTGGGCTAACGAACATCAAGTAGCGAATCATGCGCCCAGCCAATCAAAGCACAGCGGGGGGAGTAAGGCTACAACCAATAAGGATTCAACATTCCCTTTAAGAGCACCTGTGCGTCTGCGATAGTGAATGGAGGTTATTTTGAAAAAAATAAAAATAAAATAAATAACTAAAAAAGAAGGAAGATTAGGCGCCTCAAGCAAGGCTACATTTTTTTTTAGCAGTCTGGGGCAGACAGTGAATACTTACGAAATAAAAAAAAAAAGTAATCTATAAGCAAAATTAAGTTACATAATTATTTTTATATTTCACTTGCTGAGCGAGCAAGCAACGGGGGAGCGAACATTTTAGAATCAGGAGTTTTCCTTAAGTTAGGCATGTGCAGCTCACCTTTGAACCACGAGGACCATCGCTGTCTATTATAAATGCTTTCCTGTTAAAAATATACTAATGGTACGCATTTGCGTCTTATACAACAATAACAAAGTACGTTTTAGTTGAGGTACCCTCCTTCTAAGAATAATATACGCATGGATTCTCGATTATAGTAAATTTTAAAGCTATACATGAACCCTAAACTATATATTTCACAGTGTTACTCTATATAGACAACTGCATTCAATACATTTTTAACCAAGTCAAAGTCAATTAAGAACATGGTTACACATTTTGCCAAGAAGGCTTACAAAGCTGCAGCTAAATTATTATTGTTTTTCTATTGTTTTGTTGCCAGGTGGTGTTTTTTTTTTTTTTTTTTTCTCACTTCAACTCATTATCTGAAGTCAGTTCTTTTGCCACAGTGCTATAAGTTAAGTTCCTGTGTTGCAGGTAATAGGACCCTATTTGAGTGCTGCAGTTGCATTCCTCAAAGCATCCTCATCACTTACATTACCTCCACTGGCAGCTCAAAAAATACCTTTACATGTCAACACAATCATAGAAGATATCTTAACTGGCACGCTTCCTTTATTGAAGCTGGGGTGTTTGCCATCTGTAAATATGTGTCTTTTGAATTCAGTTATATTACTGTATAGTTTTCATTAGCACACCATAATCTGTCCAAGGTAATAGCCTCCCTTTTTAACGCATACCAGTGCTCAGATTTCTTCAGTATTGCTGTACTTTCAGTTTGGCAGCTGTTTGTGTATCAAGTGAATACAACATCATATTAATGGTGAAGTACTTGTCAAGCCGATCTCAGTCAAAGCAGTACCTCCCCACTGTGCCAGGCTCGTTCTTTCTATGTGTTAAGATAAGCAATGTTGCTTGAGTGAGAGGGGATTTGGGTGCTTTCTGTTGCCTATAGCAACCTCACACTGTTGAATAGAAAGAAACAACACAAGGCGGAACAGATTGTTGACACTAAAGAAAGTTGATTTCACTGTCTACCGGAATGCTGCTGTCTGTCATATTTGTAAAATATGGTAACAAATAACTACATTCTTATCAAACAAAAGTGATGCTTGAATGGAAAAATGCATTCTATTGATTTTTTAACAGCATTTATTAAAAATGTTCAACCAATGAATCAGTCTTTATTTAATAGTGAATCACCATCACAAAGTGCTTTACAAGATACAATAAAAAACAATGCATAATACATTAAATACAGTGAAAAACAAAGCATAATACATTAAATACAAGGCTAGGATGTGAAAATTCTAAAACATTGTGGATGCGTATGTCATATAGAATCATAAGAAGATACAGTGAAAAATCAGAAGTAGCAAAGACACAACAGCTGATAACACATATCAGGCTTAAAGAGCATGCAATGCAAGAGAGAACAAGTGGGTCTTGAGAGTTGATTTAAAGCAAGCGATGGTGGGAGCATCACGCACCAAAGCTGGGAGAGAGTTCCAGAGAGTCAGAGCCATGAAGCTAAACGAGTGTTCTCCAAGTGTGATGCACAGTCATTAAACCTTATCGACAGATAGACCTGCAGGTGCCGCAATAGCTGTGGATTATTTAAACACAGTTGAAACTATTGTACAGTTGGAAGTATGTGGTTTTTGAATACCAGTCGGCATGTTGATTTTAAGTAATAATTATAAAAGTTATGAATCATTGTGGTCTATTCAGATTGGCGGTTGCCTTTTACTTTTCGGAGCGAACCAAAGTAAAATTAAGAGCCTTCTAAATTCTGCCCTGTGATCATTTCAGCACCTTAAACAGCACATTTTTTTTAAATCCCCCCCCCCCCAAAAAAAAAACAAACAACGGGATGCTTATTGCTATAGAAAGTTTTATTAAAGTGCATAACTGCTTCAACTTGTAAGTCACGTGGGTTTTAGTGAAACAGTACGCTGCAATTTGTTTGTCTATGATTTTCGTTGGCAAACAACATGGTTCAAGTTCTGTGGCTAGCCTACAGCCTGTGGGAGACTTACGCAACCTGCACAGACTTATTTTTAATTAAAATGTTTCTGCAATTATCACCATGTTGATACAGAGGCACACAGACACGTATTTTTACATGATAAGATATACTTGCAATGTGGGTTCGTAGAAATGTATCGAGCCATACAATGGTTCCAAAATGAACTCGCTTTAGAAAAAAAAGAAAGAAAAATACAGACATCGTTGGTTTTATAGTTTGTTAACATAACTTGGCATTTTGAGCAGAAGGCACACGCGCTCCCTCGCAAACTGAACACTCCTGTTAGAAGCAAAAAAGAATGTTGACTTCTGTGGGCGATCGTATTGCTCAAGTGTTAGCGCTTTTGCTAGGTCCAAGCCACCTAGAGCAGTGGTTTGGATGCCCTACCATGGTGCCTTGCCTGTGCAGAAGTCGGGCACTATACAGTGTGCTGCTCCCTCCAGGGTGAAAAGGAGTCGCCACCTGCCAAGAAGAGCAAGAAGGGGAGGAGCGTCTGTTCCCAGAGGCAAGCCAGGAAGGTAGTGATAGAGAGAGCTGCTGCCATTCCAAGAGCCAGAGAAGTAGGAGCTGCCATCCCCAGCACCCAGAAGGGGGGAGCCCGAGCGTCCACAGCCCAAGAGGGTTAAGCCAACATCTCCAGCATCCAAGAAGGGGAAGCCTGTATGTCTAGAGCCCAAGAAAGGGAAGCACCAGTCTCCAGCGACCGAGGGAGAGCCGCACCAGTCTCCAGCAACCAAGGGAGAGCAGCACCAGTCTCTATTGACCGAGGGAGAGCTGCACCAGTCTCCAGTAACCGAGGGAGAGCCACACCAGTCTCCAGCAACCGAGGGAGAGCCACACCAGTCTCCATCGACCGAGGGAGAGCCACACCAGTCTCCAGCGACTGAGGAAGAGCTGCAGCAGTCTCCAGAGATAGAAGAAGACTACCGACTGCTCTCGCCTCCACCACTAGAGGGAGACTACCTGCCGCTCCCGCCTCCACCACTAGAGGGAGACTACCTGCCGCTCCCGCCTCCACCACTAGAGGGAGACTACCTGCCGCTCCTGCCTCCACCGCTAGGGGAGACTACCTGCTGCTCTCGCCTCCACCACCAGAAGAATACTATCTATTGCTCCTGCCTCCAGCACAAGAGGAAGAAGCCCCGCTGTCTCCAGCGCGAGAAGGAGAAGCCCCGCTGTCTCCAACGCGAGAGGGAGAAGCCCTGCTGTCTCCAGCATGAGAGGGAGGGGCCCCGCTGTCTCCAGCGTGAGAGGGAGAAGCCCCGCTGTCTCCAACGCGAGAGGGAGGAGCCCCGATGTCTCCAGCGCGAGAGGGACAAGCCCCGCTGTCTCCAGCGCGAGAGGGAGAAGCCCCGCTGTCTCCAGCGCGAGAGGGAGAAGCCCCGCTGTCTCCAGCGCGAGAGGGAGAAGCTTAGTTGTCACCAAAGAGAGAGAAGCGGTGCGGCCAGTGAATTCTATTGGACAACAGCCAGGCCAGCCTCAGCAGGCACTGCATTTGCTGCTGAGGGGAGCCTGGTGAAAGCCAGATGCACATCTGCGTTCCGAGGGTCCGCTGCTGCCGTCGCCTCCCGAGGGTGAGCTCCTGTCCTGTCCTGCACCGCCTGGGGCTGTAAAGCCTGCACTGCCCGGGGATCCCAGCTCGTCATAGCCCAGGGATGCCAGCACTGCATTACTGCTGCCCACGCCACCACCACTTCTGGAGTACCCTGCACCGGTGTAAGATCTGCCTCGGCTGGAGGAGCCAGCCTTGTCGCTGTCGGTGTTGACATTTAAGGATAGCCTACCACCGTGGCTGTCACCCATGGACCCATTGTTGCCCTTGGACTTTTGGAACTTTAAGGGGGAGATGGCCATTGAAACCAGGTGTGCGTTACACAAGGTGGGGGGGAGGGGGTGTGTGGCAGGGGCAAGAGCCCTGCTTGTAAATAAAGTGCAGCGTTTTGTGTGTTTTGGTGGTGGTTGGCAAGGATGTGGTTAATTCTTGCCCCTGCCAAAAACATGTAAGAATGTGGCTGCTCCCAAATAGAATAATTGGTGATAATTGGGAGCAGCCACATTCTGCATAATTTGCATGACTTGTTTTTGTTTAACCTTTTATTTTGGCTCGTGAGCTGTGTTTTTGTTGTTCATTTTGATTTATGAAAATAAACCTGCAGTTCTGAGTCTCCTTTCTGCCTTCTGACTATCTTAGACATCCGCCAACCAAACCACATGCATAAATAAATAAATGTTTTATTTACATCCTATCATAACATTGTACATCCACCTTTGTCTTGTGTTTGCTTTTTTGTCCTCCTCCTCCCTCCTCCTCTGCTCCTTTCTAATACTGCACTGTCCGCACAGGGATCCCTCTGTGGGGGAAGTGAGTCTAACTCCTCCGACCGCCCGGGTCGGACTCCTGCCCAAGTCCCTGCCATCCCCAGCGGTTTCTCGTCGGTCAGAGGGGACCCTCGGCCACATCTACACTTTTGCAGCTTATGCGCGAGCCTCATGGAGGCCACAACCTGCTATCACTCTCCCTAGTTTCTTTTCTAGGTCCGAGCACCTTTCTTGCCCACACTCTGAGGCAGGCCAAGTCCCCCACCTGCCTAGTTGGGCCCCATGCAATGGGGGGGGGGGGTTCTCTTCCTTCGTCTCTCCTATACGGACGTGAGACACTTTTCCCTAACTCTCCATGCCACACAGCTGCCAGCCGATGCTGCTGAGTAGTGACGGGATCTATCCTTTTGTCTTCTATCTCTCATTCTCCTTGTCGCCAAGCAGCCAGAGGATGCTGCCTGACCTGACCTGGACTTGCGAGCGTCCTTAATGTTTGTCTTTTCATTCTCCTTGTCGCTCAGCAGCCAGAAGATGTTACCTGACTCAGTCCTTTGAGTACAGGGAGCTGTCCAGCTGTTCTATGCCTAACACCATTGTCACACAAGCGCTCACACACTCCCAAGCTCACTGACCCTCACGTCCTCCTTTACTCTCAAGCTCTTGTAGGTGCCCAGTGAAATTGTTGGTAAACTTAAAGCCTCCATGCTGGACAAGCCCAGTTGGACAAAACAACAATATTTGTCCACTATACAAAAAATAGGTATTTTTATTTCCAAGCTATTATCTGTGGTTCTGATGGACAAGGGTCACTCAGTATGGTGTCGACCAGAGCCTCCAGTGAAATGTGAAATGCCCATGACTAATCAATAGGACTGACGAAAAGCACAGTAATTGAGTCAAAGGCAGCTACCATCCTAAAACCAGTGATTTTTTAAATTCAGAGTGAAACGTATTATACTCAAGATTTGAGTTGCATGCTGTGAAGTTTTGCTGGTGTTCAGCCTTAGCGCTGTAATAAGTGGCTTGAAGCAGCGACTTTTTCAAGACTAAAGTTCAGGTGCATTGTTGTCTTTTGAATGGCCTGTTATGTATTTTGCAGGCTTTCAAAAGGTAATAAGGTAATGGTTTTCAGACTAGAAGATGGAACAGTAATTACATTGTTTTTATTATCTACATGTGGTTTTACATAATATTTTCCAGCAAAGTGTAGTTATGACTAGAGTATTACAGATTTTTTTTTACAACTGTGCATACATAACATATTTAAATAATCAATATAGCATATTGCTCAGACTCAGAAATTAGAAAATGGTTAATGCAAGATTATGCAACAATATATTGTTTAGATTGCTGGATCTCTCGCTGAGCTGCTTCCCCAGAAGAATCCAGGAGGAGCTAGTAGAATTGTGGCCCCTGAGTTTCAGAACATGTTGAATCGAAGAGTTTGAAAAGCTGTGGAAGAGGTAGGATTTGTTTAAGAAAATACACTGAACACCTGATAGAAGCAAAAACTGTTTTTAATTCATTATAGTGGTTGGAGTTTACAAAATAATAACGTTTAAAATTTAAATTTCTAGTTACATTACTGTAGCCTTAAAACCAAGTTAACATTTTAATTGACGTTTAATTTAAATAGAGGATTTAGAGGTGTGATATAAAGTTTTGAACATCACAGGGACATTAGACTTAATTTTTAGATATAAACAAACCACATTTAAACGACACCTTGACACCCTTCCCGATTTTACGTACAGATATGATAAGGAGGGACTGGGCGCTATCAAAGGTGATGCTATTCTTAAACTTGGGATTGATTTTTAGAAATAGTTCTGCAAATCATGCTGAACTTGCAGCTAGAACATCCAGGGAATCAATGAACTCGGAAGGTTCACCAAGTAAGTGGAGTGACGATGTCAAAATAAACAAATAAAAACATGCACGTGTGTAATATCTGTTAACTGGTAAATTACAGTTATTGTATAAAAAACTCCTATAGCACTTTATGGTTTTTCACATGCCGTAAATCCTCCAACAGAGGGCGCTCATGTACTGCAGCACTGTACAAGCGTTGGTAGATTTGTCGAGAGCAATAGCTGGATTAAATAAGATACAATATGCAACATTATCATACTTTTGTAACATTTAAAACCAAAAAATTATTTTCTATGCAGCATGTTTATATATATACATAATTTTAAGCAGACACCCTTATCATGGGCAAACTTACAATTGTTACACTTATAGCACATTATTTTTACATACAATTACTCATTTATACAGTTGGGTTTTTACTGGAGCAATCTAGATAAAGTACCTTGCTCAAGGGTACAGCAGCAGTGTCCCCCACCTGGAATTAAACCCACGACCCTCCAGTCAAGAGTCCAGAGCCCTAACCACTACTCCACTCTGCTGCCCTATAGTTATCATAGATAGTTTATTAGGGTTGACAACTGATATACTTATCAAGTTCACAATGTGGTTTCTAATTCCCATTGATAGCAAAGTGGCCAATTGTTTTGCCTGCTATTTGGCACTAAGCGTATTAATGTGTTCTCTTTCACAAAGGTTCAACAGGAAGAGTTTCTGTGCATTCTCGAAAAATTTGACTTGCACCTAAAGAAGGAGCATGTGAAGCTTTTCCTGGCAAGATGTGGCCTTGAGAACAAGAAGTCTGCATTCGACTATGTAGAGTTATTTAAGAACTTCCTGGACCAAAGTGAGAGACAGAGAGTCACCCACAAAGTCCTCTCCCAAGTTAGTGCTTTCATTCAGCCTGTCATGAGAGCGGTGATAATTAAAAAAAAAAAAAAATTTATGTATTGAGCACACACATTCCTAGTCCTAAACCAGACATTTTTTTAAATTAAATTTTAAAATATGGCACACTAATGCATTCACGAGAGGTATAGTATTGAAGTAACCTACTGAAGTGATAATACTGAGTCCTAAAAAACAGTACAAAGCAGAAATATTTTGACAATGAGACACACGTTGAATAGCTTTTCTGCAGCATCCTTTTATTTGTTTTGGAAAATGGATGTGGACAGGCAACCAGGAGCTTAACCAAAGCTACACACTGCTAACAGATAGTGAGAAAAAATATCCTGTAAATCCCAAAGGACAGGGGCTTAACACAAGCTGCAACTGTGTACCTAGTTTCCAAGGAAACTTCACATTGCAGCTCTGAGGTGGTTGCATCAACATATATACAGCAAAGTCTTCAAATGTATGAAACATGCAGCTTTAATTCTAGGAGAAAACTGTTTTGCGTGACATATCTTAAATCATTGCCAGTTGTCAGTTAAAAGAACATGCTCCATATACACACCTCATTGCTATCTGGCACATCTTTGATAGTTACATTGGTGCAGAAACTTGAGCTATACATTATTGTATTTTCTCTGCTAATGCCTGTACAATAAATTAGCAGACAGCCGAGCTCTTCACAAAGTTCTTATGGTAAATTATAATTATAATAATTATATTAATCTGAAAGTACACATTTCAAAACTGTTAAATATGTTTCTGTTAACATTTATGTATTAAGGTAAATCTGGAAGAAAAAAAAAAGTTTTTTTTTAATGTTAAATCTAGGAAAAATTATGTGATTTAAGTTAAATCCAGAAAACACTTTTTTTTTTTTACACTTGGTGCTCCATATATATATATATATATATATATATATATATATATATATATATATATATATATATATATATATATATATATATATATATATCCCTACGTGTTGCTACAACTGTTTAAATAATGAGTTATAAATAATGAATTACAATTTTTCTTTTCATTGTTAACATCCTGATAACTTTTTACACACATAACTTTAGTCTGTTTCAAAACTTTTTTCAAAATGCCCGCTCTAGCACACTGGGGTTTGAGATCTGTCCTCTAAAACATAACAAGTGCTCTGGCTTTTCAGTTCCGTACCACATCATGGACTGTTACTGCTGTGTTACCTGTTTGACAATGCGGTCAAAATAGCTTTGA
This sequence comes from Acipenser ruthenus, assembly GCF_902713425.1. Lineage (NCBI taxonomy): Eukaryota > Metazoa > Chordata > Actinopteri > Acipenseriformes > Acipenseridae > Acipenser > Acipenser ruthenus. The sequence continues at coordinate 60,907,294 of NC_081190.1, forward strand.
AACAGACTTTAAAGTTAGAAGTGTAAAAAGGATGTTAACAATGAAAAGAAAAATTACAGGTATGTTATTTTAACCGTTGTAGCAACACGTGGGGACGTGTAACGCTATATTTTTCTGAACCCCGCTACCTACTATTTAATGCTTCAGTTAACATAGTTTTCTTATCAAGACTTTTTAATTTGTTTTATCTTTCTGTTATGTTGCAGTAAAATTGACAAGCTATACAGGGATATCAATTAGCCAGAATTTCGAGCAGCAGTTGAGAGCAGGTATGAAATTGCCGAATACATTGTGTTTACTGGTAGTGATGTAATGGCTAGTTTGTTTGTTTACATACACTAAATATGCTACTAAGGTTTATCATGTTAATCTGATAATAGGATTGTTAACCCAATTCAGGGCTAATGCACCAAAGAATAGTGAGGGATGGGGGGGGGGGGGGGGGGGTGATCAAAGAAATAAAACAAAATAAAATCAATAAATAATAATGTCATAGACTTAAAGTCATACCTTTGAAGTCATAATGCATTGCAAGTGTTATTAGGGAATGTTGTGCTGTGTTTTCAAGCGCTTCAATGTGACAGCGGGTGCGTTCACGGAGATCAAGAGCAGCCGCCGCAGGGGAGGGATACCATGGTAAATAGGTTACCTATTTACCATGGTATCTCTCCCCTGGGTGCGTTGTGTTTTGGTGAGCAGGAAAGCAGCGGGCGGGATGGCGAGCTTGTCCTGCTGCTCCAACACAAGCTACCTTAAGAGCCGGTACGATGCGGTCAATGGGTGAAGTTCGTCAGGAGTACTGCATAAAAAAAAAACGAGTGTGTTGTCGTGGCAGTTGGTGATCAAAGAAATAAAACAAAATAAAATCAATAAATAATAATGTCATAGACTTAAAGTCATACCTTTGAAGTCATAATGCATTGCAAGTGTTATTAGGGAATGTTGTGCTGTGTTTTCAAGCGCTTCAATGTGACAGCGGGTGCGTTCACGGAGATCAAGAGCAGCCGGAGATCAAGAGCAGCCGCCGCAGGGGAGGGATACCATGGTAAATAGGTTACCTATTTACCATGGTATCTCTCCCCTGGGTGCGTTGTGTTTTGGTGAGCAGGAAAGCAGCGGGCGGGATGGCGAGCTTGTCCTGCTGCTCCAACACAAGCTACCTTAAGAGCCGGTACGATGCGGTCAATGGGTGAAGTTCGTCAGGAGTACTGCATAAAAAAAAAAAAACGAGTGTGTTGTCGTGGCAGTTGGTGATCAAAGAAATAAAACAAAATAAAATCAATAAATAATAATGTCATAGACTTAAAGTCATACCTTTGAAGTCATAATGCATTGCAAGTGTTATTAGGGAATGTTGTGCTGTGTTTTCAAGCGCTTCAATGTGACAGCGGGTGCGTTCACGGAGATCAAGAGCAGCCGCCGCAGGGGAGGGATACCATGGTAAATAGGTTACCTATTTACCATGGTATCTCTCCCCTGGGTGCGTTGTGTTTTGGTGAGCAGGAAAGCAGCGGGCGGGATGGCGAGCTTGTCCTGCTGCTCCAACACAAGCTACCTTAAGAGCCGGTACGATGCGGTCAATGGGTGAAGTTCGTCAGGAGTACTGCATAAAAAAAAAACGAGTGTGTTGTCGTGGCAGTTGGTGATCAAAGAAATAAAACAAAATAAAATCAATAAATAATAATGTCATAGACTTAAAGTCATACCTTTGAAGTCATAATGCATTGCAAGTGTTATTAGGGAATGTTGTGCTGTGTTTTCAAGCGCTTCAATGTGACAGCGGGTGCGTTCACGGAGATCAAGAGCAGCCGCCGCAGGGGAGGGATACCATGGTAAATAGGTTACCTATTTACCATGGTATCTCTCCCCTGGGTGCGTTGTGTTTTGGTGAGCAGGAAAGCAGCGGGCGGGATGGCGAGCTTGTCCTGCTGCTCCAACACAAGCTACCTTAAGAGCCGGTACGATGCGGTCAATGGGTGAAGTTCGTCAGGAGTACTGCATAAAAAAAAAACGAGTGTGTTGTCGTGGCAGTTGGTGATCAAAGAAATAAAACAAAATAAAATCAATAAATAATAATGTCATAGACTTAAAGTCATACCTTTGAAGTCATAATGCATTGCAAGTGTTATTAGGGAATGTTGTGCTGTGTTTTCAAGCGCTTCAATGTGACAGCGGGTGCGTTCACGGAGATCAAGAGCAGCCGGAGATCAAGAGCAGCCGCCGCAGGGGAGGGATACCATGGTAAATAGGTTACCTATTTACCATGGTATCTCTCCCCTGGGTGCGTTGTGTTTTGGTGAGCAGGAAAGCAGCGGGCGGGATGGCGAGCTTGTCCTGCTGCTCCAACACAAGCTACCTTAAGAGCCGGTACGATGCGGTCAATGGGTGAAGTTCGTCAGGAGTACTGCATAAAAAAAAAAAAAACGAGTGTGTTGTCGTGGCAGTTGGTGATCAAAGAAATAAAACAAAATAAAATCAATAAATAATAATGTCATAGACTTAAAGTCATACCTTTGAAGTCATAATGCATTGCAAGTGTTATTAGGGAATGTTGTGCTGTGTTTTCAAGCGCTTCAATGTGACAGCGGGTGCGTTCACGGAGATCAAGAGCAGCCGCCGCAGGGGAGGGATACCATGGTAAATAGGTTACCTATTTACCATGGTATCTCTCCCCTGGGTGCGTTGTGTTTTGGTGAGCAGGAAAGCAGCGGGCGGGATGGCGAGCTTGTCCTGCTGCTCCAACACAAGCAACCTTAAGAGCCGGTACGATGCGGTCAATGGGTGAAGTTCGTCAGGAGTACTGCATAAAAAAAAACGAGTGTGTTGTCGTGGCAAATCAATAAATAATAATGTCATAGACTTAAAGTCATACCTTTGAAGTCATAATGCATTGCAAGTGTTATTAGGGAATGTTGTGCTGTGTTTTCAAGCGCTTCAATGTGACAGCGGGTGCGTTCACGGAGATCAAGAGCAGCCGCCGCAGGGGAGGGATACCATGGTAAATAGGTTACCTATTTACCATGGTATCTCTCCCCTGGGTGCGTTGTGTTTTGGTGAGCAGGAAAGCAGCGGGCGGGATGGCGAGCTTGTCCTGCTGCTCCAACACAAGCAACCTTAAGAGCCGGTACGATGGGGTCTGGTTGTAAAATACTTTACAGAGGAATAAGTAATAACATTTGTGATTATTTTATTTGCAGTAAGTAAAATTGTATTGTAGTTATAATTTGTGGGCCACTATTCACAGTCCTTTATTTCATGTTTTTGAGACAGTTGGTGGTAAACTTGGTTTAAGTGTTGAATTTAAAAGTAGTTTTTGGACCCATGATTAAGGTTGAATGAACACCAAAAACAGGCTTTTATTAGAGTATGGGCTCAGTGAATAGGACCCTATAGAGCAATGGTTTTCAACCTGGGATAGGCTTCCAACTGGTACGCAGCAGCAGTTGTCTTTATGACGATGTGATTCCCCAACCACAATACTCCCTTAATCACACTATCGTTATGTGTTTGTACCACTGCACCACCTACAAAGAAAAGGACTTGGAGCAAGTCTGAGAAGTTATGATGAGAGGTATTTCTTGTGAGCTTTCAAAGTTAATGATGGGGAACCAAAGGAGCCACAATGAGTTGTTTGCGTTGAACTCATATCAAATAATTAGATGAAGCCATCGCAACTTGGAGACAAAAAAATCAGTTGTAATAGGGTACTGTTTTACAATAGCCATTTAAAATTGCACATAGTTACTGATACACCTGATGGTCCCTGCTGTAGACACTGGTAGTTGAGGTGAACAGGTTGAAAACCACTGCTATAGAGCACAAATGTGAATTCATTATAATGCTGAATGTTGATTATGTTTCTTATTGTCAGCACAAGGATGCCAGATAAAGAATTAGATAAAAAAAAGACTCAAGGTAGCACATTATCCTTTGAAACACCTGCCACCTTTAGCACACACTTTTATGTCAATGGTCCATCCTTTGTATGAAAGAGTAAAACTGTTATACAAATTGCAAATTGTAGAATGGCTGCCATTGCTGTCCTGTTGACAGTATTGCATCATGTTGCTATGATTTATCTCAAACTAACCTTTTTCTTGAAATCTCAACCAATATTTTGTGTTTACAGTTAGTCACTGTTCAAATACCTTTAAATGTAATATCTCATTGTAAATGTGCATTAGTATTTCAATGTACAGATATATTTATTTTCTTAATGTTATATAAACTACCCTACCTTTTAATAACATTAGTATTGCGACACCCTGTTCCCCAGTACTGTAACAATATTGGTTTATGGGTAGTTTATGTATTAATTTATCTTAATACGTTTTATCCTGGTTAATAAATAAAAATTAAGGCATTACAACGTTTGACAAACCTACATAACAGGTCACAAAGCAGCCCCAGCTATTGGTCTTTTGTGTCCAATCAGAAGCCACTGACTGTTAGTGGGAGCCAGTTCATGCTACTAACCCAGTGTTCAGTAGCTGTTAGGTTTCTTATTTGAAGGTTATTGTTAAAGATTGTAACAGCATTGAAATCAATACAATCTACTTTTTCCTGAAGCAAATGTAAACTTTTAAAGTTTCAGCCCCTACTTGGTGTCCAAGCGCAATGAAGATGAATGTGAGAGTCCAGGGACACACTAAACCTGCAGGAAGATTGATTCCCTGGTATTAAATGCAGACATTGATTGAGCGGTAGACATCCTTTCTTTGGGGACGCTTGGCTATCAAAAGCCTGATTAACGTCTGATAGTCATGTGTGGTGCTCTCGCTCTTGGGGTCTGAGGCCATGACAAAGAGTTAACCACCAGCATATGCTGAGAGCATTGTGGGCCACGCTGACCCAGCACTGAACTCAGCTGCACTGACTGTGCTGCTGCTGCCTGGCCTTCTCAGGTTCAGTCTAGAGATCACTGATGAGGAGTTTGAACAGCTGCTGGACAGTTCATGGCCATGTTCGATTCTCGGTAAAACATGAAAAGAACTGCATTCTCCAGCTGTTCCCCAGCCCTAATTAAATTTGTATATTTGAATTACTCCAGTAACAAAAAACAAAAATAAAACTCCCATTTTTATGTTTTATGTCCTGACCTTTACAGTCATTCTTTTTATTTCTAAGCTTTGTTGATCTACTATTGTATGTTGTCTATAGTTGTCATTACCTAACCTTCAGCTAGCTTTACTGCCAGTTTTGGTCTGCAACAGTAAATGATTATCTATGGCTGGCTGTCATTTGTTTCCTCATTCCATAATTAAAAGACTTGACACTTCAACTATTTCTAACTGCTCTATATTGTATTGTATGCAAGCAACGTTGAGAGTTTGATACAGTAGATCTGTTTATCCACACAGTAGGGTTGTATCACACAGCTGTATGCAACCACCCCAGCCCTTGTTTTTATATGGCCGAGACACGCAAGACACAAACTGTAAAACATGAAATGTTTGCAAGCAAGACATTTTAAATACTAGCATTGTTTTAAACATTTTTTTTTTAATTCTTTCCAGTATTAAAACATTATTACTCTGTGCAGTAGTTATTTCTTGATGGCAGCAAAATACATTATTTGTGATACAGTATTTTCAAATGATGAATGGAGGGCAACCGTGGATTGGAGGAGAAACAGTTGCACTTCCTGTCTTTGCTGTCAGTATATTAGCATTTGTGTGTGTGTGTGTGTGTGTGCGTGTGTGTGTCTGTCTTTGTGACCTTGCGTCACACTTAATTGGAGGTTACTGGGGGACATACATTGTGACACCAGCATAACTGTCTGTAGCGAGAGACTACTGACTGTATTACTAATACTATTAGGTTTTAGCCTAAGTCACAGCCAGATACATGCTTGAACTTACATGCGGGAGCACCGTTGCTGCCTTTATGATAAAGGCTTTCCTGTTAAAAATGTCCTGACGAGTATGCCTTTGCGTCTTAAAAATAATATTGAAGTCCGCATTATTTTTATTGGTGTGCCATGCGCATCTTTGTACCAGTCATGTGAAACCCCTGCTTATAACTGTAAATATAGGCCTACACTGTAATTATAGGCCTCTGCTGTTATTTATTATTAATATTTATTGTTATTCATTCTTATATACACTGCTGTGCAGAAGTCTTAGACACATTCAGGAGTTACAATATATGGATGTTATGAGCATCAACAATTTACTCAAAATCTCCACTAGTGTTTTTCCACTATTATAACAACTCTTATAACAACTTTGTTATTAATACAGCTTAGTTTGGGTGAGAAGAAACCAAGCTTGTCATTTAGCAATCTTAAATTCACTTTGATCAGAATCTTCAAAAACTTGTGATCACAACTCAAAGTAAACTATACATGAGCAGCTAATATGAAGTGTTGTACTAGCTAATCCAATAATAGTAACAAAAGTAATGTGCAAAAATAAATGTAATTTATACAGTGTCAAATCAAAAAGACAAACATTAAATCAAGTGACAAATCAAACAACTACAAACCATAGTTAATAAAACGTGCCTAATCAAATTGACGAGGAACCCTGTTACATATATAAAGATTATTTTTTATATATATTGTAGCCTACTGAAAAATGTGTAATTAAAAAAATATATATGAATAAATATGAATAATAACAGAGGTGTATATTTACAGATTAATTAATGAATTACACTATGTAACACAATTTTTGTTCCTGGGTAGTAAGTGTTATTTCCTAATTGCTTATGCCTCAAAAGTATAGAAAATGGCTATTATTCCCCACAAACTTTGCTTTTGTGACCAGGACAGTGATATTTTGAAATTTACCTATTTCCAATGAGAAAACGGGCGAATTTGTGTCTTTTCGTTCACATAAAGTCAGAAAAAAACAACATATGAATCCAAATTAACATGTATTTATACTAAAGTAATACAAAAATGACTACAAAAGATTTAGAAGTGAGTAGTTTTTCGAGATTTACGATTATACTGTCAATCACTTTCACGAATCAGCCCCCAAATGTAGTCTCCCATCATGTTCTTGTTATACTGTCCTTGGTAGCGGCGTTCAAAGTCCAGTATATCCTGGTGGAAGAACTCGCCTTGCTGCTCCGAGTACGCTCCCATGTTCTCCTTGAATTTATCAAGATGAGCATCAAGGATATGGACTTTGAGGGACATCCTACAGCCCATTGTGCCGTAGTTCTTCACCAGAGTCTCAACCAGCTCCACATAGTTTTCGGCCTTGTGATTGCCCAGGAAGCCCCGAATCACTGCGACAAAGCTGTTCCAAGCCGCTTTCTCCTTACTAGTGAGCTTCTTGGGGAATTCATTGCACTCCAGGATCTTCTTTATCTGTGGTCCGATGAAGACACCGGCTTTGACCTTTGCCTCAGACAGCTTAGGGAAGAAGTCTTGAAGGTACTTGAAGGCTGCCAACTCCTTATCTAGAGCTCTGACAAATTGTTTCATAAGGCCCAATTTGATGTGCAGTGGTGGCATCAGCACCTTCCGGGGGTCCACCAGTGGCTCCCACTTGACGTTGTTCCTCCCCACAGAGAACTCGGTCCGCTGTGGCCAGTCCCGCCTGTGGTAGTGCGCCTTGGTGTCCCTGCTGTCCCAAAGGCAAAGATAGCAGGGAAACTTGGTAAAACCGCCTTGGAGACCCATCAGGAATACCACCATTTTGAAGTCTCCTATGACCTTGATGCCATCTCAGAAAAATGCAGATATGTATCCACTTAGGCAGCTGGAACTAAACTGAACTGGTGGGCTTAAGGCCCCTGTATTTATACTACTATTTATATTACTAGAAAGTTCTAGAAAGTTCTAGAAGTTACTCCAAGTTTACTCAGCACTGAATCTATCTGGAATGTTCTGGAAAATAGGTAAATTTCAAAATATCACTGTCCTGGTCACAAAAGCAAAGTTTGTGGGGAATAATAGCCATTTTTTATACTTTTGAGGCATAAGCAATTCGGAAATAACACTTACTACCCAGGAACCAAAAAAAAAAAAAAATTTGTTACACAGTGTTATTATGTAAACAGATAAGTAGGTTCATCTACCTCTCATTCAGAACCATGAACAGCTTGTGTTCGCAACATTCCTACTTCGAGTTCAGCCACTGAAAAAACTAGGCTATGTAAAATATATCAAATAATCTTTAAATATAATCTGTATCTGTAAGAAGCTATTTATTATTAATATGTATTTGTGTATCGGATGGTTCCGGGTAGGACTAAAGGTGTATCAGACAGTACCGGACGGGATTAAAAGTGTATCGGACGGTGTACCGGACGGTATCACATGGTACCGGACGGGTTTTAGTCACCCCCGTTGGTTTTCATGACTGTTCTGTACTTTTGAGAGCTTTGTGGATGACACATGCACTGTTTTGAAAGGTTACAGTACCTGCTCATGACGAGACGTAAGGTATGTAAATGTAATATGAACTTTAGACCTCCAATACAACATTTAAACATCCATTACCTAGTCTAGAACCCAGTCCATTTCTTTTTATTTTGATGACTTAATTTAAAAGCACAGAATCTAGTGTTTTTTTATGTTTTAGTGTTTTCTACTTCACCTGGTAGGCTGTCCCATGCATTTATAATTCTCTGTTTAAAAAGTGTTTCCTATCTGTTCTAAACTTACTATTACTCAGATTCCATGTCCTCTTCTTCTTCTCTATGCTAAATTTGAAGTAGTGTCTTGGGTTAACTTTATCTATACCATCTATGAATGAAATGACTTCAATCAAGTCCCTACTTTCACTTCTTTTTTCAAGGCTGAATAGATTTCATTATTTTAACCTTTCCTCATAGCTCATGTCATTAAGTCCTGGGATCAGGTTAGTTGCCCTTCTCTGTGCCTTCTATAGTACAATTATTATTATTATTATTATTATTATTATTATTATTATTATTATTATTATTATTATTATTATTATTATTATATAAGCAGACGCCCTTATCCAGGGCGACTTACAATTGTTACAAAATATCACATTACAAAGTATTACATTGCAAAATATCACATTACACAAGATAAGAGCAGTTATATACAGTAAAATCAGTAGCAAGTAAGATCAAATTCAACTAAGAGCAAAATAAAGACTACAGTAAATATTATTTTATTATTATTTATTTCTTAGCAGACGCCCTTATCCAGGGCGACTTACAATCGTAAGCAAATACATTTCAAGTGTTAGATAATACATTTAAAAGCTAATTTGACTAAGAGTAGTGAACTTCTACTAAAAATGTTTGCATATAAGAGTAAATTCCATTAAGAGCACATAGTAAGTACGATAAATGGATAAGAACGATTTCAAATAAGCGCAATTACCAAAAAAACATGAATACAGGTACCTTTAAAGGGCACATAAGGACCTTTTTATTTTATTGTGTTGCATGCTCCCATGTGTTGCTACAAATGTTTATGTAAGGTGTGTGTATTGTTTTAATTATTATCTTTTTTTACATTTTGACCACTTTTTTAAACTTTTAAATTGCATTCCCCTGCCTCAAGATGGCTTCCCACGTACCTGCATGGACCTCTCAGAACTACATTTCCCATCATCCTGCTCACTGGTAAATCCATCTCAGTTACATATGTGAGCAGGAGGATAGTGGGAAATGTAGTTCTGAAAGGTCTATGCGGGTACATGGGAAGCCATCTTGAAGCAAGAATGCAATTTAAAAATTTTAAAAAAGTGGTCAGAATGTAAAAAAAAAAAAATTAAAACAATACACACAACTTACGTAAACAGTTGTAGCAACACATGGGAAGATGTAACACAATAAAATAAATAGGTCCGTATGTACCCTTTAAGAGTAAAATCAAATACAAGATACAGAAAATAGTTAATAATTAAGAGCAGTAGTAGAATGTGGCAAAGTATGGAGCGGTTCAGTGCAGCTACAAGATGATGCAAGCAGTGGTACAATTGGATGGCATATAGGCCATTATAGTCAAGATTATGTATTTTTTGTAGTGAGATGACCAAAACTCCACACAGTATTCTAGATGGGGTCTAACTAGGGCATTGTATAATCTTACCATAATCTCTCTAGAATTGTATTTGATGTTTTTTGCAATATAGCCTCACATTCTAAATTAAATTAAATATCATTGTATATATTTATGACATTAATGTATTTGCAAACATGAAATTAATTTGCTTATTTGAGAAAAATTGACTTTTGTGGGTTACAGGCACACCTGCTTTTAAGCTGAATATAAAGAAAGAAACCATAATCCAGTAATTGCATATATCCAATAGAGTTAGTAAAGATGTGACACTTGATGACTGTTAGAAATCATTTTAAGAGCATTATTTTTTGTTTATGTTTTAAAATCTGTGAATTAAGTAGAGACAGCGTCACCAATAAACAGTTGCATTTTACTTTCTCCAACAAGTTCCTTAAAGGAGTGCTTAGTGCTTTAAAATCATTTTTGCACCACCTTGTATTGGCTTTATTAACATTATTGTTGTTTCCTTTTATTGTACTGAAAATCTTTTGAGAGTCTTATTAATTCAAGATATTCCAATATTTCATATACATGGCCTATTTGCAGCTAGACCATTGGAGTGGTTTTGAATGACAGCACGTGGCGTGGATACCAGGAAGCAACTTTTCATCTGTATTGTTATCTTTGAAATATCTGCATATTCCAAATTGCAAGAAGAACAACTCAGTTTAATACGGAAATTTGGGGGAGAAAAATAAAAGGAAACGAATGTTCTTGTCCACTGGGTGCAATACATTTGGCCACCAATTAAATCGTCTTCCGCAAGGCCCCATAGAAGGAGCAACGTTTGTGTGGTCCCATTTCAGAGGATGAAGCCCTATAGCAAAGGCCTGGTTGATGGGTTTATTTTTTGAGGAGATGTGTGTGGGAACTGCTGGAATGAATTCCAAGCAGATTTAGCATGCATTTTTCATTTTTATTTTATTCATAGGGGGAAGAAAAAAAAGGTGACGTTATATTAGGGAGATACTAGTGAAAGTTAGTCCTGGTCAGACCTGGGGACAACAATAGCACAGTGTTGTTGTGGGCTGCATACAGGACTTAGATATTCTTCCCATGTCAGTATAATCACTACTGGGAGGTAGCTCCATTAAGGATTACCATATCATTAATAGTATCCATGACTTTTGTTCAAAGGCTACTTGTGTAATGTTGCCTTGTGGATGAAGCTGCCTAATCCTCTGAGCTGCAGCTGTAGAGAGAGAGATCCCTCCTAGCCGCCCACACTGACTTCCCTGTCCCTCCGGATCATTTCTCAAAAACAGACAGAAACAACAGTCAACTCAAAGCCAGAAAAAAAGAAACATCCATTCTACATTTCCACATTCATCCCGAGCTTCAATCCCTGCCAACGTCTTCCATTCATCCCCTTTCTAACATCCAGATCACCACTCAGATGGTGGGCCAGATTAAAGAGGAACAATACAGTTTTAAATGTAAAAATGTGCATCTATTTTTTCCCCCCATGCATGTGAAAAAAATAAGCTTTTTTTTTTTTCTGGGCTACCTTCCTGGGTGTCTGCCTGTATGTTTTCCCTTCAGTTTGTGTGTCCTTGTTACACCCATATCTCATCACAGATCGGCATTCTTCTCTTAAAATGAATATGACGAATAAAAAAGTAACAACAAACAAACTACTTGGCCTCTTTTATGTGCAGAGGGGCATAACAAACTAAGAGAGGGTTTTGTCAATTTTCTTGTACTGCACAGCTTAATGCCCAATATTGAAAAGACATGTAATCAAACAAAGTAGTAACAACAGCAATTAGACAGTAAAAAAAGGTGCTGTACCACAATTTAAGTTTACTATAATATGCTTTTTAAATGTTTAGTGCACTATACCAATGAAGCATACCAAAGAGTTGCAAACAATAGCAGAAGCTACGGTAAAATAAACATGATAAACTATGAAAAGTTCACATACTGTAGGAAAAGCATGGCAAACATATATTTATAAGGCAAGTGTATTTATGTTTTTGGAGGTGCAGTGAAGTTTATTAAATTTCAGAGTGATTTCGGTGGTAGGTCATTTTATGGCAAAGTTTCATTTGCAATGGAGCTCTGATAAGGATACTGAACATATTACAAAAATGGACAAAGCTAAGGCACATCAGTATGTTTTTTTTATAAAAATAGGTTCCACAAGTGTAAAGCGTTAATGAAAAGATTATAAGTGCATAACTATGATTCTGAGTGCAGCTGTTATGCTGTTGTCTTGTCTGGCTGCTATCAGGGAAATAATCTTTTATTGCCTGAGAAAGTGTCAAAAAAACTGACCTCACCAGACCTGGTGCAGGCAGGAGCTGTCTGGTCAAAATGTTGCTGACACACAGAGATAAGCCAGAAACTAAGCTTTGCCCGCAAAGGGGTGTAAAACTGTATAATATAAAGCAGCAGCACTTGGAGGTGCATTCAAGAAGCAACAAGATCCTCCAAGAACACACACCAGTGCTAGCCAGAAATTGGTAACTGATATCATGGCTTAGTTTCTGCTAATAACCAGTGGCCTAATTATTGTGTCTAATGATAATGTATCAAAAGTGTAACTTTTGATTATTGGATATATTAATAAAAGCAAACGTGTTAAATTCTGCTTTAATCTTTGTTGTGCACGCACACACACACACACACACACACACACACACACACACACACACACACACATAAATAAAACATTTTGTTTCTTTGCACAGTGCTTTGCAGTATAAAGAATGAAGAGATACGTGTATACCCCTGTTTGGAATACAGCAGTAACAAACTTTTATTATGATAGTAACACTGTCCAGTCTTGCCCTCCTAAGACCAGCAATGTAGCTTGGGCACGCTGTGTTTGACCAATCGATTACGACATTTTAGGATATGTGTGGGAGGGTTTAGTCTCTCAAAACGTGTGAATGGTTGATTACCACGTCAATCAAATGGTGAATGATTGATGCCTAAACTGGCTTATAGGATTTCTCCGTGTTGTTCAGTCTGGAATCCAGTAAGTATAAACGAATTGAAAAGTTTTATATTTCGGATCGTGGTTTGATTTGAGCAAATCCTGATGGCTACAACATTTAGCAGACCCACAGGAGATATTTTTTGTTAAATGTTATTTTATTTTCAACAGTTATTTTCAGAACTAATCAATCGTTATTGATTGCTGTACTGTCCCAGGGTGCTGCACCATCAATATGGACCATCAGTAATATAAAATATGTCGGTGCCCCTAGGCTGCGAGCGAGTAATCGCTTACAAAATTTTAGGACATGTGTAGGGGAATTTAGTCTTTCGAAATTATATTTTGAATTTAGTTTTTGTGTACATTTAAAAATATTTATAGTTTACATATTGACCCGACGATGTTCTGTTTAAATGTTTATTATTATTATTTATTAATACAAATGACGCAGCCTTGAGAAATATACTAACTCCATTTTTTTCTCCATAGATAGTTAACATATGAGCAATGCAAGACACATGCAATCTGTCTAATTACCATGTTAGGAAAGCACTTTTTTAGGGCTTTAAATCGGCACAGAAATTGTAATTTTTCATTTTTTCCCCCATTTAATCTGCAATATCTCAATCAGTTGAGTAGATATGCCCATTGGCGCGAAGCACTCCTTTTAATGGACTCTGACATCGCCCGCTTACACCCATTGGCCCATCGGCATCCCCTCGCATTCACACACACAAACTGACAGGCAGAGGCAGGCTGCTCAAGGAACGAGGGACGGCGACACAACAGCACACAAACATCACACCAACACAGCAAATTCCCAACCCCGTCCCTGTCCATTATTAAGTCCATATTTTCACCGGTCGCTTGTGTTGCGGCTGCTCCGCGAGAGACACATACAAAAAGATCTTTACGTACTTAATTGCAACTGGCAGAATAAATAACACATATTATTGCTGTATGTGCGATCCTCTCTGTATAATCCAGTATAAAAAGGAAAGCAAGAAATCGACTATTACTTATTCATTTCAAACACTATAGCTGCTACTTTTTTTTTGTAAATTGCAGGTTATTAAATAGGTTGCAGTTAAATCTGAATGACATAGTTTAAAAGAAATAGTTAATACTCTTAGTTTTCTTAAGAATGTTTATTAAAATGTGTTTTTTTTTATTTTATTTTAAGTGTATACAATTTCACGTGTAAGCACAACTACAATCAATTATCTATCATTTCTGAACTTTACCCGTTCAAACACATTTTAATAACCAAGTAATTCAGCAAGATGTATTTATTTCGTGTTAGTGAATCAAACGAACAAATCTGCTGGATTGATAAACTCAACTGAATGAATCAAACGAATGAAGCCAGTAAACAGAATCGAACTGCACATCACTGGTTTTCACGTCGGAAAAAAATAGGTTTAAATAATTGCAATTATCGTGCACCATAGTTTAACGCCCTTTCATAAAGGAGGCCCTAAGTGTAGTGACCTTGTTCAGTGTTTAGCTGAGCTATTAATCCTTATAAAAAGTCTACTGTGGTAAAACATTGTACAAGAATAGCAAAAAATATAGTGAAATCATGGTAAAGCCCAGGAAAGCATGGTGAACCACAGCTAATTAAGGCATAATCATGGTAAAAACATGGTAGATTGCAAAATGACCTTGCAGATTCATGCAGACTGGACATTTCTTAAAGGGAAGAAAATTAATTTGAGACAAAAACGTTCCTTATTTAAGACCACTGCACCTACGCAGCATAAGACAAAAAAAAAAAAATAGACCAAAACCAGACAAACATACTACATGTTTCAGTAAACCTCAAACCTGAACCGTCAAACACGTTTCTCTGATCTGTTTGACCAAAGAGTCTTATGGCTCGCTGACGACTGAGAAAAACCCAGCCCAACATGCTGTATGACAGTGTTGTCAGTCCATCTCAAATCTGCCCCTTTAGAACCCTTTCTTCCAGCTCCAATGAGGCGTTTTCTCTCTCTCTCTGCTGGGAAGAAGTTCAATCCTCTTTTCTTGAGTTTACTCATTCAGTCCTGGGTCTCTTCAGAACAGAGGCGACCCGTTGTGTCAAATCAGATCAGAATGCATGGTGGCACTGTAGTCCTCTAATGGCTCTCTTTCCACGAGCTTTTCGCTGTCATTACCTAGAAACCAGTCACAGAGCAAGCCAAAGATTATAAAATGGCATATTCACTTTTGTAAACACTCAGTCCTGGATGTTTTATCATTTACATTTCCTTTCTCATTTTGCTAATTTTTTAGAATATTTGACCCTGTATAATCCTCTGCCTCTAATGTGCAGCTCAAATGTCTTGCAGTTTAAATATATAGATCATTCTCTGTATAGATATTAATAAAACCTGGATTTGTTGTGATAGGTTTGTAAATTGACTTTAATATCTAAACATAAGTTCCATTACTTTTCTTTTTCTTTAGTATGAATCGTTTTTTAAATTCCACTCCAAATACCAGAGTTATTTTGGTTAAAATTCTGGTTCAAAATCAGGAGCAGTTCATAGCAAGCCAGTCCGGGCTCTTTATTATTCACACATACTTTGCAAATTGATCAGATCGACTAGAAAGGATAAAGAAATACATTTTACACTGGGTCAAGAAGTGTTATTGTGTGTTAAATAAATAAATAAAATAAAGCTAACATTTCGTTGAATATGAATTAAAATGTTCAACAAGCTTGTCACATTAAAGGATTTAATAGAATGGGGTAGACGTAATGGGGGAAGTATGCAAAGTGTGTAGTTTAGTCTCTTTTTTTAACAAACTGTTTAATAGTTTTCAGTGACTTCTAGCCTTCTGAAATCACGCTGTGCTGTTGTGTTTTCGGCTTCCCTGACAGGGAGTCCCCACTGAGGTGTCCAGTCCTAGGTCAGCAGAAACATGGGCAGAAATTTTCCACCCTTCATTATTCACCCTCTGAACCCTTATGAAAATAACCCTTGACCGATTCCTCACTCGGTGGTTGTACTTTTTATCCCTGCTCTACAAGTGCTTTACTCTTCATTTTATCCAATCAGTTCTCCCTTGTCAAGTCTACTTATCACAGGACATTTTTCACCTATTTATTTTCTTTTTTAACTCATTGATTTTATTTAAATGTCATTTTAGTAGGGAATTTAGCAGCTTTTACATTTGTATTGTTATATTTCAACCTGTTTTCTTTACTGTGGCTGTTACATAAACTAGATCAAAAGATTACGAATCAAGAAAAGCAGTTTCTAATTATAATTGTGCTTATAAATCTATTGTATATAATTTCAACTTTAAATAAAAAAAAAATGGACAAAGAAGTAAGACAAAAATGTAAAATAATATCTGGCACAGAGAAAAAAAAACTCAAGGAAAAAAATAACATGGAACTGATCTGCTGAGTATTTCAAAAGCTTTCTACAAGGTTTGAACTAATCAGGGATTACTCACATCTTACCATTAGTATTCATTTGCAATTTTTTTTAAAACGTAAACTATGTGCAGTCTCCCTGATCTCCCTGGTGAATATTAAACACATAGATGCTGCCACTGTGGTACTTTTACTAATCTAATGCACACACTCTGTTTTTGGGAAATACAAAAGAATATGTTAAATGGAGCAATATTTTAGCTCAGGCTCTGGAAGTGTGGCTGTCTCTCAAATCCCCAGCACCTGCAGCAGAAAGGCAGGGCATTTGCACACACATGTGAATGGACAATGAAGAAATCATGTATCCATGCCTCCAACAATACCACCTTGCAGCACCCTTGCCCGTGTCACTGAATTTGACCATTCCTAATTCTTATTGATAAAGTCTTCAAATGCTTGCCCACTGTGAGGCTAATTTTCGTTTTGTTTTCGCTTGATTAATTTTGCATGACCCTGGGTCAACCTTTAAAACCCACATCTCTCTCCAAGACCAGAGTGGCCCTCAATTCCAAAGGCAAGGAAAGTGGCTGCCATTTCCCTGGACAAAAGCTTGGAGGTTTTCAGCTAATAACACCCACAGGAGGAGCCATGTGGTTCAGTGAAGCGCACAAGAAACCCATTAGGGATACCTTTTTGTTTTCTTTTTCTTTTGGATCTTATAGGGTTGACCGGTGTGTCAAGTTTGTCAGGTGCTTGAAGTATTTGACAAGCCCACTTTTTTATAAGCTGAAAAGGTATTTACAAATGTGTCACTGCCTTGTCAGGTTGTTTAAGTGTGCTATTACTGAAGCATGAGTTTTATAAATTAAGAGTTACATTTTTGTAAAGGTGCAGCATATCACGCAGTGTACATTGAATAACAATGGATGTAATAAATAAACGTTTTCAGACCTTGAACAGTTACAGTACTTAAATGTCTTAAGAATAAAAGTGTAGCCAGAGGCACAACAAGATGATGTTTATTTTATGCAAACTTTTATTTATGAAGTTTAGTATAAAGTGCTACAGAAAAATGAATTTTGAGTTTTTATGAGAGGTCTTTATCAACATCTTCATGTGATCTATTTAACATAACTTATACAATATCAAATGCTAAATTGGAACAAATGCTGTAATGGTTCTTCTTAGTTTAAACATACAGAACAAGTTTGTTGCTTCATTTATCGAGAATTAAAAATTGTACACTAGACTCTAAACTGAACCCCAGTAATTTCATTGTGAGCTGTGTACTGCTAAAATTAAACTAATGAAGCTAAACTGCCAAAAGTACTTGAAGATATATGACACTGTTAGTTGAAGTCCCGAACCAGAAGAAGTGAACCAGTGAACGGGGCAAAGCTGCAGAAAACAGTGCCCAAGTGAAAGTGATGCCATGGGTATGGGCATCTTGAAGTGAAAACAATTTAATATCAATTTGAGTAAGAACCTGATGGGCTCTTCAGTCCCAGCCAACATCCAACATTGCGCTACAATGTGGGTACTGAGGATTATTTAATGTGCTCCTTGTTTTGTGTTAGCTCTCAAGTTCCGAACCCACTGACTTATTGGAGTAATGCACACAAAATGATTCGAAAGGAAATTGTACCGCTTGCTGTCTTAGTGCAAATGTCTGTAAGAAACTGTGGCAAAGTGGTTTGCAGTGCGCAGGTGTAGAGGTGATGCAGTGCTCAAGACAATGACAAACAGCAAAGTACTGGTGAAATGGAGGGTTATTTATAATCTAAAATCTGATGACAAAGGTAAAGAAATGGAGGGCTGGCAATACACAGCAATGTATATTGCGCAGTTCAATAAACAACGGCTTGCAGTCCCAAAATAATAGACACAGTTAAATACACACACAAAACACAGACACGGTCACAAATCCAAAGTGATTGCTGTAGTGTTCATGGTGAAATACAATTTTAATCTGTGAACAAAGGTGCAGTGTTGCCCGGGTTTGTGCTGGCCTTAAGCGACAGCTCCGGATCGTGTTAGCCGTCTAATAAATAACAAGCAGTACAATTAGACGATACAAACAAACAAAACACTCACGGTTATTTTATACTCATCCTTCAGTGGTTCTCTTAACCATAAACAAAGGAACAGATCACCTAATCACATCCCCTATTTGTACCTTCAGTCACGCCCCCTTGGTTAGCGAGTGCAGCCGTTTCTCCTCCAGTCCGCGGATGCCACATCACTTTCCCTCTGGGGCGATGACTTAATGTACCACAGCTGTGCCCCCTTTCTAGATGGCCGACTTCCACCTAACCCTGGGAATTAATTGTCAGGTCATCCAGTCCAGGACACTCTGTTCCATTTATACAACTGTGACAGGGAGGCTGGGCGGTGACTTCAAGGCAGAAGCAGGAACTAAACAAACTAACACCAATACTGCAGCTTCCAAACAAAAAGACGCGGTGACGCCGTTTTATTTAAATAATACAAAAATAAAATAAAAGGTTTAAACAAAAACACACTGTGCTCACAGAGCAAAATAAAAGGTTTAAACAGAAATAAAATCTCGAACACAAAATAATAAACCATTCAGGTCAGGCTGGGCAGTTGCTGTCACTGTCACTGTTCCTGTATATTTAAGTTTCTCTCTCTCTCTCTCTCTCTCTCTCTCTCTCTCTCTCTCTCTCTCTCTCTCTCTCTCTCTCTCTCTCCGCTCCTCTCATACACCCACCACGAGTGCAGCGAGCTAGAGACTTTTATATCGTGGCCGAGGGGTTTAACTGGCTAGTAATTATTTTATTACCCCTTGGCTACAATCTGCACGAGTTTATTAATTAAACTGCTGTGGATGGGGCTTACCATCCATGCGACTAAACAAACTAAAAACACATGGCTACGCCGTCATAAATAAATCACAATACAAAGCAAACACAAAACAATAATCTGCACAGGGGCGGAGGGGGAGACCCCGTTCTAAAAATAAATACATAAATACGTACAGGGCTCCTCGCCCTGTTACAACAACACAGCTCGGGAGAGAGATTTATCACCAAGAATCATTCTGTCTCTGTCACAGATACATACATTGGTTCTACAAGTAGGTCAGTCTATTTTTAAGTGAAGAAGTTTAATTTATTGTTTTACAGACCTGATTCTGTTGGTCTGCTAACTTTGTTGCTGCTTTTTATTGATAACGTTATTGAATCAAGTGTAAGGACATTATTCATAGAGTCATAGAAAAATATATATATAAATGGTAACAAGGTACTTTGTAAACCAGAAAGTTTACAAACATTTTGTGGATGCTTTTTTAAGGGCTGGTGTCAGGCCTGAGAAGAAACAACATTTAGACAAATGATTAAGATCTTTAAATAACAACAGTGCTGGCAGGTAAGGTATAGCACTGTGGATAAGAGTGATGACACTAAAAAAGAAACTGGAGGAGGAACCATAGAGACTAGACAATGAGAGGATTCTTATCAATAGGGTAGAACTCATTTATCAGGTATGTTATAGAGTATATAGTGAGTACAAGGTTTCCTACATTTAAATAATGTCTTTCTTCTGTTTGTTAGTCATGTCTTTCTTCTGTTTGTTAGTTATAACCAGCCTTGGGAAGAATACATACTGTATGACAAAGATGATATATTAATCTAAAGACTGTGTCACGTCTATATTAGTAATTTAAACAGTGTCATCCCTAAACTTTTAAACCCTGTTGTAACATACATTTTTTTCCACAGTACTGTAATAGTATTTAGTGATGTTAACATGTGGGTCAATAAATCAACTCTGGTGGAAACCATTAGCAGGACTAATATAGAGTTGAAGGGTAGTGGAGTAGTCTCTGTTGTGTTCAGCAATAATAAATTGCATAATGTAGAGGATTCACTTCACCAGGGTAGTCTGTCTCTGTTCTTCGATGCTGTTAAGTTTTATGAAACCTGTATTTTCTTTTTTTCTTTTACACGGCTCTTCAGGATTATCAAAACTCTGGGTGTTGGGAAGACATTTGAGGAGCTGGATGAAAAAAACACAAGACGCCTCACACAAGAAGCCATGTACCAACTTTTAAAAGGGTACTTTTTACTTTACCAAACAATATTAAATACCAAATATTTGCTAAATTGCGTATTAAGCCAAGTGTAATTTTGCTTCTTGCCTTTTCGTTTTCCTTTTCCGATACAGTCTTCCTTTGACTGTTTCTTCTGTTCTTATTCCCCTTTATCTCTCTATTCATTTCAGTGTATTTCGGTTGCTGCCCTAAGTAGAGTTTGAGATGAATAGGGCATCTCTGCTAATTTGCATAATCAGAGCTGTGGCACCAGTTTTCAGACTGGTAAACACATCAGGATTGTGCCAACCGTAGAAAGGTAAGCCCCTGCTGGGAAGCTTTCCAAAAGAATAATGACTGTAACAGGGTTAATTAAACATGCATTTGATATCCACGCAACTGTATTATAACAGTACAAACGATTGTATTGTATCTCATTTCATTTTCAGACTACCAAGCAAATCTGACCTATTATGCCTTTCACATAAATTACATTTTATTGATTTTGTTTCTAGTACATTTCTATTAAAACTATTACTTAGCTTTTACTATACAATATAACTATTATTTGATGTATTATATAATAAATATTAAGGAATGCAATGGTCCATATTTTGATTCAAAGACAAAAGCCAATATTCCAAAAATAATTTAAAAAGGAAATGGTAGCAGTATAAAACTATCAAACAAAATAGTTGCAAGAAGAAGCAGTTAATTTATTGTTCTTGGTAGTTTTATACATTACATTTTAATTCCTCTCATTAAATCAGAGCCCTTTGTTTTCAGGATAAAGAAACACTTTTTTTTGTTGATATCTTGTTTAATTATGTTGTTTATTTGTTTTACAACATGGTGCATGCATGATACACAGTTTCACTGTTTATATTTAGTTTTCAACAAATAAATGAACTATTTTTAAACAGAAAGCAAAAATGACTGATATTAAAAAAACAAAAAAACAATGTTAATTTGAAAAACAAAACAAAAAAAAAAACAAGGGTGAATCTTTCTCAATATATTTTATATTATGATAGCCTAATTCATTCTTCAGCCATAGTCGCTAATACATTCTGCTGGGAAACAGTTTCTTATATTCTTGGTAGCCTGCCAAGTTTTGGCATTGCTATTCTTAAAAGGGAGAAGAGCAACATTCCCAGCTCCCTTTTTACTGTGAGATACTTGTATTCCTCTTTCTACAGCAGCATATCCCAGTTTCTAAAGCTGCACTTTTTGTTACAGATTTGACATCCACCCAGAAGTTAGTCCGACGACTGGGAAACTTTGATTACGAACCAAGACAAGACGCTCGAATTCTTGGAGTTTGTGAGACATTTTGGCTACTCTCCCAAATCAGCCTGTTTTCCCAATGCCAAGATAAGTCCACCAAAGAAAGGAGATGATAATTTCAGGCTCTGCTCCAAAAAACTCAACTGTGCCTCGGATATACTTGTTGACAGTGTGCGTGCCAAGGTAAGGCTGCTAAGAAGTTGCACATTTCACGGTTTGTGCTTGCATGTCTCTTTGTTTTTCTGATTAAGTGCTTGTTAAAGGTTGCAGGCTGACAGCACTGGAGACTGAACCTCTCTGTTTATCAACAGAGAATGCCTGCTTTCCTATACTATTTACTTATGCCCCATCACCACTTTCTTTCCCCAGTTTTTCGAGATTATAGTCTATCCTCTATACTCACCCAATCCAATCAGTGGTATCCCTGAACTACACTCCTAAACTATAAAAAGTCCCAGTACGCTGCAGCAATAATGGGTCTGTCATTTGAAAAGTGTTTTTACTTTAAACAGGATGTTGACCATTTGGGAACCTGTGTTCGACCTATTAAATGACATTCCACTGAATGTGAATTAGCCAAGTATCTGTTGTTTCATTTGCACATGTTGCACCTTAGATGGAGTAGTTGTGGGATGACCTTTGAAAATAATTTGAAGCTGGACCCTTACCACACTGGATTTGTGAGCAAGGAGGAATTCAAAGACATTCTGACTGAGCTCTGTGTGCAGCTGAATGCCTACGAGTGTGACATGCTGGAAATTCAATTTGAAAAAAAAATGGAGGCGAATGGTATGGTTGACTTCAAATAGTATTATTCTGAAACTGGCTTGTGAGTAGAGAAAGAGACAATCCCCCTTCTGCATACTTATGCTAAGCAGTTTGGTCTAGTGGTCAGGAAGGATGACTGGGAAGGACGGCTTAAATTCACAGCTTAAACACTGACTTGACCTTCAGACTAGTCATTTCACCTTCTTGTGACAAAATTCATCCAGCTGTAAAACAATATACAGAGTATTATATAACGTAACTCAGCTGCAGCTTTCCGGCTAGTGCTTACATAATTTAAAAGGCTGCTAGCGTGGTCCAAAAACTCTTCATGATGCTCTACAATTGAGATATTAATGAATGTAATATTATATCTAAAGCATAGCTACACCAGTAACTTTCATCCAGTTACAAAAGTCTTGAAGTTAAGTGCCTTAAGAAGGCAGAGCTGAAGTTTAATATGTCAAGATACAATGTCAACCCCCTTCAAGCAGTAAGAAATGTTTAACTCTTATTAGAATCACAGCAAGTTAGACACTTCCAACTTTTACTAGCTTGTTTATGTTTGTAATGTTTAATTCATCTTTCCTTATGAACATGTCAAGGAGTTGTGTGTTGTTTTTTTTTTTGTTTGTTTTCTCTTGTTCACCATATTGGAGAGATCCTATCAGTTTGTGCATTTGGTAAAATATCTTTGTGGTTCTGTGATTCCAAGAGTTATTTAAAGCTCAAGTAGCTGCCTGTACACATTCTGGCCAGCTTGCAACTTAAAAAAAAAATAAAAAAAAGCTACAAGAGCCAAGCTGTGGCTGTAAACGTAAGGGATCTAGGTGTACCTGCTAATCTCAATAAAAGTAATGAGTAACCCAAATACTGCCACCTTGTCAGTGGGGAAGAGCGACATTTAAGTTAGCTACTGTATTTCCTATAATACATTTTATTAATTTTGTTAACTTCATATTAAAATGATATGTAAGTGGTATTTAATTAATGCAATTAGTTTAGGCTAATAAAAATAAATTGAAGAACAGCATGGGGTGTAGCATGTCTTACAGTTGCAGTAGCGTTAGGCAAACTGCAGCTGAAAGCAGCCAGTGCAGCTAACTTGGGGCAACAAAACAATGCTGTGGTTTAATAGATGATCAGGTGAGAATTGGTAGGTGCACCTTGGTGCTACCTGACTGGAAAAAGGCAATACTGAAAGATATTTCAAGTGATGTCTCAAACTTGTTGGAGGGATGTGTATGAATTTTCATACACATAAAATGACAAAACGTGCATTGTTTAAAAGTAAGCTATATGGCGTTCTTGAAGACATTTGCACTGCAGAGAGATGTGGAGGAATGACAGCCATCCTACAGCATTCCCACAGAGATGCCAGCGAACCACCAGCTGGCAATCACACTTCAGGACTTGATACTCTTACAACCAGGCTGAGGAATAAGGTAAGAGTACAAAATAAAAATATATAAAACTGTTTTGGGCATCATTTCAGAAGATGATATCAATACACACCATTTGTTAGGAAGTCTGTGCGACTTCAAAAGATTCATACAAAAAACCATGCAACTTTGACATCTTTGAGAAGGGCCCTGTGATAGAGGCAGTACTCGGGTGCAAAGCGCACTGCGGCGCTGTGTTTATTTTAACACAAAAATAAATAAAAGATTGAACAAAAAAAACACAATGCACACAGAGCGAAATAAAAGGTTCAAGCAAAACAAGTTGTGAACACAAAATCCAAACAAAATAACAAGTACCGGGCTGGTGGTGTCCAGTACACGTAGCATTTATTAATTTTTACTTTCGTATTTATTTCCTCTCTGCTCTTTCCTCCAAACACTGACAACACTCCACCTGGAACAACACAAGCTGCAGGCTTTTATATCTGTGACCATCTCTGGATTAATACTCAATCAGTCAATTCCAGAGATGGTCACATTCTATACAAGTTTTTGTTTGCACGGCCGACAGTTACTTCTTCTACTTCTGTTATTACTACAATGTATTCTACTACTGTGTTCACTGCAACAACTTAGGACACCCTATGATAAACATCAAGGTGGACCAGGACACCAGATGACCTGCCCAAGGTGGTGTTAGTTGGTGACAAGAGAACGTCTGCCCACAATAAGAATGTCTTTGTTTATTTTCTTTCTGTTATCCAACAGCTTCAAGGGGAGTGGAAGGAGAGTCTAGAAACTCTGCAACCTCATTCTGGGTGAAGATGAAGATTGTCACATCATGTCGAAGATTGATCACAACATAGATAGACACATAGACTACAAGACATTACTGGAGGAGGCATGCAAAAAAAGTAACAGCCATTGGTAAAAATGTTACATATAAAGTCGCTTATGACATTGAACCTATTGAACTCATTAGAACACGCTGAAAAGAAACACAAAACTTAAATCTTCTAAACCTGAATATGTTTCGGTTGAGAACTGGTACCAGACAGTACTTGCAATTGTGCAATTGGTGTCATTTTTTAACAGGGTTTGCTGTGAAAATTAGACATTGACCAAATAGTGTAATATTTATCATTGGATAACTAACATTGCACTGTTTTCTACGGTGGCTTGTTGAGACCACCAGGGAAGATAACTTATCCATCTCAGGTAAACGGAAGTAATGACTTGGTTTTCTCCAGATCCTGAGATAAATGATGTTGTGATCTCGACCTAATGAAGAATTTGTAACTTTTTTTTCAATAGCCTCAACAAGCCCCCGTAGGTTTCTCCTTTTGATGTTGACTGGAAAATGTTGTTCCCCTTCACTATACTATATTGCATTGGAATACTTGTTTATAGGGCATTCAGATAGTTTGTAATTTTGTTCTTGGCATGGAAAGGAGATCCTTTTTAGCTGAGCGCAAGTTGCGTTGGGGAATGTAGCAACAAAGCAGATCCTTGATGTAAGATGGACCCAGGCTGTTCAATTACTGTCCCTATTCAGGGTCATTACAGTGTCGTGCCACCGACAAAAATTTGAGCTATATTGTAATTTTCCAACATGTGGAATATATTTGACTTTATTAATGATTCAATGGAATCAACCAAAATTACACATTTCTCAAATTATAAATTTATTTCCAAAAAAAATGAAGTGTCACAATTATTGGCACCCTTGTTTTCAGTACTTTGTGCACCCTCCCCTTGCAAGGATAACGGCACTGAGTCTTTTTCTATAATGTTTTTTTTTTTTTTTAATTTAGTCATTGTCAATTATTTTTATTAATTTCTCTCAGTTTGGAATGGCCAATTATTTTTAAGCTCAGTTCACCGCTACCACCCCTGCGCTGTCTCGGGAGGGCAAAGATGAACACACGCTGTCCTCCGAAGCGTGTGCCGTCAGCCGACCGCTTTTTTTCACACTGCGGACTCACCATGCAGCCACCTAAGAGCTACAGCGTCGAAGGACAACGCAGCTCTCAGGCAGGTTACAAGCAAGCCCGCAGGCACCCAGCCAGACTACAGGGGTCGCTGGTGCACGGTGAGCCGAGGACACCCTGACCAACCGAAACCCTCCCCCCTGGGGCAACGCTCGGCCAATTGTGCACTGCTCCCTGGGAGCTTCTGTCCACAGTTGGCTGTGGAATAGCTTGGACTCGAACCAGCAACATCCAGGCTATAGAGCGCATCCTGCACTCCACGCGGAGCGCCTTTACCGGATCCGCCACTCGGGAGCCCCTTTTTTTCTATAATGTTTCATGAGATTGGAGAACACATTGGGAGGGATCATAGACCATTCCTCCATACAGAATCTTTCCAGATCCTTGATATCCTTTGGTCTGCGCTTATGGACTGCCCTCTTCAATTGAAACTACAGATTTTCAATGGGGTTCAAGTCCGGAGATGGCCATTGTAAAATGTTTTTTTTAGTGGTCAATTAACCATTTCTTTGTGGATTTTGATGTGTGCTTGGGGTCATTGTTTTGCTGGAAGATCCACTTGCGGCCAAGTTTCAGCCTCCTGGCAGAGGCAACCAGGTTTTTGGCTAAAATGTCCTGGTACTGGGTAGAGTTCATGATGCCGTTGACCTTAACAAGGGCCCCAGGACCAGTGGAAGCAAAACAGCCCCATAACATCAAAGATCCACCACCATATTTTACAGTAGGTATGAGGTTCTTTTCTGCACACACATCCTTCTTTCGACGCCAAACCCACCGCTGGTGTGTGTGGCCAAAAAGCTCTATTTTCGTCTCATCTGACCATAGCACCCGGTTCCAATCGAAGTGCCAATGCCGTTTAGCAAACTCCAGGCGCTTACGTTTGTTGGTTGCTCTCAATAAAGGCTTTTTTCTGGCAACCCTTCCAAATAGCCTATTGGCATGGAGGTGGCGTCTAATTGTAGATTTGGAGACTTGGTGACCCCAAGATGCAACCAAGTTCTGTAATTTTCCAACTGTGGCCCTTGGATTTCCCTTTGCCTCCCGAACTATCTGCCTCACTGTGCGTGGGGACAAAATATACTTGCGTCCTGTAGCAGGCAAGTTTACCACTGTTCCAGTGGTTTTGAACTTCTTAATTATTGCCCTAATAGTGGTTAGTGGTATATTTAGTTTTTTAGCTATTGTTTTGTACCCATTGCGTGATTTATGAAGGTCAACAACCATTTGTCTCTTTTCATTTGTGAGTTCTTTGCCTTTCCCCATGGTGATGGATGACAAATGGATTTCATATGCGTGTTACCTCATTTTTATACCCCAGTGAAACAGGAAGCCATGGAAGGCCACTATACAGTTCCTTAAGACTGAGATGAACTTAAAGAAGTAGAATGTTAATGCAGATTTAATTTTGTTTGATTTTATTTATAAGACTATATATATGTATGTTGTAACATCATCAGATTGTGTTATACTTTTTTTATTGGAATCATTGTAGAAATTCTAAATATAATTACTTCTTCATTAATTATTTTTCTAGAGCTATGAGCTGTTTTTAATTATCTGTGCTTTAAAATCTCTCTCTCTCTCTCTCTCTCTCTCTCTCTCTCTCTCTCTTTTTATATAACATTGTCTATTTTTATTTTGGTAATATAGAGACAATCACATGTAAAAGCCCAAAACATCACAGTGTGGACCTTTTGACCTGTGTCTTTGGATGTTTTGAGTATGCCTCTAAATTTTGTAGATCATTATCATTTTCTAGAGAAAAGTGTGTTTTGAAATATTTTAAAACCTAGCCTCGTCGTTCTGCTCACTTTTCAAAACTGAACAATTGGTACTCCACAAATTGACCAAAGATGATGAAGCGCGCATGGATACTCAGCACTGCCTCTTCATTGTGATTTAAAAAGTCTGACTTTCATGTTTATTGACATCAGAGCAGGGATATTTAGGAATAAAATAATATTACATGATGCTATCATTATCAGTAAATAATTGTGAATTAAAACTATAGTGCTCAAAAGAAAAGGGTGTACGTCATCAGGCTACACAAAAAAGTTATTTATTTCAGTGAACATTTTCCATTGTACATGTTTAGTTTGCACAGAACAAAAAGTGGTCAAAGGGCTGCTTTGGAAAATAATATGTGTCTGGATCATTTTCTCTGCTGATTGATATTAAGTTATGCTTCAAAAACAATTATGTAAAATTGCATTTACAAACAGATATTAAGCTATCAGCTTGCTGCTTTTTGTGTCTTATCCCTTTCCTATCTCCACGCTCACTTCTTTTTGTCTTTGTTTTGAAGATTTATTTCTCTCGATCAGATTAATGCAACCATGTTTTGCAGCTGACACCTGCATGTCCTCTTTACAATCACTGTAGCTTTGGGTTTTCCAAGCGATTTGCCTGTGTGGCTGGAACACGTTGATCTGTTTGCTCAATAACGGTTGGGAGCACAAGTGAGCTCTGTATTAAGGAAGCCTCGAGCAGAAGCAGCCCCGGTTAGGACTCCTTATCCCCGGTGAGGAGAGCACTCGGGACCCGGAGCACCAGCAATCGGCTTTGTTCCTCCCTTCTACAGAGAACCTTAGATTTCATGGGGGTGATTATTTTTATTCCTGCTCACTCAAGGGTGAAGCCCAAGGAACCAGAGATTGTCCCCTTTCAGGGCCATTACAAAAGGGGCACCTCCAGCAAAAACCACTATGAGTTTTTCTGTTTTTGTTGGGTCTCTCTTGGAAACTAATGCTATACAGCTTACTTAAAGAAAGAGTGAGGGGAATCAGGGAGAAATGAATTAATGCATTGTGGGAGAAGGAACACACATTTAAGTCACAAGCTGGATTGAATCAATTCCCTCCTGGTTTGAACAGACATTTTTAATCTTTTGGAAAGTCAAGCTATCTGCAAGTTCGACTTTTGGCCAAAGTTGGCAAATTAGGACTTTGGGTAGAGATTTTAAATGGGGGTGGGGTGGTGAAAAAAAGACTTTCTTATCTTTAGGCCCATTGTAGATTCAACGAAGGGTTTATCGGATACAGTTAAAAGGGGGAAAGCTACCAACATTTGATAAGACTGTCATGGATCAGTGAAAGTTTCAAAATTCTATGTAAATGCCCTAAGTTTAAACTATGGTGGCCCTTTGCATTTAAAACTTTAATCCCAGTTACAATGAAGAATGGTCTGTCTACTTTGCTTAAATATATGGAAATTACAGAGCTTGACAAAAGTTTGAGATAGACACTGAAAGATACATGATTTGAGATGCAGCTAAGGCTATAAAAACTTAACAGGCAATACTTCACTGCTCCATGTAATCCTACACAATAAACATTGCATACATTTTCATATTTAGAATTATGCTTCGTTTTGAAAACGACATATTTTTATAGGGACTTAACATTTTTAAAAGGACTTTTTACTCACTGTGCCAGAAGCATACAACCCTGAAAGTGACACCTGTCTTTATCCCTTTCATAGCACCTACAGTTGATAAATTAATGAAAACATTTTAATTCGACAAATTATTAATTTAAATAACGTTTGAGTGTTACATAAAACAAGGCTTTACCTCCTTTTTTTGTCGAAGTTGTTAAAGTTTACAAATTGAGGGTCAGTTGTCGGGTGACCTCGGTAAATAATATGTCAGATACCCTTTAGCCTTAACACATGGGATTAACTCTTAATGTTGATTTTCCTCTGAGTGAAAGTATTTGCTAATCGTATTTGTTATTTGCATTCTATTTAAATATAGGTGGTGGTGCGCTCTGGGAATAAGACGCTGTGCACTTCCTCAAAAGATTGAAAATCATTCTTAAATTGAACTATTATCACATGAGACAATATAATAACAGGAAATGAAGGTAGTGCCTAATTTTACTGGTTGCTACTGTGCTAATAAATCAATGGTTAAAAACATCTGATTATTATTATTATTATTATTATTATTATTGTTGTTGTTGTTGTTGTTGTTGTTGTTGTTGTTGTTGTTGTTATTTGAACATATTATATGCTTGGTAAATATTAAACGTAACGATTTAATAGACTACAACATTCCTAAATATATTTACTTAAAAACTAAAAAAGGGTACATTCTAAGCAATGTATGTACTTTTGTTGCAATATTATAAATGGTTGTTATTACTCATTCACACACATTGCCTACGACAAACGTAGACACCCATCGTCACAATGGTCACATGGAAAACAAATATTAAGATCGATAATATTAAAAATTGCATTAATAAAAAAATAGAAAATAGTTCAAATGAATGTATTCGTTCAAAGTCCAGACCCATTAAAACGCACGATTGGTATATGACAAGTGGCATAAACAAGACCACATGTGAAACTTTCTCATACAAAAATAATCATAATGCAAATGTTACAGGGTTTAGTAGCTGGATGACATACGCATTTTCATAAGGGCAGACCGGTGAAAAATACCGTATATGATTTCATTATTTTATGACCGATCTGCGAATGCGTAAAATAACGGCTCATAAGACCCTCTGCCAACAACCGTAGTAATTTTAGTGCAATAAATAAAATAAAATACAAATTGACGTCTACTGCGTTTTATTATTTGTGATCATATTCTTATG
Organism: Acipenser ruthenus; assembly: GCF_902713425.1. Taxonomy (NCBI): domain Eukaryota; kingdom Metazoa; phylum Chordata; class Actinopteri; order Acipenseriformes; family Acipenseridae; genus Acipenser; species Acipenser ruthenus. The sequence goes on from NC_081190.1 coordinate 60,937,715, forward strand.
TTCACAAAAACTGTCCAAAAAACTTCTAACTGGAAACCTCCGAAAATAAACTGGCAACGGTGTCTGCCTCCCATGGCTGAATGGTTGCAAACATGGCAATAACTAGCTGTGAGTGAGGACACCGAGGTCGTGTCCTCGGATTGTTGTTGTTGTTGTTTTGCATCATCAATGCTGATGCTCGTGTAAAGATTCTGGTAAAGTATAAAATACTCCTTCATTTTCTCTGTTGGTTTGCCGCATAGATTTATAAATACTGAAGGGTGAAGCATATAAATACTAAAATGTGTTTATCATCAGTTGCATTAAGATTTAATTCTCACTTGATTGTCATTGTGTAGATAACAGATTGTTATACTGTGAACAATCTTACAATGATAGCCTACAAGTTCTTATGAAATATAAAAATACCACCCTTTCAACTTACTACCCTTATTACAGTCCTACCTATGAACAAATTAACGAATATTGATGGAAAGGCTGCGAAAGAGAATCGAAACGCAATGTGTTTACCGTAGCGAGGGGAGTTTGAATCCTAAATGTTCGTTTTTGCAGTATAACGTATTTTATGGAAGCGTTTATTGTAATGTTTTAGACGTATTGACATGTCAAATTTAAGAGTAAATTTAAACACTAAAATGTATTCAGAATATGTCGCATTTTATGTTTCATTCTTTACAGTGTGACCACTGACCTTTTTTTAAGATTCCAATTATGCTCGCTGCCTGTGCATTTTGGCACGTTTTGAAGGAAAGCTAAAAGCACACTGCAAGTGAAGAATTACATATCTATGTTCGTAATACAGACTTTTTTTGTTAATGCAAAGGAAATCTGATAAAATAGTCTGAGTGTATGTGTTTTCTAATACATTCATCAAGCTAAAAGAAGTAACAATAATTTTAAACCACTATAGTATTTGAATGTAAAGGTGTATGTGTTTTAGCTGAAAAATATTGACAATCTACAGTGCCCATATAATAACAAATGCCCAGAATGACATATTAATGAATGCACAAAATGTGGTGTTGTTCTCCAAACAGATTCTACCGGAATCACAATTCGGTGTTATTCCTAAGTCTTTGGTCCTTAAAATTCGTTCTTATTCTAAAGTTATTGCTGAAATGGACGCCTTGCCCACAGTATTTGATACATGGTGGTTTTACAACAAATTAAAAGTATGGTACTTAAGACATCAAAGCAACAGAACAAAAAAGCGAAACACATTAATCCACAAAAAAGTCCATTTCATTTCTATATTTTATTTAAACATGTCTTTTCACATGGGATTTCCATTAACAGATAACTTAAGTAATCATATAAATATTAGACCAGTCTGTATTCACAAGGGAGCATGTTGTGCATTATGCATGCTGAACGTGTTTGCATGGGAGTGTCCAACGAAGTTTATATAGTGGTTGTCAAGTCCTTGCACTGGTGACAAATAGCTGCCGAGTTGCTGTACAGGCGTTGTCACTGGCACAGCTGCATTTGGTAAATAAGGGATGGCTGGGGTCCGTGAAGAACTGTGCCATGAAAAGTGTCCGGGTCCTTGCTGAAAAACAGAGTCACTCAGGTTGTGACTTTGGAAGTCGGTTGTGGAGTGAATCTGGCACAAGAACTCTGAGGGGTCGGGCAAGACGCCTAATGGGCCAAACACTGGTTCTGTGACAAAACGGGACTTTGATTGGAGGAAAGTCAGGATTCTGGCATACTTGGTGTCTTTTGTCTCCATCCTCTCAACTGTGGTCAGGTAGTGAACTAGATTCTTCATACATTCGTGATAGCCGAAGTGGAAATAGTTTGCAAACTCTGCCAACAACTCTCCTGGGATAAAAAAAAAAGAAATTAGTATATTGAAATTAACTATGCTCTGAAAATGTTTTAGATTTTAATACAGTAATACATCCGTTTTTCAACCCATAACCAAATATTGTTTGTCTTAGCACTTATAGTTGGTGAGTATGAATGTGTCCAAAAGGTTAAACAGATGTAAAAGTAGTCACATAAGAGGTAAATGACCCCTCCCTCTCCACATGCCCCCCGTTTGCTACATACCATACGACCCATACAGCATGATTTTCAAAAGGAGCAAAATAAGAACAAGGTTGCAAAGTGATTTCTAAAAGCTGATTTGGGTCCCTAAGTATATGGCTTTCAAAGGGTTTAGATGAGCGAGTCTGTATTCACGTTGACTCTTTAAATAAATCAAGTGATGTGGTTACATTAATAAGGCTTTAAAAATCATTTTGCAACCTATTCTTATTTTGTCCCTTTTGAAAATCATGCTGATAGTACTGTAATCGTTGTTTCTATCTGTCAAATTGAATATTTTATATCATGGCTAAGAACTTATATTAGTTATCTAATAGTAACAACAGACTGAAACGATAATGCACAACAAAGAAAGATGGTATTATCAAGCCTCTTTACAAGTTGCATTGGTACATACCTTTCTCTCTTCCCCTGGGGAAATCACCAGAATGAAGGGCTCTTAGATACTGCACTGTCATCTCCAGGATCTCTGCTTTCTCCAACTTACCAGAGCTCTGCAATTAAACCATTATATCTTATTACAGAAGATAGGAGGGGAAATCTGAATTGAAATGAGAACCAATCCTTGAGCAAACAGGAAAAGTATGTGGCAGGATGGGGAGGTTCTGCCGGCGACCTTCGTGAATGTAACATATATCTCAATATTACTAGCCTACACTGCTAACCCAAATGTTTAAGAATTAAACATACATTTAATGCGACGCATTTTAAACACACATCTTTTATTATTAATTACAATTAAAATAAACACTAAAACGCGTTTAACATTGTTGTAACCTTTAAATTGTATGCTTAATTCTTAAAATGTGGTTTTACATTTTACCACATCAAATAAAAACGATAATACATCAAACAGAGTATAACACACATTCTCTAAGTATTTCATACACGTATTAAGAAAATGAAATACTACGTTTGCACTCAGACCGGATAGGGTATCCTAAAGTTACCTGCTTTGCAAGAGCCATTGGTACGGTTTTGCCAAGTTCATTAAGGCACTGATTAATGCGGTCTCTCCTTCTCTTCTCAATCACCTTGTGCGAAACCGGAGCCTTCTGTTGAAAAATTAAATGAAAATATGATTTTAAAAATGATACAAAAGTCGATAATAAAAAAAATATAGAGTTAATAGCTGTTATGGTACACATATTGAATGAGGTAAAACCGCGGGTTGTTATGGGATATATAAAAGTGACGGTTATTAAAGTTCCGTCACATTAGAGATACATATATGTATTCTACTCGGCTTATTTGTGATTTGAATTTAAATAAAATAATAACTGTAACTTGAATTCCTTGTGAAACGGGTACCGTTGTGTACAAAAAAAAGCACAATGTATTTCATGATGGAAACACATCACTGGAAACCTAAGATTCTTGCAAATACAGCAGTGACCTCACGCATAGTATAGCCTATCTATTTTTTTATACACAGTATCTAATTGTTTTGTTTTGACAATGTGAGTGAAGAGTGTTTAAGGACAACAATATAAAACCTTCAGATCACTATTTAAAATAAATTAACTTGCCCTGAGTTCGTTTACACTATGGCATTGCTTATGTTTTCAGTATTTTATAGTTTGTCATAAACTAATTGTAGCAATTGTAATTTACATAAATAGCTATATCTTTTTACACAAATCTACACAGAAGCTATTTTCAAAGAATATCCACATTCTCAATACAGTGCACACAAAAGTGTTCCTTTACCTTGCGCCCCTTCACCTTGCGCTCCTTCGTCTTGGAGGACATCGTTTGATAAGAAAGTCAATAAATTAAAAAAGGAGAAATCTCTATTAGTGAACAGTTCGTGTGTTAACTGTGGGTACGACCCGAAGTGGACAAGATGGTCTGATGGGATCTAGCTGAACGTTGCTCCTTATAAAGCGATCATTTAGGGCACTAGTGCATTCATAGCCTAAATTATTCCATAGGATTAGAGAGGGTGGCTTTTGGGAAATGTGTGCATTTAGGATCAGTTAAAGAAATAGTAAAAAATCTAAAGCCATCGCTAGCAGGGGGCAGAACTGCTTTGTTAATCCACGTGGCTCTTCAAAAGACACGTGATTACTGTTAGAATAGTATTTGCATAGTAACAACCCAGGCGGGAACTGTGAACTGAGCTTTGAGTCAGCCCTGATCCTTCAGAGCGCAGTGCGCACAAGAAAACAAAGCTAAACAAAAAAAACTTTCTTTATTCCACCTCGCGTTTCTCACACGATTGCCTGTTTACAAATCCCAGCAAGCTATCTTAACTTCTATCCAAGCCCTGTCTGAGTTTTAAGGCCTGTCCAGAGTCATTAAAGTAATTAAGTAAGCCGTTAATAGGCTGTTCCGCCAAGTTCAAGGGAGATCTTTTGGAGATGGAGTCCCCGCGTTTGTTCTCAGGGTTTCTCACACGACTTGGTGACACGTTCATCTTTTATGAGAGATGGCAAGCTTTTTGTTTACATTCTTTATTTGTTAGGGACCTCGGCAGGTGTGGGATTGGGGCTGGCACACGAGCTTTGCCTTTCTCCAAGCCAGCGGCTCCAGCAGTCTTTGGCACACGAGGGTTACCCACCACTGGATTCTCTTTGGAGAGGTTCAATTTGTAGCCTATTATCCTATAAGAAAATGTCTATTGAAATGAATGAATAGTTTCATTGGCCCAAATTTTAATAATGCCGGGAAAGAATGGGAGAAATAAAGAAAAATGCAGCTGGTCCTAACGTGCATTATTCACTGTCACCTGCGACAGGGTAGCCTGGAGACCCCTATTCATTTGCCTAATTTTGGTCAACTTAACAAACTTTGGGAGAAATTATTCTGGCATTGTTAGGAAGGGTAAAGCTTTCTGGTCGAATTAACAGCATGTTTTGATCCGGTAAATGTCATTAGAAAGAAAGAAACAATCGCGTTTAAAGGGGTCTGGGTAATGCGCCAAGTGGAGACGCCAAAGCGCAAATATCACAAAGGGAGCAAGTAAATGGCATAGGGGACTTTTGTAGCCTCACATTGCTCAAGTTTTCACAACAAAGGGCATTATTTTATACTTGAATACATTTCATACAACAATTCCCTATTTTCTTCAAACACATTTTCACAGCAAGGTTAACAACAGGTTTATTGTGCCCGCTCTGGCTCACAGTTATAAACTTGGTTTCATGCGCCAAAACGGTTTGCTCGTCTGCTTTTTTCACGGGAACTATTTAAAGCTTTAAAAAACGGCTGTTTTAAAATAATAATAATAATTTAAAAATCGCGTGTATGATTTTAAAGAAAATAAATAAAAGAAGACTTGGACGTTTTAAGTACCATAAAGGCTCTCAGAACGTGTGATCCTGTAGGGATTTTTTTTTTTTTTTTTACACCAGTTTAAGAAAGGCACAACGAACTAGATAAAATACTTAAATCCCATTACTTTAATTGTTGCATTTTCAATATGTTTTATTACATCATGCGTTGACATTGAACAACACATGTCCTTTATATATTTTTTTTATTTTTTTTTTTTTATTTAAGTTTGGAAGTGTGACTTTGATCCCATATTGTTTCTATTCTTCAAAGACATTTCGTATAGTTAACATGCTAATTAATTCAATGTAGTTTTAATTGTGCTGTTCTTTAAAAAGGCTACTTCAAAATTGCTCAGATGATAATGTTAGCACCGTAGTTGTATGTCATTGTAATGTCTGTATTTTGTTAACGTTGCTTCTTTCTTTTATATAATGTGTAACTTGTTTGGTTACACGCTAGTAGCACTCTGCAGTTTTCTGTCATTTGAAACGGTCGAAGAATGTTGTGTAGTTATAGAAATATGAAGTGAATTCAAACAATATCACGAATAATTATTTATTAAAATATATGTTGTTCTCCCGCTCTCTATAGCGATGCACCTGTAGTGGATGAACGAGCAGTGTTTTGTTGGGAAATACCAGTACCTTGTAAATGCAGTCTTACATTTAGACCATTACAATTATAAGAACTCAGTAAATTTGTAACCACTTTAGTATTTGTTTTACTTCATTTTTTCAAATGTATTTACAATTATATAACTGAAAATTGAGAAAGGTACGTTTATACATTGCATAGATAAATAGTAATGTAGTATGTCCCATGCATGACTTAACACACAAATGTGCTGTAAAAATCAGATGTGTTTTAAAATCTCTCTCTCTCTCTCTCTCTCTCTCTCTCTCTCTCTCTCTCTCTCAAGCAAACTAATAATAATTACTGAATTAATAAATAATGTAACATTGTAAAGCTGTGAATTACTTTTTTCGTAGCCTGACTATTATGTTTATTTATTTAACTTAAAAATAAAAAAATAAAAAAATAAATAAATAAATAAATAAATAAATAAATAAATAAATAAATAAAGTCTTCATATGGTTGGGCAAAAAATGAACAAAAGAACAAACTCTTTTTCTAATACCCCCTATCCACTCCACAGACCACTCAAAATTTCTAGACGTCTAGAAGTGAGAGTTAGATTTTACGGTATGGTGTTAATCGGAGGGTTTGGTCGTATTCACAAAGCTCTGACTAGTGAGTTATGGCTTCGTTAACAACAACAGTTTCACAAATATTACATTTTATTTCTGCAAAAAACAGAAGCTTTATTAATTGGATACAATAAACATACAATGTTACACGACACACAAGTTATTATCTCAATACAAATATATAAATGGAGAGCAATACTTCTGAGGACCTCGCTAACAAGAATTTCCTCACATGCACCACGCACCAAACCTGAATTTAAGTTATTCGTATTTAATGAGCAACACTTACACCCTCCTACATTCTACTGTGGAGACAGAGAAAGAGAAACACTAGTGCTTTAAACCAAGAGTGACAGATTGAATTGTGCCAGCGCTTAACTTAATCAAGGTAGCTTGGACACTCCTGACTTTTTGCAGAGAGACCCTTTTAGTGACTGGACCTGGACACTCGAAGAATATCCACATGCTAAGAAAGAATTAAGAGAAGCCAATCCATAAATACTGTGTAAAGCTATAATTGTCGTCAGCTGACACGACGCCACAGGCTAATAGTCTCTCTTGCTTGAAAATGGCTGCTGTCACATGCGTTCACTTTTTATGTACATACATTCATAAGCAACAGTACTGAACAGAGGGAGTCTGTTGTGCTGGTATAAGTGCCTCTAACTGTATGCCATAGTGTTGCAGTTTCACTGAGCGTGCTCAAACTGGCAACCGTGCAATCTCAAAGCAACATCTTAACCACTGCACAACTAAGCCTGGCGCGTTTGCACCATCAGTTATAGAGCTGTCAGAATAGCGTCACACACAGACGCCGGTGATTGCACATTGACTGGTCAGTCTTCTGTGCAGTTTGTCATTTATTAAAGATGTGCTGCCACGAAGATAGTGTGAAAGAGGGCAGTTCAGTCTTGATTGCTCATTTCATAGCTGAGCCAAGCAAAGGTAACCCTTATTTTGACATTTCTGACAATTGTGGCTTTTGTGGTGTTTTTTCTTCTCTCTAACAACTACTGTACAGTACATTACTTGTGCCAAATCCACAAAGTATATCACCAGCATCAGTATGACAAATGTAATTATTTACAGTCACAAAAGGGGAACTTTGAAGATCAAAATCCTCAGATCAATAACCGAGGGTTAAACTTGATCCTACAAGTAAACGCTCCATTTACGCCCCCATGTGGCTAATAAACGGAACCGCAACTAGTCTAAAATAAAAAATATTAAAATTGGAACGTGGCATACTTTTATCCAGTGATTACAGTACATTGCGTTTTAGGGTTAAACATTTGAATCCTTTGAATAATAATAATAATAATAATAATAATAATAATAATAATAATAATAATAATAAAAAAAATAAAAAAAAAATGTTAAACAATGTTTATCTTTACCCTGGATTTACCTCGCATCTTAATATTTTTGGTTTCCATATTTTCCTTTTGAAATGCCATAAGTGTGATGGCAGTGCTTGGTTCTCTCCTCCCATTCACTTCCATATATGGTCATTTAAATTCACACCGCTGGTATTGCAGCGCTCAGTATCTACAACCTAATAATAATAATAAAGGCAGCCCACGTTAAAGACACATAAACAAGCACACAGTTTCTTTATAGTCTTGTTGTGAGAATTCACGATAGCAGAAGACATTCACCAACATCTTTTATTCAGGAAGCCCATTTTTGGGGTAAAACAAATAACAAAATGTAACACCCATTCATTCTGAATTCTGGTAATAAATAGGTTTTAAAAATGCTTTACTGCTGTAATTGCTATTTAAAATATTGTGCCTGTTTTTGAAGATTATCTTCTCAGGGGCACCAATATATTTAGTAAGCAAGGGGTCTGAGTGGTGTAAAATGGGCAAACTCTGTATCCATACTGCAGTAGGGTGGTCAGTAGTGTATTGTAGGGTTGGCTATGCTCGCTCCAGAGCCCTAGAGCTGGGGATACTGGAGCCGGAGCGGAGCTGGAGCTGGGGATACTGGAGCCGGAGCGGAGCTGGAGCTGGGGATACTGGAGCAGGAGCGGAGCTGGAGCTGGGGATACTGGAGCAGGAGCGGAGCTGGAGCTGGGGATACTGGAGCAGGAGCGGAGCTGGAGCTGGGGATACTGGAGCCGGAGTGGAGCTGGAGCTGGGGATACTGGAGCAGGAGCGGAGCTGGAGCTGGGGATACTGGAGCCGGAGCGGAGCTGGAGCTGGGGATACTGGAGCAGGAGCGGAGCTGGAGCTGGGGATACTGGAGCCGGAGCGGAGCTGGAGCTGGGGATACTGGAGCCGGAGCGGAGCTGGAGCTGGGGATACTGGAGCCGGAGCGGAGCTGGAGCTGGGGATACTGGAGCAGGAGCGGAGCTGGAGCTGGGGATACTGGAGCCGGAGCGGAGCTGGAGCTGGGGATACTGGAGCAGGAGCGGAGCTGGAGCTGGCGCTGGGTCACTGGAGCACTCTGGAGCATGGAGCCGGAGCTGAGGTTCCAGAGCAGCTCCACTATTTCCTGCCTTTCACATTTTAAAAAATCCTTCCTGATATTCACTTCAAACATTTAAATGAACAAAATAAAAAATATAAACAATACCTAAATGCAAATTCAGAAGTACTTTAATGTACATAATATTTCTGTTGATATAAGGGGTCGTCCAAAATGATCAACTAGAATCATGTATTCTGGTATCAGCAGCCTTTTATGAAAACCAGTGCAGGCATATAGACAGGGTCCTCTTATTCGTGTAGTAAGAGGACAGTGAGTGAAAGATTACAGTCAAATGCAACCCGAAACATACATTGGAGACTAAGATTGAATAATAAAATAAAAGCTTGATGAAGACTACTACAAAATCAAGGCAGTTATCATGTTCACATTGTAGTGTGTAACAGACAGACCATTAAATGAAACGTATACTATTATAGTAATAAGTACGATAAGGTACTGTCACACGGCTGGCTGAGTGGTGCCGTCAGATCCAGGAAATGAATACACAGAGACAGGACAGATGAGGTGAAATGATGAGGTTTATTATAAATAAAAGGTTTAAACAAACAGAAGACAGGACACGGCACTTTACGCCAAAATAAATAGACAAACAAAACGGACTAACATTAACAAACGGTGGACGGACAGACACACAAACACGGTGAGTAGAAAATAAACAAACAAGTATCGTGCTGGTCCTACCAGAACGCGATAGCAATTGTTATTACTTTATTTATCTTTTTGTTATATTTCATTTTACCTCCTTCTCCACACCCGTTCTCCACTCACCGAACACACAACCCCGAGGGAGTAAAACGTGCATCTATATATACTGTTGTGCTGGGATTCAATTACTAATTAATTATTCACTTGAATCCCAGCACGTGAATTAATTATGTGCAACCTCGTGCTCACATATTATATACTTTAAATGTACGTGAAATGAAGTGCAATCCCTGTGCCTAAATACAATTATACATTTTAAATAACTCGTGCTGCACACACCCATTTATATCCCGTGCAGCCATATCTATACACCAACATTAACACACCACACGCAACATACAATACAGAAATGCACACAGGGGCGGGGCACATTGCCACAGGTACACTAGAATATTTCTTCATTTGCAAAATGTTATCAAAGTCATTATATGTAACACTATTAAAGTTGAAAAATATCACAGAATTAAGAAAGGCCTTACTTTACCTTTGTGAACTAATTACAAAACAATTTTGCAATTAAATGAGTATTACGTGACAAGCAGGATTTTCCAGTCTTGCCATATTCTTCTTATTTTATTTTTTTAGTTTAAAGAAGCTTTGTTGTATAATATGGTATACATCAGTAAGGAATTTGATAGGCCCAAGACAAGTTTTAAATACTTTATTGACACTGGGAAAAATAACTGGAGCTTGCTGACACTCCATTGCCTTCTACACTCTTATGTGCTGGAAAGGAATCAAACATTAGAAGATCCTTTTCCTCAACCAAAAGTAAAATATCATGAACTGTAACAAAAATTACATCTCTGGAGGCTATAGAACTTTTGCAGGAAGTCATGGGAATACTTCAAGCTATATAAGCAGCCTGGAGCTGGAGCAGGGACTGCTGGAGCAAGCCTGGAGCTGGAGCAGGGGGTCTCCATCAGCTCTGGAGCCAGCCTGGAGCTAGAGCAGGGGGTCTCCATCAGCTCTGGAGCCAGCCTGGAGCTTGATCTGGGGCTGCTGGAGCCAGCCTGGAGCTGGATCAGGGGCTGCTGGAGCCAGCCTGGAGCTGGATCAGGGGCTGCTGGAGCCAGCCTGGAGCTGGATCAGGGGCTGCTGGAGCTGGGGCAGGGGCTGCTGGAGCCAGCCTGGAGCTGGAGTAGGAGGTCTCTATCAGCTCTGGAGCTGAAGCAGGGGGTCTCTATCAGCTCTGGAGCCAGCCTGGAGCTGGAGCTGAACCACTGGAGCCACTCTGGTGCTGGAGCTAGCAAAGCCATAGCACGGCCAACCCTAGTGTATTGCATATAGATATCTGGCTAATCCAAATCCTTTCTATTGGTAACATCAGGGTTTTGTGAGTTTGCAGTTTTTCCCACAGTGCCACAGTGTGGCCAGATGCTATAAGACAAGGAGCTTAAAAGCAGATCTGAATTTCTCTATTCAAACGTTTCCCATACTGTAGTAAAGCACAGCAGACTGTTTCCAGAAGAAAAGGAAATGCATGAATAAAGCATTCCTTAGGGAATGTGAGCTTGCAACCCCTTTTATTCACAGAAGGCACAGGGAGCTTTTTGAATTTATCACTGAAGGTGAGCAAAAACCCTACATCACTGACATCACTTAATTATTCTCACTCTGCATATTTGTTAAGTCACTCTCATAAAATATTATTTGGGTCCCTTGTTAATGAAACAACGTCTTATACATATAGTATACCCTATAACATTTCACAACTATCAACCTCCCTACAAATATACATTTATTATATCCCTGCGGAAAAGTGGTTTGCAGTGCGCAGGTGTAGAGGTGATGCAGTGCTCAAGACAATGACAGACAACAAAGTACTGGTGAAATGATGGCTTATTTTGTAATCCAAAGTCTGATGACAACAGTAAACAATAATGATAACAGGCAATACAGTGTTGTGTATTGCTCAGTTTAATCCACGGGTTCAGTCCTGAAATAATAGTCCCGGTAACACCCACAATTAACACAAACACGATCATAAGTCCACAGTGAGTGCTATAGTGCTCATGGTTCAAATGCAGTTAATTGAGACACAAGTGTAGTGTTGTCCGGGTTTGGTGCTGTCCTTTAGCGACAGCTCCGGATCGTGTTAGCTATCTAATAACAACCAACAAGTATATTTTAGACATGACAAAATGTAATATATTGTTGTATCAAGTACTGAATTTAAATTGTGTGCTATAGTTTAGTTCCAATTGAGTAAGCAGGAACAATACCTAAATTTGGCCAGTAGGTGGTGTTAAACCAGATACTTACTTGTTCTGTAGTAAGTGAAAATAAAACAGCTGGAAGTTTCCAGTTGAATTGTGCTGCGTGGTTATTGTAAAACAATAGTACATAAGAATTAGAAGGTTTAAAGAAACACTTCAAATGGCGACGAGGATGGGATGCTCATTACTAGGAGCTCTAGAAACTTTCGATCCAGCTGCAATGGACTTTGTGGCTTATATTGAACAAATGGAACCGTTTTTCATAGCGAATGGGATTGAAGAGGAAAAGAAGGCCTCTGTATTCCTGACCGTCATTGGAATAAAACACTACACGCTACTGAGAAATCTCATGGCCCCTGAAAAGCCGGCGGATAAAAGTTTTACAGAGCTTGTCGAGACTCTGAGAAAACACTTTGATCCGAGACCAGCAGTTTTTGCAGAAAGATTCAAGTTTCACCAAAGAAACCAGCTGGAGGGTCAATTTCACAGTTTTTGGCTGAGTTGAGAAAAGTAGCGGAGCATTGTGATTTAAAAAATTACCTGTATGAAGTATTGTGGGATCGCTTAGTGTGTGGTTTAAGAAAAGAAAGAATTCAGCGCAGATTGTTAGCTGAGCAAGACCTAACATTGAAAAAAGCATTTGATATTGCTCAAGGAATTGAGACAGCAAAGAAATACTCCATATATAAGTCCCAGAATACTCCACATTCTACTACTGGCATATCACCTGCTGAGCTAATGCTTGGACGAAGACTGCGTACTAGAATTGACTTACTTCATCCTGACTTGAAAGGAAAGCTTGTCTCAAAACAACTGGATCAGAAAATGGCACATGACTCAAGTAAACCAGCTTGTGAGTTTGATCTGGATCAGTTTGTCTGGGTCAGAAACTACAGTGGAAAACCAAAGTGGCTCCTTGGGAGGATCATCAAGCGACGAAGACCACTGACTTATGAAGTTGAGACCTTCAGCGGAATCCGGAAGCGACACACTGAACAGATTAGAGAAGCAAAGAACGAAGAACCAAATTTCCAGGAATCTTCAAATATTGAGGAAGACTTCTGGGAGATGCCATCTACTCCAGTTGCAAGAGAGCCCCATTCTGATTCTACCCCAAAACCAGAAATGAAGCAACTTGAAAATCAGAACCTTCAAAAGCCAAGATGAAACCACAAACCTCCTGACCGATTTGTTCCTGACTAAAGGGGGAGGAGATGTAATATATTGTTGTATCAAGTACTGAATTTAAATTGTTTGCTATAGTTTAGGTCCAATTCAGTAAGCAGGAACAATACCTAAATTTGGCCAGTAGGTGGTGCTAAACCAGATACTTATTTGTTCTGTAGTAAGTGAAAATAAAACAGCTGGAAGTTTACAGTTGAATTGTGCAAGTCAGTGTGCTGCGTGGTTATTGTACAATAATAGTACATAAGAATTAGAAGGTTTAAAGAAACACTTCACAAAACAAACAAAACATTCACGATAACAACACGGTTCTCCTTCCGGTTCAGCGTTAACCATAACAAAGAAACAGATCACCTCGCTACGTCCCCTTATATACCATCAATCACACCCCCTTGGTTAACAATTGCAACCACTCCTCAAATCCGTGGCTGCCACATCGTTTCCCTTCCGGGTCAATGATTTGGTGTACCGTAGCTCCTCCCCCTTTCTAGATGACCGACTTACACCTAACCCTGGGGGTTAATTGTCTAGCCATCCAGTGCAGGGCACTCTGTTCCCTTTACACAGCAGCCCTCACAGGTCGGGAGGGAGATTTATCATTCTGTCTCTGTCACAATCCCTCAAATGTATTTTCTGTAAATGCTTTTCTATTCTGTAGTTTAGTTGAGGATGCTTAATTTTATTTGAAGAGTTTGACTCCGTTGGGGTTAATTCTTTATTCGATGCTCCTTTGTTAATGAGAGGTGTCCAATACGACAGTCATTCCATAATTATTTAATTAATTAATAGCTTTTCCTTTTCTTCGGTAGCAATCCAGTTTGATGTAGTTACTTTTTAAGTCCTTCGAACAGCATTTTGGTCTTCTTCCAAGTTTATTGAATTATGGGGGTGTTTTAGCTGGCTGTTATTTGAGAGCTGGTATTTTCACGTTCTTCTTTGCTCTCCTTTCTCTGACAGCAGCAACTATCTCATTAAAACAACGACTGCTCTTTTCGGTGACCTTTGGGTTCATTACAAACCTATACACATATCAGTATCTCATTGCTTCAATAACAAATGGGGCACCAACCATAGGCCTAGGCCTCAAGCTTTTATCTTTTGTCACCATGGATACTATGGCCAGTTTACTCCTTAAATAGCCGTCTTGTTAGAATCTAGAGGTGTTTGGTCATATAAAAAGATGTTTAACCCTTTGACTACTCTTATGGTCCTAACAATCCCCTCCCAATGAGCGATTGGCATAGTGCTCAATGTTCCATAAAATGATACGATATATAATAATACTTATCTACTCTATCTATATATGTGTCTATATGTATGACTATATTTGACCTAGACTAAGATTACATGTCGGGTACGGTTAACATATGTGATTAATCTCTCTCTCAGAAAATTTTTAATCTGCAAACTAGTTGGGCAAAATAGTTACACAGTTTGTGGCGGCTTGAACACAGAGGTGGCGGTTTTCATGTAAGTTTCTCCTGATTCAGTCGGGGCCGGAACCACCTGTTCTCTTCATTGGGAAGGATGGTAAATGAGTGATTAGGTCTGTTGGATGATATGGACCCATCTAAGCTAAACACTTGTCCCATTTATGATCTTCAGTTTATGTATCACGGAGGACAGCTTTCCTATGAACTCGTACGGACCCATTCTAGCTCGGTAAGATATTATTTCTCTTATGATTTCTGCTGTAGTGATAGTAGTAGGCCAGACTATCCATACGGGGTGGTGCACCAGTTTGTCACTGATCTGGATAGCCATGGTGGCCTTGCCCTTCACCGCCTTTAGTTGGACTGAGGTGGGTTCTAATCGGACAGTTCCAAGGAGGACATCTGGTCGCACCAGCGCGATGGTCGACCCTGTGTCAACTACAGCTGTGCAGGGGACCCCTTCAACCTGGACAGCGACAAGTCCCCCACTGAAGTCTGCCCCACGCCTGCTGTGGCCCCTGTGGGGGGTGAGATCGGTTGAAAAGCAGGGGCAGGCCCGATGACTGCTGGGTGGCAGGCGGTGGTCGGCAGATGTACCTCAGTGGCTTGGGAGGTAGTGGTAGGGGTTGCAGGGGGTGGGGGGTCGGTGGGGGCTCGGTGGTAGTCCTGAGGAGGCGAGGCGGGGCCCGTGCTATCCTGTCTACACGGGCCGTGAGCTGTTTCCAGAGGGTGGGTTTGCGGATCCTGGAGCTTGGGGTCCAGCCTAGCCGCAGGTCCAGCAGAGTTGAGGGAAGGATCGGCAGGGCCCACAGTCCCCTGTAGTCACAGCGCAAGAGGGCAACCAGGTCTGTAGTTGTTAATGTCTGTGGGGGTTGCTGTTGCTGTTGTCTCCTCTTCAGCAGCAGCTTGATGCACCTCGGCCCAAGACTTGTCGTCCCCTCCCTGTTCAACAACCTTCTCCCAGTCCCTAGCCATCCGCAGAGTGCTCTGTAGGGTCTGTGGCTTCTGCAACCTCAGTTAGCAGCTGCAAAGGCACGTCAACTCTCCCTCTCTGTCTGAGGCCAGCTTCTCTAGCTTCTCCCCAGACTGGCGCAGTCTCCATCTAAAATCGAGCCTCTGGCCATCTTGGTCTGTCAGGCCGCCGAAACGACGGCTGAGCGCCTTGGTGAGGGCTGCGTAACTCTCACATTGAGCAGGGGGAAGGTATAAGAGAACCTAGCTGTGCATCCCCCATCAGTGTCACTGCTAGCCTAAGTAGGCGCTCCCTCTCACTCCAGCCCTGGAGTCCAACCATCAGCTCTGTTTGGGCCATATCTTCATTATTGTCCTTCAGTAAATAAGGTTGCCACTCTGCCTTACCATCGATTGCTGCCCGGTGGGAGTAGCTTTGGTTGTGGGCCTCCCTCTGATGTCCCTCCACTGCCATATTGTTTGTTGTGGTTGCCGCCATGTTGTTTAATATGGGCACCGTCATATTGTTTGTTATGGTGACGACCGGAGTGCTTCTCTCCATCAGCGACACCGCCCACGCCGTTTCCGCCTCCTCCCACAGGCCGTGTTCATCTTCTCTGCCCGCGGCCTCCCCTAGCTCATGTCTTGGACGAGGTCCTCCTCCATCTCCATTATACTCGCCTCCATCGCCAAGATATTGTGTTCCATATCCCACTCTGACACCAAATATAGTAATCTCGGAAATGAGGCAAGACAGGAATTCAGGGGTCGAACTCAAACTTTATTGAACAGGTTTAGAACTACAGTACACCCTCGCTATAACGAACCTGTTGGGGTCCAAGCCTTTTGTTCATTATATTGAGGACTTTGTTATAGTGAAAGGACAATCAAAATGAACGATAAAACTGTTGGGAGTAAGTTAATGAGATTGTGGCAGGGTCTTATGTCACGTGCGTGGGTCACCGCTGTTTAAGCAATATAGAGAGACATTGGGGGGTGGAGTTGAAACGCCGGCACAGGCGCTCAGGATTTATTAATACAAACAGAAACAAAAGTAAAGATGGTCATGTGACGTTACCAGCCATAGTAACGCACAGAGGACACATACAGCAAGCTGTACAAAAATACAAAATAAAACACAGTACAAAAACTACAAATAAAAGGTGCCACAGAGCACGAGCGCTAGCCTTATAAAACGAGGCGTCCCGCTCCAGGAACCGGCTACACTACGTAACCCTCACTATACATCACATGGGATCACTATCCCCTAAACTAACCTACTGATGAGCCAGTATTCATACTACGACTCCTGCTGCTTCATATGGCCTTGGCTAGGCATTGCCTTCACAAGCACCGCTTGCAGTCTCAGGGTTGCGTAGCTGTCGTTCCTGCAGAACGGATCCTCTCCTCCCGACTATACGCCGCTCCCCTCTGGCATGGCGTTGCAGTCGCCCCGAGCCATCTCCCACGGATGTTTTTGAACAGACAGACACTCGGTCAAGACCCGCCCACCTGCTGATTGAGGTCCAGCACAGCCAATCACTTGCTGCCCTTCCCCTCAACCAAGCCTAGCAGGCAGCAAGTCTCAATCATGCCCGTCTGCAAACAATAATTTAATCACACAAATCAACTCCAAAACGATAAACCCATTTCCCCATACAAATTATACCAACACTAATTTACACATGTGCAGAGATGAACTTGGGAATACAAGTAGAATTACACTT
The DNA here is from genome assembly GCF_902713425.1 of Acipenser ruthenus. NCBI lineage: Eukaryota > Metazoa > Chordata > Actinopteri > Acipenseriformes > Acipenseridae > Acipenser > Acipenser ruthenus. Next base: position 60,954,967 of record NC_081190.1, read on the forward strand.
ACTAGTTTGTCTCATGTATGCAGTATTCTGCCTTTGCTTTATCCTATTAAAACACAGTACAGAAAGTACAAATCCTGACTTGAAGCTGAACATTTATTCAACATCAATCTGACATGAATCGTTTCAAAGTGCACCAAATCTTAATCCAACTTGCAAGAATCACAAACTGAGCTTTTATTCCAAATCAACCCGACATGAAAAATTCATCAGATCCTCAAATTTTTTTTCGTTGTTTTTTTTTCTTTAATCAATTTTGCTTTGCCGCATCGTTGCTGAACAAGCCAAAAAGTGCTTTTTGACAACCTTATATATTCACGACAGAGATATGCCTGCGTTACTCCTTTTTCCAAATAATAAATATATAATTTCCAGCTTTGTTGCAACATTAAATGATTTTCGTTTTGGATGTATTGTTACACAACGCATGCTTTTTATTAAGACAAAGGAGTTGACTTCACTGCAGAGGTGGCATCCCGTGCGTACAGACCGGTATGTTGACAATATGTGTTTATATATTTTTTTGTTTTATTTTTACCCTGTTTTTCTCCCAATTTGAAATAGCCAATTAATTTTAAGCTCAGCTCACCGCTACCACCCTTACGCTGACTCAGGAGCAGCAAAGACAAACACATGCTGTCCTCCGAAACGTGTGCTGTCAGCCAACCACTTTTTTCAGTCTGCAGGCCCACCATGCATCCACCTCAGAGCTACAGTGTCAGAGGACAAAGCAGCTCTGGGCAGCTTACAGGCAAGCCTGCAGATGCCCAGCCAGTCTACATGGGTCGCTGGTGCGCGGTGAGCCGAGGACACCCTGGCCGACCTAAGCTCTCCCCACCCAGGCGATGCTCGGCCAATTGGGAGCTCTCGTCCACGTCAACAGTAGAATAGCCTGGACTCGAACCGGCGACCTCCATGCTATAGGGCGCATCTTGCGCTCCATGAGAGGGCCTTTACCAGATGCGCCATTCGGGAGCCCCACAGTGTGTTTATATGATCTTTTTTTTATTTTATTTGGGGTCCAGGGGCCAGGTTTGTTATAGCCGAAGGTTCGTTATAATGAAGGGTGTTATAGCGAGGGTGTACTGTAGTTGAACAGGCAACCAAGCACAGTGCTGTTCAAGAACTCTTCGGCTGCTATAAGCTGTAGCCACGCTCTGAAGTCCCTTTATTCTATGCAGCTAATTGACTGCTAACAGCTGCAGACACACTCTATAGGTCAGTCTCTCTCTAATTATAAACACTGTTCTGCTTGTCTCAGTAGGTTGGACTCAAGAGAGCGAACACCTCCTCTGCTTCTCCTTATGAGGAACTGACTCCTCCTCTCCTCTAGCACCCCTCCAATCCCTGCAGCTCTCTTAACTCCATGACTGCTTTTGGGAGGGTGCTGCTGCCGTAACTCCGGCCAGGATTGGCTCTCCACTGTAGCTAGCGTGCTGTTGTCAATCAGCCCAAGTGGGCGTGGGGGGTCACAAGTAGTTCAGTCCGGTCGGCGAGATGTCTCCAGTTCCGCCGCCGCTACAATATTATTGACTACAATGTAGTTTAGGGGTCCCTACTATCAGCAAAATCGTTGTATCCCATGGAATTATTTCCTTGCATAAGACAACAAAAAAAAAAAGACGGATGTTAGTGGAAATGTTTTTTTTTTTTTTTATTAAACTGAAATGTAGTCTTTACGTAACAACAAAAATAAATTACACACACATATACATATACAGGAAGGAATGGCTGAAGGGCATCAGAGTTGATGCGGCATTGGCCAGGATCAAGGAGCTGTCACCAACTCCTTGTAGTACTTGGCAGCACTGATGGACTTTGAGCAGGAGAACTGTGCTGGCCTGACATCATTGTCCTGTTGTTGACCTGTCGCCTCATTCTCCATTTGTTCTTCTTTTCTAGAGTGATGTAACAGAGGTGTTGGTCTTCCTCCTTCTCATTTGTTGAATGGGGTACAGGTGAAACAGCAAACAAAACAAAGAACAAACATTTTGGCTGTGTATTTTTTTTGTTTTTGTTTGTTTACTATAAAACGAAACTGCAGCATCAACAAAACAACATGTACATTGGGCTCTATTCATTATTAATTGTTGTTGTTTTTGTGGTTTTGCGATACCCCATAGCACATGTTTTTACTATGCATTTATTAAATGAAATAGACAATTAACGCTTTTGAGAATGGTTTTTAATGTATAGGTTTACAATCAATACATGAATAAATAAAAAAAAAACATGCCGAATACAGTTACACAATTCTGTGCAGCCAGCACAAGTTTTCAGTAGCCTAACAATTCTTTACATTTTTTTGCACTGGTTGGAAAAACCGACACAGCTTAAATAGCATTAATTATATATATTAAATGAGAAACTAATTACCTGCAGATGGAAGACCCGCTTCTTGTCCCCCATAACCCACTATACTCTCCGGTTAAAGGGTGGATGAGGTGATCTCCTCTGTGGACGTCAGTGGCTGGCTTGTGGAGGGACCCCTATCTGTAGATACTGCATCCCGATGAGCAGATGATAATTTGTGTTTGCTTCTCTGCTGTACATCGTTGAATCATTTCAGCGCTCTTGTGCAGTTCTTCGGATGCCAGACGAAGAAGCATTCATAGATGCAGCTGTCTGTTCCCATACCTCTTTCACCTTATTTGCCCTGGGTGCTTGGTGTTTTGTACCATATAATATTGTTCACCTTGCTTCACCTTCCTCCATCTAGTCCTGTGGTATGAAGCGTTCCATTCGTTGTGTGCAAGTTGCTCACGTGCTGCCAAATTCCCCTTCATGCTGCGATGGTGTCTCTTCCATGTTGGATACAGATAACATAATGCTAGCGCTGCTTATTTTTTTTCTGAATTCTAAATTGCTGAGCGTCCTGGTGCCAGCGCAAACAGCTTCATAAAGGGAATGTTACCGACTCACGATTGGGCATCAGATTTCACTTCCCACTCGGCAGTGATTGGCGTAGCGCAAAGACATTGTGTCGGATTACGCTTGCATCAGGCGCTAAATCTGATCAAAATCAGTCTCTTGGGACAGACCACTCCCTGCAGCGCTACCGCAATGACTTTGATCGTTGTTCTTGAGCTTGCCCCCGTGTTATCAAAATCGGGCCCCTGCTGGTTGTAGTAGGTCTTGCGGCCTTGGGCGTTTGCTACCAGATTTCATGTGTAAAAGCAAACTGATTCTGGTGCTGTAGCCTGAGGATGTATATGTTCTGCGGGTGCGCTGGTAGCCGGGAATTCCATAGCTGCATACGGCAAACGTAGTAGAAATATCATTGACCTCCCTACCGACAATTTGAATGGTTGGAATCCAGTTTACTTTGCTGGTGATCTGAGGACCATGAGGACGAGGGGAGCTTAACATCTTAATCTTTCTGGTTTTTGCTTTTCTCAAGGGTGCTGACAATTATCTTATTGACTCATTCAACTTGTCCCGAAGATTGTGAGTTATATGAAGCCTCTTCCTGACCTTAAAAAGGTCCCTCATTTGTTCCATAATATCTGCGGTGAAATTAGTACCTGTGTCTGATTCCACTGTGAAAGGCAGGCCCCAGAGGCTGAAAATATTGTTCACAAGCAAGGTTGCCGTTGTTTCTGCTGTCTCGTAAGGGGCTGGGAAGCACTGAACCCACTGAGTGAACAGGACCTACCCAAGCCAACTGAATGTCCGTCCATGGTCCCGGGATTTCCCTCTCTTGTAAGGGTGCTCTCAATACTGGCCTGACAGGTTGGAATTGACAACAGCTGGGGCTTGCTTTGATGTAGTCTACCACGTCATTATTCATGTTTGGCCAGTATGCCACTTGTCTCACCATCTCAAATGTGGCCTTTTTCCCTTGATGTCCTCAACAAGGATCCTCATGATCGTGCTTCAACATGAGTTTTCAGTGAGATAGCAGCACGATGGATGTCTCCTGCGCCATGAGTAAGGATTAGGAGTAGTCCCTCCTTTAAGGAAAATCTGGATCGTTGTTCATACATGATGTTCAGCTCTGGAGAAGCGTCTAGGTCATCAGTCAATGGCTTATCCTTGTAAGGATCAGCTACTTATCGGCTCATTTTTGGCCAGATCAGGGGGCATTTCGGTGCTGTACAGGGTTATGGTTATTTGGTTTCTTCGTTTGTGGCATGACTATAAATAATGGACCATTACACTACCAGTTTGTAGGTGAAATATTTTATAACATAAACATTTTAAAATAATGTTAAAACAACTAGCTATATTCATTGTCCCTCGAAACTGTTCCCTGAAACATTTACATTTTGTGTTTCATGGGACAAAATGAAAATATGTTCCAGTAAACAAAAATTATGAGGCTTCTGAAAATGTTTATGACAGCCATCGTGAACCTTACACTGACTTTTAAATAAAATACAAATAGTTTCTGAACAAATCTTTTTTTTCCCATTCTAGTCATATTAAAGGGGATGTGTATGCTATCCCCACATAGATTTGTAGATTAAAAACATAAAAAGGTAACTCACCTGTTTCTCCTTGTGTGTGGGTTGTTGAAAGAAGATTTTAGAGTTAAAGCAAAGTGACCGATAATATCTATTAGAAAGAATAATTTCACATCTGGGGCAATGTTATTTACATACTTATATTATTATTTAAATGACTTCACCCACAACTGTATATAGTTCATTAAGGCTGTCATTAACATATGAAAAATGCTTTGCCCTAGCATAATTCCAATTGTATAATACAGTATGGACTAATATCTCTTTAAAAAAATTGTTAAAAGTTTGGGGCAATGCGATTTACATACTTTTATTAACTATTGGAATTACGTCACTCACAGCTATATGTACTGGTTCATTACAGCTGTCATTTCTATATGAAGAACGCATTGCCCGAAGATAAGTTTGAAACTTATGTAGCACTTCATGCAAGAGACAGAAAACAGGAGAGACGCTGGTTCCTTTTTTAAATCCTTTTTCTTTATTTGGATATTCTCTCAGCACCCACACAGAGTCCACAGCTCTGAACAGCAACACAGGATACAGGAACATGTAGTGGTGTAGTCGAGCCGGAACGCTGTTTCGCTACTTTTTTTCTATTGGCAGAACCATATTTAAAAAGCTGCCTGATAGGCCCGGTGTGACCACGTGCCTGTTGCATTCTGGAACAAGACGCTATGTCACACAGCAACCTTCACCATTTGATTCCGTATAGCAATGAAGGCGAGCTAGCGACCTCGCAAATTTAATGGTTGACATTTCTTTTTCAGGGAACCAGGGTTACGGTAAGTAACCTAACATTCCCTTTCAATCTCGAAATGTCAACCATTACGAGTTGGGAAATTTATACCCAAGCTGTCGCAGTGAGCCAAAGCAGCCACAAGCCTTGCCCTGGCGCGAGCCGAACTGTCAGGCTTCCATGCAAGAGGGCAAGCTGCCTCAGGGACTCTGGACCCCACCGAAGGTGCCGCTGAAGTAGCCACATTCACTCGGTAAAACCTTATAAATATGTGCGGTGTGGTCCATGCCACAGTGTTACATATGTCAGGTAGGGATGCCCCATGAAACACTGCCCAAGACGTCATAGTCCCTCTAGTGGAGTGAGCTGTAACATCACTTGGAGAGGGTAGGTTAGCCAGCTCATAAGCCAGTCAGATCGTATCCACTCTCCAATGCGACAATTGCTGCTTGGAAAGTGCCTGACTTTGAGTACGCGACCTATAACACACAAATAACTGGGTTGTCTGTCGCCATGATTGAGTCCTATCAATCTAACACCTCAGCATCCTGACAGGGCAGAGTGTATTAAGTATCTGATCTTCTTCAGAAGAAAAGGGGGGCGGGTGGAACGCCTCCAATTCCACTGACTGGTTCAAGTGAAACTGCAACACAACCATAGGCAGAAAAACCGGGTTAGTGCGTAAAGTAACATTATCAGCGCTGCTGGCAAAGTGCAAACAGGAACCCTCTATGGAAAGGGCCTGTAACTCACTGACACATTTGGCTGACGTGACGGCCAGGAGAAAGGCTGTCTTAAAGGACAAGTATTTAGGGTCCACTAAATGCAGAGGCTCGAACAGAGCCTTCATGAGAGCCTCTAGTACCAAGTCCAGATGCCAGGAAGGGAGCATGGGTTTAAGGGGAGGGCAGGGCCACCTAGCCCATTTTAAAAACTGCACTGCCAAAAATTGAGCTCCGGGAGACACAGAGTCAATTTTGACGTGGCACACAGATATATCAGCCACGTACACCTTCAACGTAGAGGGGGATTTACCCTCCTCTAGGATGTCCTGTAGAAACTGCAAAACAACCGACAAGAGGCAGGAGGTGGGATCATGGTCTCTCGCCAAACACAACTCCTGGAAAATCTTCCATTTATAAGAATACTGAGACCTCGTTAAATAGGCTCTAGCGTTCTGCAGTGTGGCTATAATGGAGTCTGAGAGTCCGAGGGCCTGCTGCTGCCTGCTGTGCACGGGAGTGCTATGTACCTGTGAAGACACTGGTGCTATGCACGGGGGTACAGAGACACTGAGAAAGTGCACAGGGATGTATGGGGGTGCTATGCACGGTAGTGTTGTGTGTACTGGGGCCATGCATGGAGGTGCTATACGCCAGGTTAATACACGGGCACCGGGGCGCCGCACGGGGTGCTATTCACGGCGGTGCGATGCCCGCTGGATGTAAGGGTACTATGCATGAAGTGCTATGCACCAGGTTAATGTGCTGAAGGACACTGAGCCGAAGCTACAAGGCGCGACTAGAACAACTGTAGCCAGTCGGAGACAGGAACAGTAAAATGTTGTTTTTTTTTTTAAACACACTGGGTTTGGCACAACACGCGAACGTGGACCAGGAACCGAACACAAAACAATTTGTTAAAGACAAATAATCCAAAAAAGGACGAGGCGGGAAACAGCAGCCGCCTACACCACACGGCCGTGTGATATAGCTTACTAAAAGAAAAAGAAACTACCGTCGCATCCAAAGGAAGGGGCAAGCCAGCTTCCGAGGAGGAATAGAGATTCTCACGATAACAGAGCAAGTGGTTACATGTCTGCTCAGGTTGGAGTGATGAATCAAATGGCGAAGGTTGGTGTGTGATGTAGCATCTTGTTCCAGAATATAACAAACACATGGTCACCCTGGGCCTATCAGACAGCTTTTTAAATATGTGCTCAGGTCATGTGACACGAGGGTCATTTCCCAACCAGAGTTGCCAAGTCCGCTTATAATAAGCGGGATTGGGCTTGTTTTTTTGGGAGTCGTGGTTGGAATTTGAGAGTCGCGGGTTGGAATTTGTATAAACGCCCATACTCTAACATGGGTTGCACTTGTTTTGGGCTTGTTTTAAAGAACGAGATCGCTATTTTTCTGTTAGAAATCTGGCAACCCTGTTCCCAACTCGTAACGGTTGACATTTCGAGATTGAAAGGGAACCTTGACTTAAGAATTAACTTAAGAATCTTTACTGAATTGGTATGAAAATGCGTATATGGCGCCCGACCGGTCTAAATTCGGTGATGGGCACTGATGAGGTAATCTATTTTCCGTGTGGAAATCAAATTAGTCTTTCCATTGAATAGTCACTAGGAACAAAAAAAATAGTGTCTGGTTCCCCATAGTAGTTTTAATGGTACATTTTGAATCAGAGTCTCTGATAACCGGCGTGTATTTTAAAGGTTTGCAGTGAAGAGCACAATCGTCTGATTTCAGTCAGTCGTCATTGTGATGCAATGAAGAGAACATTCTGGACTTCTATTACAAACTACAGTAGGCCTACTACTTTAAGAAGGCTAACCTTTTTTTTTTTTGTAAAAATGCTGACGACAAAGACAGTAAAAGTGAATCCTATGGCTGTGGTCATAAACACAGGTTTAAAGCTGTTTTATATATCGGTTGGTGCAGAGACCCGGGGTTTGGCATGAACGACTGCCCTTGGTTTTAAGATTTAATATATGTAGTAACTTGTGAAAGAAACAACAGGTGAATCTTTTAAGTATTTTATTATACCAACAACTCGCCACGTTAGCACATTCACAGTGTATCAGGTCTTCACAGGTCCAAATAAATCAAACCGACCCGACCCGGAGCCACAATTATTTACCCGACCCGAAGAAAACAACTGTTATTAGACCTGGCCCTGACCCGAACCTGAAGAACGAGTGGCACACATTTCCTTTCCCAGCACTACTACAGTGTTAAAGCAGCCGCAGTGTCATCTGGAAGCCTGTCACAGTGTGAACTACAGGCAGCGGTTATTCCATTATGAACCTACATAGAGGACTGTAACATTCATTCATTAAATGAATAAAATGTTTTTGTGTAAAAGTTTTTTTTTAAGAAATACACAATGACATGAAGTACAATCTCATAAATGCGTGATTATAGTACAAACAACAAAAGTGCAAACGGAATTGAGAGGTAATATTTGGGTTTTGTAAAACACATAAGAACAGGCTATGAAAATAACTATGTACAATCCACAAAGGTGCACATTAAACATTAAAGTAACTTTTGTAACACGATATACAGTACGGCAACATCTACTCTACCTTTTCCCAACTTTAAAGCTGTAAAACTACACACTTGCCTTTACTTAATATTGCTGTTCAAAAACAATAAACTGGGCAACTTTCTGTTCTAAGTCTGTTCTTCAGACTTCGTCTGCTACCTGTTCTCCCACATCCACATCTTCCCACAGATTAAAGTCAAGGTGAGATGCACAGCCTGAGCCTGTTCGCTCTGCTCTTGAATTGGAATCTACTGCTGGGACATCACCTTCCTGTGTTCTTTTAGGGATGAGGTTTGCGAACTCATCCCTAGCTCTTCTATAGATCTCTTCCCTCTCTTGGTTGTGAACTTCGGCCACAGCAATACTGCCAGCATAGTGTGATGCCCAAGTGCAATTCGGTCTGCAATTAGTGATTTGCAGCGTTTTTTCAGGATCTCCAGCACTCTTATGTCAGAAGGAGAAGGCTGGCAATGAGTTAACAGAGTCGTCTTCCACAGAGCAATGAGGCTGATAATAGGATATTTTGCCCCACTCATTTCTTCACTTGCACATTTAAATGGTTGGAGAAAACGAACAAGTAGCTGAAGCATGTCCTTACTGATGTTGCTTATTCTGTGCATTTCACCGTGGCTCAGGAGAAGCGTTTGAACATCTTCAAATGATTCCAACACTGATTCCACCGTCTCAAACTTTGTATTCACATTCTTGTTTCAGCGAGCGCTTCAAGTTTACTTGCAATCCTGAATGTTTGAAATAGTTAGCCAATGCCTTGCACTGCTCAAGGCAACTGGCCAAGGGCTGCAATTCTTCTTCTTCTTCTGTTTCTTTGCTCTTTTTGAATGTGTGCAGAATTGTATTAAGGACATGTGCGATACAGCTCAAATGTGACCATTGGCCTAAAACTGCTTGAACATTGGCTGCCTGGTCACTGACAAACACAAGATTGTCGATTTCTTCAGATGACAATCCAAAGTCTGCTTTACCATTTCCGATTTTTTGTTTGCTGCAGTTTTTGATAGGTATGGAAAAGCAGATGTACAAATCACACTAGATTGCAGATTACAGTCTTCATCGATAAAATGCAGTGTTATACACATGTAGCTGACTTTTCTGTAATCATCTGTTCACATGTCGGTTGAAGCCCCACAGGCCGATGCTTCTGGGATTGCCTGTGTGGAAAAATTTCTGCTTTTATTGTAACACATTTTTCGTGACTGAAACAAGAGATGGTCACTGCAGAAGGAATGAGATCTCCTGCATTAACTTTTCCATGTGCAGCTCCTATGTCAACAAGTGACTGCGCAAGTTCTAAAAAAGATGGATATTTCAAACATTCGAAAAGGTCGTCAATCTTTTGCACAGATTTTAAGGCATTTGTCTTTTATCGTGTCCTTATATTTTGTAGGATCTGACAACAAATGAGATAATATGTGCCTGGGTTGGTGTCGTTGCTTTAGTGCATCCCTTTTTATGTTTCAGAAGACTTGAAGTTCCAGTTTTAACTGAATCGTTCCGCAATCAGTACATTTAGCTGTACTGTTTTCCTTTCTTTGTCCACGATGACAACAAATGTTCCCCACACTGCAGACTTGGATTTTTCTGAGAGCTTTTCCTCCTGGTATTCTTTTTTTCAAGTTTTGTTTTCACGTCCTTCATAAACACATCCATTCCTCCGACTTTTCTGACTGATCTAAAATCAATACTGTGAGAGCTGCAACCCCTTCACGTGTCTCGCACATGCAAGCCATACCGACCCGACCCGACCCGAGTGTTGCGTGACAATTTCAGGCCCAAAACCTGTTCGGGTTCGGGTCGGGTCTCGGGTCCTCGGGTCCGGGTAGACCCGTGAAGACCATTACTACACCAAAGATCATCTACTGATGAGGTATTAACACAGGCTGTGGGGTGAAACTTACTCAAAGTAAGGATCCTTAAGAGGGACAAATTAGACAATTACAACACTTCTCACCCTTAAAGCCTAATGCCCTTTAAACACAAATATACTTATCCATTATGGCCTGTAGTGTTTTTTTTTTCGAATGAATCACTGTGCTCTTTTATAAGTCTAGACCTAAGGACGTAATTAAAGGTTCAGTCTTATTGGAGGTTTGCTACGGCACTCTGAACATCATACTCCAACACTTGTGTCCTTGTAAACTGGGACAGTAACATAGGCAGGAACTGGAGCTGGGGTCACCAGGGGTGTGGGTGGCGAACTCCTTGACAACTCCATTCCAGGTGGCATTTCTGGAACATCTGTATCCAAGAAATCTGGTGTTTCAGATATCTCACTCTGGTCTGCAGACTTAGTAGTTTCCACTGCTCTTGACACCGCAGATGTTGCCATGGTAGTTGGGTCAGAAACATAGCGAATACGAACATGATCCTGATGTCTCCGAATGACATGTCCATCTATCAGCTTCACGATGAAAGAAACGGGTCCATTCTTCTTTAGAATTACTCCAGGAACTCAACGTGGGCCCTTACTGAAATTGAGAACATAAACACACTAGAATTGAAGTCTCTGGACCTGGCATGCTGGTAATGCTAATCTTTCTGCTTTACTTGCTTAGACTCCACTCTTGCTCTGATGTCTGGCTGTAACAAATCTAAATGTGATCTCGGCTTCCTCCCCATCAGTAATTCAGCAGGTGACAGTGTCGTAGTTGTTTGGGGGGTTAGCCTGTATTTGAACAGAAAACGTGCCAATTCGGTTTCAACCGTCCCACTAGACATCTTCTTCAACCCGTCCTTCATGGTCTGCAGACGCTCTCTCTGCCAGACCATTTGAAGATGGGTGGTAAGTTGCGGTCTGTACATGTTGGATTCCATTTTTCTGCATAAACTCCTGGAACATTGCTCCTGTAAAAGTTGTGCCGTTGTCAGTGACAACCACGTCAGGTAAACCATGCGTAGCAAAAACCTGCCACAACTTCTCAATGGTGGTTTGAGCAGTAATGCAGTTCATAGAATGTACATCTATGCTTTTTAATAAGAATCCACAATAACTAGGAACATGCAACCCATGAAAGGTCCAGCGAAGTCTATATGAAGCCTAGACCAAGCACGGCCTGGCTATTCCCAGGGGTGTAATGGGGTCTGTGCTGCTGTCTTCCGGCTACTTTGGTACTGTGCACATAACTTGACCTTTTCCTCTAGACTTTTATCCATGTTTGGCCACCACATGAAACTTTGGGCTGAGCTTTTCATGTGTGAAATTCCAGGATGGGCTTCGTGCAGTTCAACCAAGACTTGAGTGCGTCCTGGGGGTGGCAACACTGTGCGTGACCCCCACAATATGCACCCATCTCTTAACTCATCCTTACACACAAAGTAAGGCATTAAATCACTGTCTTCTACGTTATATGGCCAACCTTGCAGAAGGAATTTCTTTACTCATGACATCACTGGATCCCGCTCTGTCCACAGCTTGATCTGCTTTGCATTCACTGGTGACCCTGCCAGTTGTTCCATCAAGAATATGATATCCCCAGGTAGCGGTGTACAGGCAGGTTTGTCAGGAAGGGGCAAGCGACTCAGGGCATCGGCCTTAGCATTGTCCTTGCCAACCTTATACACAATTGTATACTGGTAGGCTGATAAAGTAAGTGCCTAGTGTTGAATCTGTGCTGAAGCCATGGGCGATATGGCTTTTGTCTCATTAAATAAGCTCATTAGTGGCTTGAGTCTGAGCAAATGGTAAATGGCCTACAATACAAGTACTGGTGAAATTTCTTCACACCATACACAATTGCTAGCCCTTCCTTATCGAGCTGTGAGTAGACTTTCTCCACCACAGTAAGTGTACGTGATGCAAAACCAACTGGTTTTTCAGCTCCATCTTCCAACAGATGAGACAGTTCGGCTCCAACGCCATACGGAGAGGCATCACAGGATAGAATAAGCTCCTTCTTTGGGTCGAAATTAATAAGTGTGCTGACTGTAGCAGTTCCTTGACTTCATTGAAGGCCTTGTCTTGAGCCATCCTCCAGTGCCATGGAGTGGGCTTGTGCAACAACTGGTATGTGGCGCTAATACAGTCGGACAAATCGGGCAGAAACTTCCTGTAGTAATTAACCATACCAAGAAATGATTTAAGTTCTGAGACATTTCTTGGTGGTGGAGCTTCTTTGACAGCTCTCACTTTATCTTCCATGGGGCAGAGATCTTGGGCAGTGATCTGGTGCCCTAAGTAAGTCACGCTTGGTGCTTGGAAGGTGCACTTGCTGAGTTCCAATCTCAGTCCTGCTTTAACACTTGCTCCAGATTGTCCAGGTGCTCTGTTTCACTGGTTCCAGTTATCAAGATATCGTCTAAATAGACAGCAATGTGGGGTATTCCTTGTAAGAGGTTGTCAATTGTCTTCTGAAAAATGGCTGGTGCGGACGACACTCCAAATGGTAAGCGATTGCACTTGAACAGTCCGCGGTGTGTGTTGACGGTAACAAACTGTTTTGACTCCTCATCCAGTAACAGCTGCTGGTACGCATGGCTCATGTCAAGCTTTGTGAAATATTTCCCACCAGCTAGTGTGATAAAAAGATCCTCCACGCGAGGCAAAGGGTAAACGTACAACTTTGGTGCCTGGTTTATAGTCAATTTATAATCTCTGCAAATGCGAACAGTACCGTCACTTTTGAGTACTGGAACAACTGGAGCTGCCCAGCGTGAAAACTGTACAGGTTCAGTAATCCCTGCATGCTGCAACCTGTCCAGCTCTTCTTCCATCTAGCCCTTCATTGGGGTGGAACTTGAGAGTCCACAAACTGCACAGTCTCCCCACGAAGTGTGCCCAGCTCATCTTTGAACACGTCTTGGTAACTCTGCAGAACATCGTGGTACCTGGTTGCCTGAATGTACTTTATTTCACCCCAGTCAAGCTGTATAAGCTGTGCTCACTTATGACAGATGCTGAGGCTCCTGCATCAATCTCCGTTTTTAATTATAACAACAACTCTAAGCCACGTTAGGTTTGCCAACTGTCCAGTTTTGGACCGGACATTCGGTTTTAATGGAATTTGTACCGTGTACGGTCAGAACCACTGACCGGACAGCAAAAGTCTGGTTCTTGCGAATCTTGCTTACTCACTGTTCATTGCCATTTGGGTATTTCCATTCTTGCTGAGCAGGTCCACTGTGCAAATTATTATTATTTTTTTTATTACCGGTCCGTTAAGTTTGAGAACTACACTGAAATGTATTCTGCGTTATGTTGCCATTCACTGCTTAGCAGGATCCGATTACTGATAGGGTTACCATGTGGCTCCAGATTAACCGGACGCTGTGAGACAGAACGGGATTTCAAACTTGCCCCTAAATTGAAATAAATGAAGGTGTAAATGACCCATCCTTAGCTACAATTAATAATGGTGCTTAAATACCCGAATGCGCGTCAAATAATTGTATTATACCAAGAATGAATTGCAGCCAGTCGCTATTTTTTTCTGTTTGTTAAAATTCAATCGGCCATATTATTCTGCAAATACAATCGCATCATCATCTCGTTGCTCTATCGATAAATTAGCTGTTCGTTCATTAGGATCTGATCAGAAGCAGCTGATCAGTGTGAATTGTTTGCTGCGCCCAAGCAATTCCACCACAGCAGGATTAATCTCAGCAAAGGTGGAGCTCATTTATACGTGAATTACTTTCAATTTAGGGGGAATTTTGAAATTCCGGTCTGTCTCAAAGTGTCCGGTTAATCTGGAGCCATATGGTAACCCTAATTACTGAGCATCTATTATTAAAAAAAAAAAAAAAATCATTGTAAAATTAAAAATAACCAAGAAATAACCAAACCTCCAAATACAAGATTTACCCGCTAGATGCTTTCAAAACAAGCCAAATTTGCCTGGAAAAACGCCAATCTGGCAGCACTGATCAAGGGGGTAGCCTAAAGTCGCATGCGAGACGCACGCATTACCTATTAAATGTTACGTCACGTTCAATGTACAAATACAACGTGTATTAGTATAATTTGTTTTACAAGTACCACAAACAAGAGCAAGGTGGGAGAGTTCCAAAAAGTTTAATAACCACTGGTCTAGAAAACACTTTGCTTGCTTCCCGAGGGCTGTTCTCTTAGTCAGAGACTACTGTACTACAGTATTTGTTATTAGCAATTTGAAATAAAATACTTTTATTAGCCACTAGAGGGCATGGGCAAATACTTGGTTTTAGCTTTCAACGTGATTTACTATGCTATAACAAAATTATAAGTACCTTACAGTAAACGCAAGAACGGCCTTGTGTGTTTCTGCTACCACTGTCACAAAAGCACTGACAGATGGCACCTTAGTGGCAATCATCTTATTGCTGCATTAACTGTTAATTCATAGTTTATCTCAGGACTGACTGGACCAGAATTAACACCATGTAACCATGCATTACACTTGGCCCCTATCATTTTAAATATGACATTGTAATTCAGATCTTTTGTACAGTATCACATGTGCAAATTGTAGCACGTGGTTTTGTCATGTAGTATAATTTACATTTCCACAGAATGGAATTTTCCGCAGGACCTTTTTTTTTCTTAAATCAATGTAAAGTCAATGTTATGTATCCTTTTCACTGTAAAGTCAATGTATGTATCAAGGGAAAACTGTAAAATGAACGCGCACATATAACGTGGAAAACGTTTAGTAGGGCAAAAACTAGCATTCAAACCCGTGTTTAAACAGTTACTACACATCCTTAAGAAAAATGTCAAAGAAATACCAGTGCAAGTCAACCGCCCAGCCCTCCACTCAATAATTCGAATGTATGGGGAAATAGTATAGTTATAGTGAACAGTTAATGAACTCCAAAATATGTTACTTAAAATGACGGTTGGGTGGCATTATAGGGGTAGTTTACATAACTTCCTACACTTGGAAGTATGTACAAAGGTCAGAGCAACCCACTCACCACAACAGTGCTAGATTTGAACAGCACTGGAGTTCAACCCAATCACATTTCGAGTTTGATTGTGGCACGCAAAGCCGATGAAAGAGCGCTTTTGAGTGGCTAAATACCCGGTCTGTGGGTAGTGAAGGCAAGAGGTGGCTTTCCTGGTCAAGATACACATGGTTAGGTCTTAAAATTAAGGAGATACAGCACACACATACACACCTATGAGGTTGGTACAGGAATTTAAACAGTTTGTTGTTGTTTTTTTGTACGATATGTTGTACGTAGTGGGCAAAGCGTTCGTAAATTTGGTACTTTGTGGTATTACAAAAATGTATTTAGTTTTCAGATTCCTTTTTTTAAATTAAAGCTACATTTAATTTGATGAACCAGACTGCGATACGCAAAACATCGTGTCTGTTTTGGTTTATACATAACTTATTTCCAGTCGAAATCGATGTTGATGTCGACAGGAAATACATAATGTATACAAATATAGTACATTGCAGGTGCTGCGTGGGCACGGAATGTAAACAATAGTAAATGTACAACTGAAGTTATGTAGCAGTGAATTTGGAGTTGACTCAGATTCATGCAACATTACCCATTCTTAGTACCACGTGTGCTGTCTGGGTTTTGGCGTGGGTTTTGAAAAAATAAACTGACGTGTCCCTAGCATGGATGAGGTAGATGACTCCACTGTAGTAATAAGAACAGTGACGATGTTGTGGTGTTTAAACTGCAGATCCACTGGAGGATAAGTATTGAACGGGGTGTGCTTTTCACAGACAAAGCCGGGATAACGATTGTTATGCTAGACCGCGAGAAACCATCTGGTACCAGATTTTACATTTTTTAAAATAATTGTGAAGGGAAAGTTGCCAGTGTCACACCCTAATGCCCACCCCCGTCTAATTTTTACCCCCGAGAATTCTATCCTAAGGTAATCTTACCCCCGTGAATTTTAGCATACGTTAATTCTCATCCGTCTATTATTATTATTATTATTATTATTATTATTATTATTATTATTTGTAACAGTGATTGTAATAAGGCTGCAGATGGACTCAGAATTGTAACGCAGCGCACTTGCTAGAAGTACAGAA
This sequence comes from Acipenser ruthenus, assembly GCF_902713425.1. Taxonomy (NCBI): domain Eukaryota; kingdom Metazoa; phylum Chordata; class Actinopteri; order Acipenseriformes; family Acipenseridae; genus Acipenser; species Acipenser ruthenus. The sequence goes on from NC_081190.1 coordinate 60,971,442, forward strand.
CGCCTTAAGAAATTAAAAATGCACACGTAAACTTGTATTGTGCCGCACTAATAGTCATTCCGGAAGAGTCTACTTTGCTTTGTATCTTTCCTGATATTGTTGTTAAACAGCAGTGCAAATATCACTAGCCTGCTGTGTACAATTAAAGTTACTTAAAATTCTACAGGAACTCAAAAATGCTTTTGTTTCAGCTACTCTGCCATTCAGTGTCTTTCCTAGCAAGTCTTCTAAGACTACAGTAACATGCTGTTATCCATTGTTATCATACAGGATACAATCCCACTAGTTGTGTATTGTATGTCCACAAATAACTCACACGCCCCTTTCACACTGGCACTCCTACCTGGGTCCGGACCCGGGTCCTAGCTAACCAGGTCACAACCCTGCGTAGAGCATGCCAGTGTGAAAGGGGCTTTAGTAAATATGCTTTGTATTTTCATGAGCTGAATCCAAATCGGCCTAATTGGTAGTGAGTCACCATCTGCTGAATGCCAGATGTGAATATGTTTTTTTACAGAGTTTAGCACAGGATTCCTTTTTTACTAAATCATTCCATAGTTTATTGAATAAATCTGTTAACCCCTAATATATGAATTTTGATTCTATTCTCCAAGCATTAACATGACTGAGGACAGGACAGTCTTCCCTCCAGGGATGTTATTATCCACTCACTCCAACCAGCCATGCTTGCTGCAGTTGGGTGTTAAATAAACTTCAAGCTGTTCTTTACACCTATAGCCTAGTCTCTCTCTCTCTCTCTCTCTCTCTGTGTGTGTGTGTGTAAAAGCATGCTAAGCACTGTACATGTAATAACTTAAAATTGCTACAGTATAAAACAGTACTTGGGTAGTACATTGCATCCAACTTGCACACCTACAAGACACATAACCACAAACTTTAAAGAGTTAGAATGTGTGTGAATTTGCGTTTGTTTCATGTCGATGTTTCTCAAACCTTTATTTTTAATGTAACCCGTGCAGTAAGTGCTTTGTCAAAGCAGCTTCAATGTAGCCATGACGTGCCATTTCAAATGAACAACTGCCTGTCCAGCAATATTAAGAGATGCGCTTTCAGAGGTTGATTTGTTTTCCAGCAGAGAGGGACAGAGCATAGTTCCTGTCCATGTAAAGAATGTGAGGAATTCACACAGTACAGCAGATCTCTCTGTCTCATCACTGTGGTTTAAACGTGGTAGTAGCAAAACAAGAGACCTTTTGCATTCTGGTATTTAAAACCTTGCACATCTTGTTTTATTGCTTTTTTAATGTCAGGGAGCTTCATGGAACTGTAGCTACTGTTTGTGCATATTGTGATTGAGACTTTTGAAAAATTAACTTTTAAAGTGGCTGACACTTAAGAGAACAGTTTTAAAAAAAAGACCTGGATACCCTTCAGACTGAAATGACTTCCACTCAGTCTGACGGGTCAGTTTTAGTTTTTGGTGTAAAAGGTCTTGCTTTCATTGGTGGACACAGACACCACCCATTTGCTGCCACATTATCATTACCAATGGATTTCCCTGTAGGTTGCAGAATTTTTAGAACAGTTCTATACGCTCCTGTGGCAAAGTGGTTTGCAGTGCGCAGGTGTAGACGTGATGTGATTACGAAACAGAAGACAGACAACAAAGTTCACGATCCAAACAGAACGTTTATTTTTATAATCCCGGTCTGGTGACCCAAACACAGTATAACATACACAAAGACACACACACACGATCACAAGTCCAGAGTGAGTGCTAACATGCAAGTGGTGAAATACAATTTATTCATGTACAGTTGTGAAGTGTTGTCCGGGTTGGTGCTGGCCTTAAGCGTCAGCTCCCGGTATGTTTTAGCCGTCTAATAAACAAACAAGTATATAATTAGACACGACAAAACAAACAAACATTTAACACTCACAGTACAATTTGGTTTTCCTTTAACAGTTTGCTCTTAACCATAACAAAGGAACAGTTCACCTAGCCATGTCCCCTTTTGTACCGTCAGTCACGCCCCCTTGGTTAGCGAGTGCAACCGTTTCTCCTCCAATATGAGGTTGCCACATCGCTTCCCTTCTGGGGCGATGACTTGGTCTACCGTAGCCCCGTCCCCTTTCTAGATGTCCGACTTCCACCTTGAAATGAATTGTCAGACCATCCAGTCCGGGGCACTCTGTTTCCTTTACACAGCACCCTCAGAAGGTCGGGAGGGAGATTTATAATCAAGATTCATTCTTTCTGTATTACAGCTCCTAACTGAAATCACCTAATTTCTCCAACTAGTAAAAGAAAATAATGGGATAGAGTTAAACTCAAAAGGTGGAATGCAAGTAATATGCTGATTTGACAATACTGACCAATAAGTCAATCGTTTCACACTGCCTTGATTGTATTCTTATCAGTAAAAAGATTGGGGGGGGGGGGGATTTTATGAACACAGTGCTTTACTTTAAGTTCATGGGAGAGGAACAAGGGCTGTGTGGAGAATAGGAGAGAAGTGCTTTGTGACTGAGGAAGGAGTACAGGGTTTTCCCTTGGCTCATGGAGGTGAGACCAGCATTCCCTCTAAGCTTTTTTAGATACTGAGAAACTTGCCGTTTTGACTGAGAAAGGGTAAATTATTAGTGAGAAACTTTCCGCTATGCATCATATGTTTAATTTATTATTTTTGTTGCATTATACAAGTTTGAAACAATATTCCAACACAAGTATCTCAAGAGTTACAATTTGCTTTAAATTATTATTATTATTATTTATTTCTTAGCAGACGCCCTTATCCAGGGCGACTTACAATTGTTACAAGATAGCACATTATACAGATATCACATTATTTTACATACAATTCCCCATTTATACAGTTGGATTTTTACTGGAGCAATCTAGGTAAAGTACCTTGCTCAAGGGTACAACAGCAGTGTCCCCCACTGGGGATTGAACCCACAACCCTCCGGTAAAGAGTCCAGAGCCCTAACCACTACTCCACACTGCTGCCTATGTTAACAACAACAGCAACAGTGGAATATGACCAATATATGTCACAAAGAATCCTGCAGCATGATGCGCATTTAACATTGATAGCTGTATTTAAACTGAGATTATTATTATTATTATTATTATTATTATTATTATTATTATTATTATTATTATTATTTTGATGTTTGCAGTACTGAAAAAAGGTTACACAGTCTACAGATCTGAAGGGACTAAATGTATGTGTACTATATAGTATTTAAATATGTATCATGCACTTAAAACATTAATATATGTGATTTTTTTTTTTTTTTCACTACCCTAAAAGAACCGGGTACCCATTTTGTACCCGTGCCACCCTCTAATATACACACACACACACACACACACACACACACACACACACACACACACACACACACACACACACACACACACACACACACACACACACACACACACACACACACACACACACACACACACAGAAACAGACACACACACAAAGACAGTTGTAACAGTGTGTAAACACTGCAGCATGTTTGAGTTTATGGAGTTGACAGTAATCCAAACTAATCCACTAATGCAGTAATCTCTGTCAATGAGGTGTACACTTATTATAGGCTTTGTGACTCACTCGACTAATGACTGCTGTCTGGTGTAAACTTTAATATTATGCAGATATTGCCATTTTAGGTCTTCACTTCATCCCTTCTGAATATTATGCATATCAAATATCAATGTTGGCCTGGGAAAGACATTAGTACTTTATATTAATTTTCATGTACAATATTTATTATTTATTCAAAGTGTGTGTGTATATATATATATATATATATATATATATATATATATATATATATATATATATAAAATTTATATAATTTGTTTTTGTTTTTTCAAATTTATATTAGGGTAGGTAGTGGTGTTAAGCACTTAAACACTTATTAGAGCAGCAGTGTGGAGTAGTGGTTAGGGCTTTGGACTCTTGACCAGAGGGTCATTGGTTCAATCCCATGTGGGGGACACTGCTGCTGTACCCTTGAGCAAGGTACTTTACCTAGATTGCTCCAGTAAAAACACAACTGTATAAATGGGTAATTGTATGTAAAAAAAATAATGTGATATCTTGTAAGAATTGTAAGTTGCCCTGGAGAAGGGTGTTTGCTAAGAAATAAATAATAATAAACAGTATCTAGCCCCACCACCAAATATGTATGAAAGTTAAACACCTATTTCAAGAAAATTCCTGTGAGCATTTTAAACTATTTAAGTACATGCCTTTTACCCTAGTACAAGATTAATGAGACTGTGTAAATACAATGAATGGCTGATAAGTCAAGTTAACTTTTGTACTTTAGACCTTTGGAAAGCCTTTGCAATTTCTCAGAAAGGTATTTTGTATAACTGGCCTGATTTTCTCTTAAAACACACCAGTTTTTTGGCAGTTTGTTTTCTTTGCTAAACCCTGGGCACACTTAACAGCACCTGTCAGCATAAATCAGTACATAGACATTTCTTTCTTTCTTTATCTATCTTGGTGTTTATTTATTTATTTTTCATTATCCGATATAAACACTGCCATTTAATACTGTATGAAAAAAATAAATACTCAACAGTTCTATTTCAGTTATATATGAGTGAAGATTTTTGTACATAAAGGTTGTCATGCTTTAATATATTTTTATTTTCAAATTTAAAAAAATTTATTGTAATGACCCAGACAATTGCTTTGTTGCAGACTTGTTGTCTCTTCACTTTGTCTCGTCTGTCTTTTATGTTACTGTAGGGTTATTAGGGTAACGAGTCAGGCCGTTACTTAGCATGGGAAGGGGGAGTGAGTGAGTGAGTGAATGAGTGGGGAGAATGTGTGTTGCATGTTTTCAGGGGTTGCAGAGCATGGATGTGACTGGTTGATGAGCCGGACAGTGTCGGGAAACGACAGGTGGTTACATAATAAGGGGGTTCATGAGCCTGGGGATTGGAGACAGTCCAGCTCTGAACTTGAATGAGAAACTGTGGGTGCGACTGAGCGAGCATGTGAGCTGTAACCAGAGAGAATATGCAATGAAAGTGCCAAGACTAAAATGTAGGGTTATTATTTTGGTGCCGTGAATTCTGGCCCCTGACAGGAATACTCTGTAGTTTTGAGAATTCAACACAGTCTCCCTGAGTACTACTTCCTAAACATGAACATGTTACTAAATGAACGGATCAAGCTTATTTTGATAGTTTGCAAAATCAGATGAAAGCTTTCAATACAATTGGGATAATACATAATCATTATTTACAAAATCTTGTTCGTCTTGTTACAAACTGTAACTTTACTGCTATATTATTGTTTATTTCTTAGCAGACGCCCTTATCCAGGGCGACTTACAATTGTTACAAGATATCACATTATTTTTACATACAATTACATTATTTTTTACATACAATTATATTTATACAGTTGGGTTTTTTACTGGAGCAATCTAGGTAAAGTACCTTGCTTAAGGGTACAGCAGCAGTGTCCCCCATCTGGGATTGAACCCATGAGCGGTCAAGAGTCCAGAGCCCTAACCACTACTCCACACTGCTGCCACAATACTACTTGCAAATGTTGTAAAATGGAAGGACAAACTTTGTGGCATGAAAGCTAGGGGGCGTCTGCATTGCAAGCTGCATTGAAACATGTCTGCAGGATTTGAACCCTAACTAGTAAGCTACTAACAACCAAACGAGCAAGATGGGCTGAATGGCCTCCTCTCGTTTGTAAACTTTCTTATGTTCTTATGTTCTTAGTCATACTTTCACTCCAACTACATAAACGCTATGCTACACAGATTCACATCTTAACCCTTTCAAGAGACTAGGCCACTATTTACATTGACCCTATCCAAACGGCAATACATTGCCTCAATATAGGTTGAACAATTTTGCTATTCCTGTAATGTGTGTATTTGCCATTAAGTGAAAAAAGAAGTGATATCTGAAACAAACACGCATTGGAAATGTGAAAAAACACCAAGTTATCAAAAGTGCCTAGCCATTTAAAGTGGAGATATCAAAAACACAAGCCAAGTTTCAAGAAACCATTGGGGCAACCTTGCCCATCACAAAGCAAACAGGCACAACTGTAAAACCAATGGGGGCCAAGGTTGCCCCAATTGTTTCTTCTAACTTGTATAAAAAACACAAGCTAAGTTAGAAGAAACAATTGGGACAACCTTGACCCCCACTGCTTTTACAGTTAAGAACATAAGAACATAAAAAAGTTTACAAACGAGAGGAGGCCATTCGGCCCATATTACTTGTTTGGTTGTTAGTAGCTTATTGATCCCAGAATCTCATCAAGCAGCTTCTTGAAGGATCCCAGGGTGTCAGCAACATTACCTCGGAGTTGGTTCCACACTCCCACAATTCCAGACTCCCACAATTCTCTGTGTAAAAAAGTGCCTCCTATTTTCTGTTCTGAATGCCCCTTGACCCCTGGTCCTTGTTTCTTTTTTCAGGTCGAAAAAGTCCCCTGGGTCAACATTGTCAATACCTTTTAGAATTTGAAATGCTTGAATCAGATCGCTCCGTAGTCTTCTTTGTTCAAGAATGAATAGATTCAATTATTTTATCCTGTCTGTATATGACATGCCTTTTAAACCAGGAAAAATTCTGGTCGCTCTTCTTTGCACTCTTTTAGAGCAGCAATATCCTTTTTGTAGCGAGGTGACCAGAACTGAACACAATATTCTAGATGAGGTCTTACTAGTTCATTGTAAAGTTTTAACATTACTTCCCTTGATTTAAATTGAACACTTTTCACTATATATCTGAGCTTTTTATTGGCCTTTTTTATAGCTTCCCCAAATTGCCTAGATGTAGACATTTCTGAGTCAACATAGATCCTAAGTCTTTTTCATAGATTCCTTCTTCAATTTCAGTATCTCCCATATGGTAGTTATAATGCACATTTTTCATTGCTTGTGTACAGTATCTTAAACTTGTCTTTATTATATGTAATTTGCCATGTGGCTGCACAGTTCTGAATGCTGTCTAGATCATTTTGAATGACCTTTGCTGCTGCAACAGTGTTTGCCACTCCTGCTATTTTTGTGTTGTCTGCAAAAGTTTGCTTACTATACCAGAATCTAAGTCATTAATGTAGATTAGGAAGACCAGATGACCTAATACTGATCCCTGTGGTACTCCACTGGTTACCTCGCTCCATTTTGAGGTTGCTTCTCTAGTCAGTACTTTCTGTTTTCTACATGTTAACCACTCCTTTCTGTTTTCTACATGTTAACATGTTTTCAACATGTTAGCGTTCAGTTTGAGAATTAGTCTTTTATGCAGGATTTTTGTCAAAAGCTTTCTGGAAATCTAAATAAACCATTTCATATGCTTTGCAATTATCCAGTCGATGTTGCACCCTCAAAAAGATCAAGCAGGTTAGTTAAACACGATCTCCCTTTCCTAAAACCCTGCTGACTGTCTCCTAGGATACTGTTACCATATAGGTAATTTTCCATTTTGCTGGCCAAGGTTGCCCAAATTATTTCTTCTAATTTAGCTTGTGTTTTTGATACAAGTTAGAAGAAACAATTGGGGCAACGTTGGCCCCCATTGGTTTTACAGTTGTGCCTGTTTGCTTTGTGCTGTGCAAGGTTGCCCCAATGGTTTCTTGAAACTTGGCTTGTGTTTCTGATATCTCCACTTTAAATGGCTGGGCACTTTTGATAACTTGCCGTTTTTTCACATTTCCAATGTGTTGTTTCAGATATAACTAACATTCAAACATGTATAACTCTAAACCCCCAACCAATTTCTTTCATTAATAATTTTGTAATGCATCTGTTCACCTTGTGACTTTAAAAAAAAAAAATTCTTAGTAAAGAGTAGAAAAATATGTGTTGCTGTTTAGTTTTCAGTATTTAGCAAGAAATATGCTATGTAACCACTTTCCTCTTCAGTCGTCATTTTAACAAATTAAATGTAAAAGTTAGTTACAGTATAAAATACTGTATATTGTTTAAATACAAATAATTGTAATGAGTACATCGTGATTTCTAAATGTAACTTTTTAAAACATCTTAAAACTGATGAGTTTGGTGCTTTATTGCAAGGCAGTTTGGGTTTATTTTAGACATATTGTTTCATGGTGAGCATCACAATTGCCCTGCAGTAGAACATAACTCATGCAGGATGCTGACAGTGAAAAATGTGAATGCTGAATTTCCTTGCAGGGTCTTGAGGTGAGGTTAATAGTGCAATTGGTCCAGTGTGTTTGCTTTCTATTTCTGAATGAAGCAGTCTCCCTAACTCTTGTCGCCTGCCTGCACGTGTGCTCTCAGGAGTGGGGGGTCATGGTAACCGGTGGCATTTCAGCTCACAGCATAGGGCACATTGTTTGAGGAAAGAGAGACAGTGGGCGGAGCAAAGAATAAAATAACTTCTGAAAGGCTGTCAAGGAGCAACAGCCTGCCTCTGTTTCAGAGTCAGGTTACTATAGGGCGAAACCCTCAGTCCTCAAATTGTGTGGGTGTGTTTTTTTCTTTTTTTTTTTTAAGGAAGTCTATTTGCAGTATGCATACTTGTCATGTTGTAATATTTTTCTTTTAAAGTCTGATTTCCCAGGACTACCGCTGCATGGTATGTATCCTTCAATCAAATATAAGTTGAATGGATAATTAATTGTAGGTTTTAAATTAATTGGGATGCAACAGTTTATCTGCAGTATTGAAATTTGCACATCCTAAAATACAAGAACTGAAAGATTCTCTGCACAAAAAAAGGGAACCAGTATAATAAAGCTTGCTGGGTAATTGATTTTAAGGCATTGACTGGCACTTCTTTTAGATGACACACCTTTAGGACAGCAGCGGATTTATTTTATTTTTGTAGCAAAGACTGCAATGTTAACTTTGTTTTTTTTGTTTTTTTCAGTATTCCAGTTCCGTGGTTTAAGTTTCGAGGACATACAGTAGGGTGGTTAGTTCTGGTTTTTACCGGTGAAAGATTGTGAACAAATAGGCTGTTAGTCAACAGACGAAACAAAACAGGTATTAATTGCCTTCCCAGTGGAGGTATGGGTTTTTTCCATGTAGTGGCAGAAAAACAGGTCTCCATTGGGAACTTGTTAATTGCATAGACCTGTTTATTCTAGCACAGATTAGTTTTATTGTTCAAACCTGATACAGTATATTATTCTGTATTATGCATTGTTATAAACATGTGCTCAGTGGTAAAATATCAGTATGTATCAGGTGCTCAGTGGAATGATGTTATCTGTGTGCATTTCCCAAGTTATTCTGAAAATAAATATTAAATGCATACATTTGTATTTGTGGTTAGTTTCATGGGTAAAGTGATGCAAAATAGATTTTCATAATCTTTCAAATAGATTCAGGTCTCTAAACAGTATTTCAGGGATGCATAGCTGTATTTCTCATGGGTACGTTCTGTGAAAGCATCTGAAATAAATACATGTATACTGCAGTCAGTCTTGCTATACTGTACAGTAGGTTCAACTACTAGTGCATTATTTTAAGCTTTTTTTTTTTTTTTACTTGTATAGCACTGCATCATCGTGGAATTTATATATACAGCAAAAAAAAGTTAACATTACTGAACCATTATTTTTGCAATAGTGCTATATACTGGTGGTTCATGTTATGGTACTGTGTGTGTGTGTGTGTGTGTGTGTATATATATATATATATATACAGTGCCTATAGAAAGTATACACCCCCTTTCAGAATGTTCACCTTTTGTTGCCTTATAGCCTGGAATTAAAATGCATTAAAATAGTTTTTTTTTTCATTTATCTACACATCCTACCCCACAACTTCCAAGTGAAAAAAAAATATTCTGGAAATTTGTAGAAAATTAATTAAAAATAAAAACTGAAATAGCTTGGTTGGATAAGTGTCCACCCCCTTTGTTATAGCAATCCTAAATTAGCTCCTGTGTAACCAATCGCCTTCAAAATCACACACCAAGTTAAGTGGTCTCTACCTGTGCTACCTGTGATTCACATGATTTCAGGATAAATTCAGCAGTTCCTGTAGGTTCTCTCAACCATGAGCACCAAGACGCTTTCAAAAGAACTCCGGGACATAGTTCTTGAAAGGCACAGATCGGGATGGGTATAAAAAAAATATCAAAGGCCTTGAATATCCCTTGGAGCACGGTCAAGACAATTATTAAGAAGTGGAAGGTGTATGGCACCACCAAGACCCTGCCTAGATCAGGCCGTCCCTCCAAACTGGAAGACCGAGCAAGAAGGAGACTGATCAAAGAGGCTACCAAGAGGCCAATGGCAACTTTGCAAGAGCTACAAGCTTTTATGGCCAAGACTGGTCAAAGTGTGCATGTGACAACAATATCCCAAGCACTCCACAAATCTGGCCTGTATGGTAGGGTGGCAAGAAGGAAGCCATTACTCAAGAAAGCACACCTTGAATCCCGTTTGAAGTATGCAAAAAAACACTCAGGAGTTCTGTAGCCATGTGGCAAAAAGTTTTGTGGTCTGACGAAACTAAAATGGAACTTTTTGGCCTAAATGCAAAGCGTTATGTTTGGCGCAAACCCAACACATCGCATCGCCCAAAGAACACTATCCCTACTGTGAAGCATGGTGGTGGCAGCATCATGTTATGGGGATGTTTCTCGTCGGCACGGACTGGGACATTTGTCAGGATAGAAGGGAAAATGAATGGAGCAAAGTACAGAAAAGTCCTTGAGGAAAACCTGCTGCCCTCTGCAAGAAAGCTGAAACTGGGACGGAAGTTCACCTTTCAGCATGACAACGACCCAAAGCACACAGCCAAAGCTACACTGGAGTGGCTAAGGAACAAAAAGGTAAATGTCCTTGAGTGGCCCAGTCAGAGCCCCGACCTAAATCCAATCGAAAATTTGTGGCATGACTTGAAGAATGCTGTCCATCAACGCTCCCAAAAGAACTTGACAGAGCTTGAACAGTTTTGTAAAGAAAAATGGTCAAATATTGCCAAATCTAGGTGTGCAAAGTTGGTAGAGACCTATCCCAACAAACTCACCTGTAATTGCTGCCAAAGTTGCTTCCACCAAGTATAAGCTCAGGGGGGTGGAGACTTATCCAATTATGATCTTTCAGTTTTGTATTTTTAATATATAATTTTTTTCTCAATAAAAACTTTTTTCCCCTTAACAGTGTGGAGTATGGTGTGTAGATAAGTGGAAAAAAATCATAATTTAAATGCATGAAACTCTGAGGCACTGACACAAAAAAATGTGAAAAAAGTTCAAGGGGGTGTAGACTTTCTTTAGGCACGGTGTACATATATATATAGATATATATATAATATATACTGCACAAAAGAAGCAGGTTTTTAAAAATTAATGTACTTCAAAATATGGGGATATACTGTATGGATCTGCCCACCAGTACCTACATACATAAATGTGTCAAACTTAAGTTTTAAATAGAAAAGACCTTTTCAAATTGTGATAGCGTGGTATCAGCATTTTTTTCCACAAGTTATTGAGGGTATCAGAATCTGGGGATATATGGAGAAACTTGTCTCTACGTATCATATGATCCTGGTAATTTTGGATTTACAGCAGTGGCAGGCTTTTTGCAAAGGAACATCAGTGGCCATTAGGCTGATAAATGCCGGAGTTGCTATATTTTTGGGTAGTTATGCAATTTTGGCTTCACATTTAGTTTCCATGATGAGGAAAACCTTGCTCCATAATGTAGAACCCCCCCCCCATTCCACAGTGCATGTGTACACATGCTGTTTGTTTCCTGTGGTAGCGCAGTTCACTGGGTTTGCTTGCTTAACCCCTAGATATACAAGGTCGTACGTGATGTACTGGGTGTTTTATATAAGGAAACCTGGTGCTGTAATGCATAAGCACTGGTGGACTGTTACAAAATATCTACAGTGTGTTGTTACCTACTGTATGTATCCTATTTATAAACAACGTCTGGTCTGTTAGTCAATTTCCATCTCTGGGCAAAGCAGTGTCTGCCTGTCTCTGATAGTATGCTTGGCTACTAGAATGTAACTATAGCGTTATAATTGCAGGTATTGATAGCAGCTCACTGCAGTTGTTGCAGTTATCCCTTTGCGGGCAGAAGTCTAGGCTTGTGTCCTGCTGATATGTGTAATGTACCTTTTTGTTGTGACGTCTTTCAGCAGGGCGTGTTTGCTGAACCTGTGAAATGCCAAATGTAGCTGCAATAACATGTTGTAATATGTTGAATAGTCTAACTTACTTTGTAAAAAAGTAAATAAATCATTAGATTATTCATCACAAAAGTAAATAATGCCTGGCTGGATGTCTGAAGCCTTTGTTGCTAGTAGATTTGTTAAGTCATTAGAGTATTTGTCACGTGTAAAAGTTTGTATTATTATAATAATAGTACAGCTACTGTATTAGTCAAATCTATATTTATCCATCTGGTGTCTGCAGTACAGTAGAGTAGGCTACATGTTTCTAGTTCTGCTGTTGAGAGCATTTGAAAATGTGGCTTGAACTTTTTTAAACAATTACACAGAGAGAATACAGAAGCATATCTATAGTATTTGACATTTTTAAATGTGTATGTCAAATGGTTATCCCAGTTAATTTGCTTTACTAGTGTGTTTGCCTCACTATTGTTACAGAGGCTTTATTAGATTTAGGTCTGGGACTTGCACGGTTACAGTTTGGAATATTCGCTAGAATCAAAAACAACCCAGGGATTTTTTTAATATCAGATTATATTTCTTCTTAATACCGCTTTTACCTGAAGAAGAGACCCAGTTGGTCTTAAAACCTGTTGTGTCTTAAACTGACATATTACTCCAGTAAAAGCTATCAAAATCAACTTGGGACTCCAGTGGTATTCCAGTGATGTGTCATCGACATAAATAAAATGTATGTTGTGGAAAACTGAGGTCAGGTCCCATGTATAAGCAGCTGACAGCGCCCGTCCACTCTGCCACACAGTCTCCTGCCAGGACCCTGTTTTGGGGTGACTTTTTGCCTTCCCTGCCATTGGCTTGCTCGCCTCACAAGCCAAGTAAGGATTGCAGTTTGCCGTCTAGTTACCTTTAGCCTGGTAGGCGGTTTTCTTTTGGGGGATGGGGGCTTACCATGTGACAGATGCCCTCTGAGACCTTGGCTAATGAGGAAACACCAGCTGACAAGCCACACTTCTCCATGCTTTGGGAGCCTGCCGAGGTGCAGCGGTGTGTTAATGTTAGCTAAGAACTGGAGGAACACACATGGTGGTGAGTGAGTTTCTTTCAGAAATACAGTAGCATTGTAGTTACTGGGGAACACTGCTGCAACTGCAACATTTTCCTCTTTTAGAGAATTTATATTTGTTTTTCGTTTTTTTTTCTTCTGTCTAACAGAGACATTGTTGGTAGGCTGAATGCCATTTAAAAAACAATCTGTAAATACTGCCCCTCCAGTGGCTTCCGTTTAGTGTTTGGTTTTCTGTTCTCTTTTCAAGTTGTAATTCCATGTTTCCCTGGCTCTGTGGAATTTTGAAAGTTCCGACGGAGGAACACCAAACAGAGTTCTCGCTGCAGTGCCAAATGTTGTTTTGATTGTACATTAACTTGACTTAACGCTGTTGGTTTTGGAGTATAGGGTAGGACAATGCCTGAGTTGCTGTGTTCTCTTGACCTTTAAAAACAAACACCAGAGTTTACATTGAAGGGTCCTGTGACCTGGTAAGCTTGCCTGCTGCTTTTTAAGCAATTGCTGTGGCAGTGACAGAACACTTTGATTCGGTTCCAACTGAAATGGAGTCGAAGGCTGTCGCTTGAGGAAGAGAAAATATTGGAGAGCAAGGTATTGTAAGGTCTCTGCAAAGATGTTGGTGTACTTGTTTGTTGTCAGTCAGTCAGTTCAGAGTGAGCTTATTTTCCAATTTTTTTTTTTTAATGATCTTGAATATTCATTTTCCGTTGCTGTTATTTGTAGACAGTTAGGGTGAAAATGCAGACAAAGATGAGAGATTGAGCTGTTTTATACAACCTAACATGATTTTTTTTCACTTTATAAACACTGATTTTATTGAGTCTGTGTACACAGTATGTGATTAACTGATGTTGATTTAGCAATTCATTGCTAGCATCTGTATGGCTGCAGTTGGACCACACTACACTTTGTTTTACTTATAGAAAACAAATTCATGACTTTTTACAAATTGCCTGTTCTTTCTTACAAGGTTTAATAAAGAATTTGTAGTACGGTGAATGTAAAAAAAAAAAAAATGATATGTGTGAGGAAACAGGATTTTTTGGAATGACAGTTGAAGGGATATGAATCTCCCTTTGCACAACAATGTGTCAAAAGGTCTATACTGTATGTATATCTTACTGTGATTGAAAAAGCACACCTGTGTTGGTTGTGTAGCAATGGTGGCAGTGCAATCGAAAAATCATGGAAGCCCAACTAATGCATGAAGTTCAGTACATTTCAGTGGATGGAAATGACAACCCTGCAGTTTCTTTTCAAGGGCATTCATTTATCAGGTCCCAGATCAGCAGAAATATTTAAGAGACAACAATAGCAAAGTATTGTAGGTCAGAAGTCCAAGCATGTACAGTACTGTACACGTTGTATATCAGAAACAGAAAAAGGTAAACAAAGAAGAAAATGTGCAGAAAATGTGCAGTCCTGCTACGGAACATACTGAAGCATGAAATCATGAGAGTAAAAGGAGAACAGTCCTACATTCAGTGAATCAGCCCAGCAGATGACAAAAAGTTGGTCAAAGTATAGTACTGTAGGAGGTGCTTTGAATTGACATGAAATTGATTGGACTGGTTCAACCTTGCAGTGACAATAATTTCCACTAACTGGGTTATAGGGCTTGATGACTACCGTGCTGTACTGTATAGTAAATATTACAACTTTGTTGATGCAGGTTATGTGATCAACATTACTGTTTGTTTGTTTAGTGATACAGTATTCAGTATATATGGTGGCAAGCAGGTTTTAGAGGATTTGCCCTTGAGGAAAAATTTAAATAAACTAGGCAGTCGAAATATCTATCTTGGTATAGGCAAATGTGTAAAGTGTGTTAAGAAGGTACAGTCGAATGTTATTAAACTGAACATGTTTGAGGGACACAGCATTTAGTTCTGAAGTTTAAAGTGTATCTTTTTTTCTTTGCAGATTTTGAAATAGTCACACAATGCAAGCACATGAACTGCTGAGACAATTGCGACTACCTGAGTTTGGAGAGGTCAGGCAGTATGTTCAGACTCTTCCTACAAACACACTCATGGGCTTCGGTGCCTTTGCTGCTCTCACAACATACTGGTACGCCACAAGACCCAAAGCTCTGAAACCGCCATGTGACCTGGCCCTGCAGTCGGTGGAAATAGAGGTATGCATTATAATTTTATATAATTATAAGCTTACAGCACTGATGTGTTTTATGATCCCCTGCTGATCATGCATATCCCCAGTGGTAAATACTATAGTAAAAGCAAGCTTTGTATGTACTGTACATCCCTCCCACTTTAGAGTTTTGCATATTTGGAGAACCGCTAGCAAGTTTTAGATATCTACTTCTTCATATTACTAAATGCTCTAAATAATAAACAAAAAATACTCCTCTGTCCAAGTCTTTTTGGCAGGTCTAGGTCAAATGTGGCAATGCCATCATTCTTTTAGTTTCTGAACAGACCTAGTCACTCTAACATCTCATGCAAAAACATTTTAACACCTGTTATAGATTGCAAGAAATACACAATCTCCTTGTTGATTGCGATTTTCAATTTATCAGGAAGGGTTTTTGAGGTATATTACGAGATAAAGTTGACAGTTTGGCTTCATCAGAGATTAACGGTACGGTATATGATGGAAAGCCCTTGAAATAAGCTTTAATGTGGAACTAGTGTTAATTGTCTAGGTCAAAGGTCATAAAAACAGATTTTTTTTTTTTTGCAAGCTCAAGACGCATTCACACCTAATCGGAACCCCCGCTCCTTATCACATGCTTTGTGTATCATGGTGGAAACACCTATTGGTCCATTTGAGCTGGAATTCGACATATAGCTTTCACTGAGGGCATGTTCACTGGGGAGGTGGAATAAATGGCCACAGGGTTTACATAGGAAGTTGGTGACTGAGCTGGGTTTGGAAACCTGTATCTCTTGCTTCTCAGCTTTCAGCTCTAGTCATGAATACTTCACAGCCGGCATCATTCTTTCACACTGTATATGCCAAATACCTGTCTGTGCTGCTCCCCCTCCCCATTAATTATTCTACTAGTTTCAGAAGCTGCCTCTGTTTTTTTATAACTGTAAACATTGTATGTGGCAGCCTTGCAGAATTTTAAACTGCGACTAGATTGCTATACTGTAGTTGACTTTAGAAGTTTAATTTTCAAAACACAGTGGTTTACTCCCAACCCACTGATTACAGTGTATGCATTTAGTTTTGATTTCATAAACATTTTTACAACAAATAAAACTTTATACCTTTTAATGTGTGTTAACCCCCTGCTTGCAACTCCATCACTAACTCGTAGGCACTATTTAGATCCCTCAAAACTAAATGTTCTAATTCTAAGGTTAAAATGAACTCACCAAATACTAATAACCTTGATGGATAACAAGCAGATTCATGTGACCATCCATAGAGGCTAACTAAAGGAAGGTATTGAGTTAGGATGTGCCAGCTGGGGGAGGGGGATTAAAATGGCTTTTGGAATGATTTCCTCAATAGGTTGAGCCTGTGCCATGACTGACTGTATGTAGAGAAAAAGACATTCATAAGATGTATATTATACCAGAAACTCCACCAATCTGAAAGCGGAAGACTTGATTTATCTTGTTTTTTTTTATTTCTTTATGAGGATGTCTTGTGGTTTCAACACTATTATCAGTAAGTTACTGCAATGCTGAGCATGTTATTCTCAGGAGGGGTGAACGAGTGCAGAATGGTCTGACTTAGTTTCCTGTTATTAAATATAGCTGTTATTACATTCTTAGAAAACATTCTGCTTTAGTGTAATAGGAACTTCCCACCTTGCAGACCAAGATGGTGGTATTTTGTTATTAAAGCAAGAACAGTTCAAAGTTGTCAGATTGTTACTATTAAGAAACTGCCATGATTATTATTCACGGAACAGGAGCTAGGGCTGTGTGGAGGAAGAACCTTGGGAATTGAGAATACAAGTGCTTTGTGAGTACATGGTTTTCCCCTTGGCTCACGGTGAGACCAAACTGATGGGCCTCCTAGGCTGGTAAGCAACCGATACTCCCACCAAGGGGAACCTAGAGGTGAGAGAATGTTAAAACGAAAGAGAGTTTATGATAGATTTGGCGAGGGAGGGGGGGTCCCTCGGGTTTGCAGAGGACAAGGCCAGCACGGCTGGGCCTCTAAGTTTGGGAATTGAGCTGATTATGAGAGTAATCCGGGCGTATCAACTTCAACCTCCGTCTCAATCTCCTGCCTGTCACTCAGCAGCGAAAGCACACACCTACACAACAGACGACTACTCTTTCACAAGCATTAGTACCCTGTATCTTTCTAAACAAGGGATTTAGGTGCTCCGTAATAAAAGCTGAAGCTATCATATGCTTAGTATTAAGGCATGCTTCTTTAACAGGGGAGTACAGCAACTGGCACACAACTAAAAACTTCATTGGCATAACTTGGCCTTTCAGCTGGCAGTGACAGACACCTCTCTTCAAAACTGGCACAAGCAAATTAGTGTTTCTTGATGACCGAAGAGTTGGCTGCCTTACCTTTAGTGTTAGAGGTCTGATCTTATTAAGAAACATGGCTCCACTCCCACTGAGCTGTCGCAGGATTGGCTAGTAAAGCCTGCATGAGATAGGATGATAATGATAATGAGGAAAGAACAGAGACCCCTGTTAACATTTTCCCAGTCTGTCTGGAATGTAGACAGCAGACTTTTAATGTACATTTATAAGTGGTCAGGGGCTACTTCTAATCAAGTTGAGAGCCTATATCTTGCACATTCTTTGCTGTGTCAGGCTCTGTCATACAAAGAGTGCTAGAGAAATGACACTCTCAAATTGATTAGAGGTAGCCATCGAACGCTTATAAACATATGTAATTAAAATCTAAATAAAAAAACAGACAAAAAGCTTATATTAACATATTTAATCTGTTTATTTAGATTATGCTGTGATTTTAAGTGTTTATAATTTGCAAATGACCTTGAGTGTGAGATCTACTTTCTCAATGTAGTTGCTGTTAATAGGTTCTAATGGGGACGTGGTGTGTGGGTGTGTGTGTGTGTGTGTGTGTGTGTGTGTGTGTGTGTGTGTGTGTGTGTAGGTAGGTGTATTGTATATGTGTAGAAAGCAGCTATAGGCTGCTTTCTACACATAGCTACATTGGGACAGATTTATTAAGGTCTTTGTACTAAAATGTTATATGTACTATTAACAAATGACCCATACTGTACACCAAGATAAACAGTTAATTTAATTAAAACAGTTTTTTTATGACTTTCATAACAGTTGTATAAAATGGTCCCAAGGTGTTAAGTCCTTTCACTGACATCTCATGTTTGGCTCCTGTTTTACACTTCAGATTTAGTGGTACACACGTATACATTTCCACAAACAAGAACGTTCCTTGTGAGGCAATTCTTTTAACTTGCATAATCATTCATTGTGGGCTGTAACAATTTCATTGTGTTCTCTCGATATGAATGAGGTAGTTCTTTATCTCAAAGGGCTTTATTGAATTAAGTGCCGGGAGTGTTCAAAAACACTGTGCTGCTGCTGGGAAAGGAGAGTCTCTGCCCCAGCTGTGGGATATCAGGAAAGGGGTGACCTAATGAAAACTTCATTGTCTGGAAGGGAAAACAAAAAAAACACAAAATATTTGAACTCCTATCGATTGAAAAAGGGGTGTTTAATTGGACTTTTTCAACTGCTTTGATTTAGGGATATGACACTTTTTAGTGGAATTAAGTAAGCAGCACTTTAGCAATGTGAATTTTTATGCACATCTTGCATTGATTTATTATTATTTATTTTTTAGAGGATCTTGATGCATAGTGAAACTCTATATATGGGAATAAATCCAACAGTAAAATAAAATAGATGCCTATAAATATAAATCAAATCAAGTTTTTCATTAAAAATGCACTCAGTGGCTAACGTAAGGTTTAAACATTTATTCTGATAAATGTAAATGTAGAGCCCTACTAATTAGTCTCTATGTAAAATAAACTAGAACAATGACAAAATGCTGTGTTTTTTATATTGATGCTTGCCTCAGTAATTGGATACATATTACTGTTTTACAATATTTAACATTCTGAGAAACACATACTGAAATTAAATTGAAAAAGAGCATGCTCTATTTATTCTGTTTGATTATATATATATATATATATATATATATATATATATATATATATATATATATATATATATATATAGTTCGTGCAACAGCTTTAAAATAAGACTAAACGTTCCTCCTGTAGGGGGGGCCAAAAAACAGCATATCAGAATAATGTCCAGGTATCAAATTTTGGAAGAGGAAGAAAAAAAAAACATATTCAACATGAAAATGTTGCAACAGTTAGAAAAAAAAACCACTATAAAGACGCAATATATAAATGTACCAATGTGAAACTGTAGAAATTGGGGAAATTGACTGAATCGCTTACAACTAGATGAAAGGGTTCTCTGCCTGTAGGCACTTTAGGTAGTAGAAAGTTTACAAACAAGAGGAGGCCGTTCGGCCCATCTTGTTCGTTTGGTTGTTAGTAGCTTATTGATCCCAGAATCTCATCAAGCAGCTTCTTGAAGGATTTGAAGTAGATTTGTAGTGTGCTATTAGAAGATATTTTGTCAGTAAGAAATATTATCTGGGATTTAAGGTGTCATTGAAAGGATCTGATGAGCAGTGTGGAGTAGTGGGTAGGGCTCTGGACTCTTGACTGGAGGGTCGTGGGTTCAATCCCAGGTGGGGGACACTGCTGCTGTACCCTTGAGCAAGGTACTTTACCTAGATTGCTCCAGTAAAAACCCAACTGTATAAATGGGTAATTGTATGTAAAAAAAAAATAATAATAATGTGTAAAAATAATGTAATTGTATGTAAAAAATAATGTGATATCTTGTAACAATTGTAAGTCGCCCTGGATAAGGGCGTCTGCTAAGAAATAAATAATAATAATAATGATTAAAAAAAAGGGTTATTTTTCACTTGTCGAATCCTGGTGATGACACTTCTTCCCAGGCGAGCGCTTCCTTGTGCCTCTAGTAATAGAGAATGTCCCAGTGCAAGGCTTGAAACGATACCTCTTCAGAAACAGTAAGGGAGCTTTCACAGTTTGTGCTGGTAATCAATTTCTTATCTTCCTGGGAATCTATTGATTTTGTTTGTTTTGGAATATCTAATCTTTGTATTACTGAGGGAGATGATCTTCTCATTAATGATTGAAATAGGGTCCGAAGTTCAGGCATCACAGCCTGTTTTTTTTGTTTGTTTGTTTGCAATAGTCATCATTTTACTCCAAATATGTCTGCATTGGCGATACAGCATGTGAACTATGGCCTAGATGCACTTGTATTACAAAACATCTAGCTGGTCTCAGTAAATTATCAGTTATTTATTCCTATCCTTCCCTGACGAAATATTTAAATGTGAAGTACCAGTACATCTCTTCAGTCTTTGTGGTTTAGGAACCTGTAATAGCTAGGCTATAATCATGAGGTGTTCCCTAAACATAGCTGGTCTGAAAGCAAATTACACCAGGAAGCATTTCAGCATTTCAGATAAATGGGCCTGCTTTACATTGTGAAAAAGGTAGTAAGGTACTAAATACATATATAACTTGGGTTGTTTTGTCATTCCTCAGAAGTGACCCCACCCCCACTGGCCCTCCTGAGAAGTGAAGTCTTAGTAATAAGAAATCTGCAGGGCTGCTACCTGGAAGTCAGCATACACCTGTACCTCTATTACCATATCGCCCTTGAGTTGCGCTGTGATGTTTGTCTTGCAGCCTTGGTTCAGCAGTCTCTTTTTCCAAAGTAGGCGGTGGGTGCTTTTACCCCTCCCTCCAGAGAACTGCACATTAGTGTGGATAGTCTACCTTATCCACACCCCAAGAAATGAGGGTTACTCACATGAAACCATAGTTCTAGGAGTGGTATATGATGCATATCAAACAACCCACTGACCTCCCCTGGCACATGGCACGCCGATTCTTGCTTCCAACGTGTAAGATCTGACATCTGGCCAGAATTAAAGCGGAAAAAGAATATTAATTTGCATGTCGTTCAGGCCTCTCTGAAGCAATCGACCCACCAGTGCTACGCCTTCAAATTGAAGAGATTTTCCATTTGGTGTCAGGGCATGGAGCTAGACCCTCTGTCGTGCACTTGGCAGCTGTCTCTTCATACCAGACGTGGGCTGCAAATATAGTTCTATTTTTGTAAAGTTGATACAGTTCTGCAGCCTGAAGTGGGTGTGTGTGTGTTGAAGTGTACATGTTGCTACAGCACCAGTGGACCATGATGATGGATGTCTCTTGTGTCATTTGGAAAGAGTTGCATGTTCTATGTCTTGCCTGATGACGACAGTCTGCAGGGTGGGAATGGCGAGTTAGAGTTAAAGTACAGTACTAACGCCACATTTCCTTGCTTTCGTGGCAATGAGTTCAACCGTTACTGCTGTATTACCATAGTTTGTTTGCAATTAATATATATATATATATATATATATATATATAATATATATATATAGTTCCGTGAAAACATATTTGCCCCCTGTCTGATTTTCTGCATTTTTGCACATTTTTCACATTGTATTTGGTCAGATTTTTTTGTGGGTTGCAGTAGTATGTAGAGGGAGTCTGAGAGGACAAATGACACCAAAGTTTGGTGCTTCTTTCATTTGTTTGGTGTGCAAGGTAATCAAACATGCAATCTTCAGGTGTGAAAAAGTTATTGCCCCCCCCTTGTTAACTCAACACCATTAAAGGGATAATTAGGGTACTTTGGTTAACAACCAGGCCTGATTTGGGCCAGCCCTGCCCAATATAAATCTGACTAACTTTGGCCCTTACCATCAGAGTGAAGTTGTCAGCACACAGGTTCTAGAGGCACATCATGTCTTGTTGCTGTGCTCAGTCTTGCCATGGTGTATGACGCTTGACAGTAAACTGTCTTCAGCAACCTCACCTTGTTAGCTGAGTTTGGCTGTTCCTCACCCAGTTTTATTCGTCCTACACAGCTGTTTCTGTTTCAGTTAATGATTGTGTTTCAACCTACATATTGAATTGATGATCATTAGCACCTGTTTGGTATAATTGTTTAATCATACACCTGACTATATGCCTACAAAATCCCTGACTTTGTGCAAGTGTACCTAGAAGAATTGATGCTGTTTTGAAGGCAAAGGGTGGTCACACCAAATATGGATTTGATTTAGATTTTTCTTCTGTTCACTCATTTAGCATTTAGTTAATTGATAAATATAATCTATTAACATGTCTATTTTTGAAAGCATTCTTACTTTACAGCATTTTTTCAAACCTGCCTAAAACTTTTGCACAGTACTGTATATATGTATATATATATATATATATATATATATATATATATATATATATATATATATATATATAATATACACACACACACACAATTCTGGTGCCATCCATCTGTATGTCACCCCTACATTTTTCTGTGTGTTAGCTGTGGATGTAGGTCATGGTGAAATTTATTTTCTTTGTATTTATTTCTTTTCTTTTTTTTGTTTTGTTCATGGAACTGGTAACTCTAAAAAAGTGGCGGTGGATGTTACATATCTGCCTGTTTGTTTTGTTTTTCAGGGAGGTGATTATGCTCGAAGATCAGTGCTTCTTGACAGTGACCAGTCCTTGGCGTTCTACTACAGTGATGCCAAGACATTGTATGAAAATTTTCAGAGAGGCTTGCATGTTTCAAGTAAGTGGACACGTCCTTTACTCTATAAATATTTTTACTTGTGGGTGTGGAGGGAGGGGGGGGTGGTTGTGGTGTTGGGGTGGGCTGGGGTGGGCTGGGGTGGGGTGGGGAGCGGTTGGGTTTGGTTGGGGCGGGGTGGGGGTAGGTTTGGATGTGGGCACAGGCGTGCGCCCCCATTGTTGTCGTTGTTACTGACAAATGTTTCTCATTTCCCTTTTGACGGGGACTGACTATTTTACAGTAAAGCAGGCAACACAATCGCTGAACTGTACTGACTTTAAAAGCATTTTGTTTTAAAGATAATGGCCCCTGCCTGGGATCCAGAAAACCAAACCAGCCATATGAATGGATATGCTACCAAGAGGTAAGAACCACCTTTATATGAAAACCCTTGTGTAGTTGAATTGATATATGTCTGTCATTTTCCTAATATAAAACCGAGGCAGACTGCCACCAAATGGAACAGCTCCAGAGGACATGTACTGGCAGATTGCCCTTATACAGGTATAAGAGGGGAAACCCAGACTCCATGCTTGTTTAATGAAGTACCTGATTTCAATCTTGGAGGTGGCAGACAGAGCAGAGTTCCTGGGATCTGGATTAATGCACAGAGGACACACACCGACACCTGACCAGTTCATTGGAATTTTTGCACAAAACAGACCTGAGGTAATATATTGCTTTACAGTAGTAGTTATCTATGATTGAATAGGGATGGAAGTGTAAAAAGTTGTCAGGATGTTAACAATGAAAAGAAAAATTACAGGTACGTTATTTAAGCAGTTGTAGCAACACGTGGGGACGTGTAACGCTATATTTTTCGGAACCCCGCTACTTACTCTTTGAGCCAACAATTACAGTAGCTATTATGAACCAGACAAGCATCAGTCCTCTTATTTTTATCTTTTCCTATCTACAGTAGAAACCATTGGCTAGTAAAGTTGGTTATAAATATAAATAAACAAACAAACAAAATGTGGTTATTTCAGTAGGCTTAAGTCATTTTATTATGTTTTATTATATGGTTGAGGAATATCATAACTCTCAATTTAATTATCTGCCTATTGTAAAAGTAAATTTAATTCCAGCTTTCGACCTCAAAAGTTGTCCAGTTGAATTTCCACATTTTTAAAACTATACCGATTTCATGTCTTGTATTCTTTGGAACCTGTTGTTTGGACACGTTAACAGGCAGGCACGCGAAAACGAAGCTAAAGTGACGTGTTCAGAATCATCATCTAGATAACATTTTAAAAGTTTTATATGATAATAAGACATCCTACCGTGACACAAGCAAGCAGGGGGTATTTCTTGTTTTCAAAGTGGTTGTATTCATGCGAGTGAAGTCATCTGATATATCTCTGTCATTTTCTTTGCTCAGTGGACAATTGCTGAACTTGCGTGCTACACCTACTCCATGGTGTCGGTCCCACTGTATGACACCCTAGGAGCCGAGGCCATTGCTTACATTATCGAAAAAGGTAGGTTGATCGGTTACTAAAGCATACAGCCCATCTGCTTCATTGTCTAAACCACAGTTTCTTTCAAATGAAAACAACCAATGTGCAATGGTTCAGGGTTTAGGAACAATTATAAAATGCAAACAAATAAACCAATAAAAAAGACGGTCTGGTCCTTGTCATTTATTATAGAGTGTCTATGTTTATTTAGCCAAGCTAATACTGAAAATGTATACTGTGTTTTCAGCGGAAATCTCCACAGTAATCTGTGACACACCTGAGAAAGCCCAGCTTCTTCTAGAGTACGCTTCTAAAGGAGTGCACCAGTTGAAAACTATCATCCTCATAGATGTTTTTGATCTTGATCTGGTGGGGCGAGCAAAGAAATTGGGGGTTGAAGTTGTCAGTCTGAGGGAAATAGAGGTGAGTGTTTTTTTTTTGTTTGTTTTACCTTTTATATGTGACAACCAGTGAGAATTACTTATTTCAACACTTCAACAGTAAAGCAAAAAAAAAAAAAAAACAACAACTATCAAAACAAGTTTTGTTTTTTCTAACCTAGTTGCGAGTAATTTATTTGTGTACCTTAACTGTACTTCCCTAATAAAAATACAACGGTATACTAATACAGTAGAATACTAGAACCTATGTATACTGAATGTAATGTGCAACACACAGAAAAGTCATAATTTGTGAAAAGGGTGCACATATTAATTCATTTTCAGTAATCAAAAATGTGTTGTATTGAATCATCTTAAACTGAAATAAATATTTAGTTTTGTATGTAATTTGCTACACTTTTAATAGAAAATAAATAGACCAATAGCCATATTCATTCACGTCTTGCTGTAAGGGGAATGTGGAATTTAATAATGTTACAAATACTTGGGTTAATATTAAATTACAATCTGTTCGTTCTTTTAGTCTGTTGGAAAGGTAAACCGGAAGAATCCAGTAGTAAGTAATATATCAACGTTTTGCTTGCAACTTTTTTTAATAGCTGTTGTAGGAACGTGCAGTTAGTTGACATCAGATTTTGTATTTTTTTTTTTATTTGTAGCCACCAAAGCCAGATGATCTGGCGGTTATATGTTTTACCAGTGGAACCACAGGTAAGTTTTTTTTTTTTTTTTTTTTTTAAACAAAACATACTTATTTACATACTATACTGTATAACATTTCAAAACAAAAGAAAGACTTTGGAAACATTTGTCATTCTGTACGTTTACTGAATGACAATCTAATTAGAATTCAACTGTATACATGAATTGAAGTTTTTGGAAAACGTAGGATATTTTCACATGCAAAGTACTGTATTAGCCTAAGTACGATTTGAAAGACCGGACATTTCTGCGATATAACAGAGACCAATCCAATATAGTGCTTTGTCGAAATGTCAGGTCTTAAATTCAAAGATTACTATCCTATACCTCTATTCAGATTCCCAAAAATGTGCAATCAGCCTTTCCAACAG
Source organism: Acipenser ruthenus (assembly GCF_902713425.1). Classification (NCBI taxonomy): domain Eukaryota; kingdom Metazoa; phylum Chordata; class Actinopteri; order Acipenseriformes; family Acipenseridae; genus Acipenser; species Acipenser ruthenus. The sequence goes on from NC_081190.1 coordinate 60,997,248, forward strand.
CTCATCCTGTTTTATATTATTTTGCAGACATTATTTTAAAATATCACGTTATTTTAAAACTGGAAAACATTTGCTGCTTCAGTATGGGCTATTAACAAATACATACAGACTTTAACAAATGTATTACTTTATCCCTAACTAGACAAATGGATGCATGCAGACTGACTACAGAGTATTATTATTTTCTCTGTTTTCTAAAACAACATGCAGGAATGAAGGTCAAAGTTTGCACATGTGCAGTACGCTATCAAAGTGTGTTTACATGATATACATTTTGTTCGTTTTCGGAATTTAATCGGAAATTTCTAGGTGCTGTTTTCCGAAAACTGACTTTTGGAATATTCTGATACATTTTCCGAAAACTGTGTTTACATGACTTTTGATATCGGAATTAGTTTTCCGAAAATTAGTTTTCCGAAAAATAATGGAATTCTTATGCTCATGTAAATGCACTGATTGACTTATAGTTTATCATTATACTTTTGAATTAACACTGAGTGGTGTGTGTGTGTGTGTGTTTGTTTTTTTTAAGTTATGGATATTTCCATTTTTATTTGCCTTGTATTAATCTCACTGAGCCGTGTGTGCATTTCTTTTTAGGAAACCCCAAAGGAGCGATGCTTACTCACGCAAACATTGTATCCAATGCAGCTGCTTTTATCAAAATAACAAAGGTAAACTCTTACTTACAGGAGTAGGTGGTACATACGTTTGCATAAGTTTGTTTTTTACTATTAAATCAAGCTTAATTTGTATTACAGAAGCATGGTTGGTTTTGCAGTACAGTAATTAATATTTCAAAATGTAGTGATATACACAAATACATGTATTAGTTTATGCTGAAAATAGTTTACAATGTATTTCTTCTGTCTGTATAAGGAGCAACTCGCAGAAGCCTCCTTCACTTTCGCATAATAGGAAGCAGTAGAAGTTGAAATGAGCCAGGGACAGGTTTACTAACACTTTGCCCAATTGCAAAGCACACAAGTCAACTTGGCTACCCTTTTTATGGCGGTAGCAACTTTGAAACCAGAACTGAAAAATGCAACCTTATGCTGTCCTCCACCTAAATGCTTTCTGCATTCCAGTGCTTCCAAGCTCTTTCTCCACTTACTTGTGCTTACTGTGGGGTGTGGGGTCTTTTTTAGTTAATTTTTCTTTCTGTCGCTCTCTCTCCCTCTTTTTTTTTTCCCTCTGGTGTTCTTTTGCTATCAGAATCTGCACGTCCTTACTCCTGAAGATGTAATGATCTCATTCTTGCCTCTGGCCCACATGTTTGAACGTGTAGTTGAGGTAGGCGCTAATCACCTGTCCGGCCTGTGTGTTTGTTTTTCCAGACGTCCTACTGTATAAGCTCCAGTGACACTCATGTGTCCTATTTACCTCTTGCACATATGTTTGAGCGGTTAGTACAGGTATGTAAATACAGAAATCATCTTCACATTACAACTTCTGAGCTTGACACTGTCAAGCAATGTTAAACATGCGTGTCTAATTGTAATTATTGACCAGGCTGTATGTAGGATAAAGGCCTATTCACACTGGACACGCCACGACAAAAAAAAAAAAATAGTTTTGATGAACTATTCACACTGCCTGCAATGCGATGGGCGAGACTGAAACGATGCAAAAAAAAATAAATAAGATTGATGTCTGTTTTTGAGATTTTGGCCTGTTGACACTTGTGTGAAATTTAGTGTTACAGCGAAAGTATCATATTGCAGGACAAATCTCATCGTGTCCAGTGTGAATAGGCCTTTAGGCTTACATTTGGTCAGAAGGGCTTGAAGATAAGGTCATGTCCTCCATATAAAGTACATGCGTTTTATATAAACCAAGGATACGCACATAAAAATGTGGTTCTTATCAAAACAAAGAAAGGTTATGTATTCTGTGATTATTTTTTTAAAAAAATTATCATTGCTATACAGAAAAAGTAGCCCTTTCACTGTCTTATTGTTTTAATCTTGCTCCCTATCAATGATACAGACCACCTGTTTTGACATGGTGTCTCTACGATTGCTGTCTTCTATGATTCTCTTAATACTGGTGGTGTACCGTAGACATCAACCACTTCACTGTCACATTATTGTAAGGAATTGGCTCTGAAAATGTCAATTAAAACAGCAGAAGTTTACAGTCCGGTGCTTCTTCCCAACAGGTTCTACTTTTGTGCCATGGAGCCCGGATAGGATTTTTTCAAGGTGACATCAGACTTCTCATGGATGACCTAAAGACGTTACAGCCCACCATATTTCCTGTAGTGCCCCGTCTGCTCAACAGAATGTTTGACAGGGTGAGTTTTTAACCCTACCGTTGTGTGGCCCATAGATATAAACTTGACCAGGTCAAATACACATTTATTTAAAAACATAATCTACAGAATTAACAAGTAGAACACAACATATTTTCACGCATTGCATGTTTTAAAAGTGGTGAAAAAGGTTTCCTATACTTTTATATAAACCAAATATGTCCGTGTGCTGACAAAAGAAGCATCAATGTAACCGTCAAGTCAAAAGTACTGTGCTTCTAGTAAACTACTGAAATGCTAAAGTGTTATATTTGTTTTGCTTGGGTTTAGATGTGGCATGGACTTCAGCAGTGTTCGATGGCCAATTCTTTTTTAAACATTTTAATACATTGTGTTCTGTTCCAGAACCAAAATTCAGCACTCAGTTGGTGTACCCCAAGCCAGCTCTGTACATTTACATGACAGTGGTAGCTCTGATATTACAACTATGGCAGTAACTTGCTTGTATTTGTAAAGGGCAGCACAGGTACACAGAATTCTAGAACTAGTTTTGTGCAGTCAGCCTAAAAAAAACTGAGTGAGTTGAGATGACTGATGAAGACTGTTTGGGTCAGGAGGCCGACTGAAATGAGGAATGAGAAAGCCATAATATTGGAATGTGACCTATTTATCCTAAAGCCATCGTAAATCTGAAGTCTTCTCCAAATCTGTGGATTGCCAGCAGTCTTAGAAGAATTATTATTTTATTTTTTTAGTTGACCTGGACACACAATGGCATGCCACAATGAAAGTAATTTCAGCTCACCGACAGAATACAGCAGTTTTAACCAAATTTAATTCTTTGTTAGTTTTAAATAATAAAAATAAACTGATTTATCGTTTGTAACAAGATGTACCATTTCCTTTTTTAATTGTGGAAATGCTAACGGTTTTAAGATATTTGGACAAGCCAACACCCCTTTGAAAAGGTGGCTGCTGGACTTTGCGACTAAGAGGAAGGAAGCAGAGCTGAAAAGTGGAATTGTGAGGAATGACAGCGTGTGGGACAAGCTCATCTTCCGCAAAGTACAGGTGGGATTGTAAATCTACTATTTTCTGAATAAAATCCTCATTGGCTGTTTTACAGATCAAATGTGTTCTCCATACTCGCTAGAGCCGTGCTAAAAGATTTTTGTTTTGTTTTCTTCTGGTGTAAAATACACCAGAAGCACAATCCTTATTTAACCATTTTATTTTATTTCATTTATATTTTTTTAAACAGATTGAAGAAGAATTTTTATTATTAGGATTTTTGAATAAGACCAAAGATGTCTGACTAATTGTTTTGAAATGTCTGGTCTCTTCTGTAGGCTAGCCTGGGTGGTAAAGTACAGCTCATGATAACCGGAGCGGCTCCCGTCTCTCCAACAGTTCTGAGTTTCCTCAGGGCTGCCCTGGGCTGCCAGGTGAGCTTTATTTGGCATTTGGCCATTGGAGTTTATAATTGGAACCACCGCTGATGCACACAGACTGCTTTTTGCAGTGGGAGGTCATGTCATGTGGTGTGTTACATTTCAGTAGTATTTAACTGTTGGCTCTTAAGTAATTTGGTTCCCATCCATAGAATCTGCACACAAGTCAGTACTGCCTGCTATTTGATTTACTGTATTACTGTAATTTACTGTTCAATAATTACTGTAATTTACTGTTCAATACAATGTTGTGTTTGTTAAAAAAAAAAAAACCTGACCAAGTTTAGCATTCATTCACTCATTCATTCATTTCTGCTTCCTTTGTTTCTGTTTAGTTTTATGAAGGCTACGGGCAGACTGAATGCACAGCTGGGTGTTCGATGACATTGCCTGGAGACTGGACAGCAGGTAAAATACACCAACATACTCTTTTCACTGATAAAGTAGACCCAGAAATACAGTATTTAGCAAGTATATGTCTTGCCTTGATTTTTGTTTCCTTTCTTTGTACATTTCAAGATTCGAAGATGTGTTACCGATGTTGCAGTGTCTTTATTTTCAAAAGCATCAGTCTTTATCAGAGTTCTGTTTTGATTTTCATAAAACCTTTTGGAAGGGTAGTGTTACTGTATGCTCAAACATGAAAATACAGCTGTTTGACTTAAACCCCTTTTTCACACTGGCACTCCTACCCGAGTGAGCGAGTAAAATGTAACATTTCCTTAGTCATGAGTACTTTCAATAAATCCTGTACATACTTCAACCCCTTCAACTCTAGATGTAAAAAATTATGTGCATGTCAGGCATCATATTTTGAAATAATTTAAATTGCTATTTTTACCCCCGATATTACTATAATATACAATTAGATAGAAAATAAGTGTATATATATATATATATATATATGAAACTACTGTAGTCGTCCCATCCCTAATAATATATATATATATATATATATAGATCTTTTTAAAATCTCAACACAGTTGCACACAAGTACGTACAATCCTCTTTCAAATCAACATGTTATGATTTTGAATATCTTCTTAGGGTCGGTATTCTTGTCATTGCTTGCGCCCCGGCACCTCTTTCTTTACAAATTAAGCACTGCGTGCATGTGTTAGGTCTTATCAGCGTTTCACATTGCACGAGAACGGTCTGTTGTTGCCATGAGAACAATCTGTTGATTGACAGGTTTGAAAGTTGTACTCGCACGATCTCTTTGGCTGTGTGAAAGGGTTATGACGGTATTACACCAGCATAGATTGCGTAATTTCATGCTGTGTGAAAGGGTATTTTACACACTCGTTAAAATGTTTGAGACGGCACAGTAGCTGCATTTCTGTGTGAAAATGGTAATAGTCTAATTAAAAAAGATGCTTTTGCCTGATAAGGGAGGTTTGGAACTTTCAGCAGGTCGGCCTGACCTTTTTATACCAGGAGCTCTCTTTTTCAGACCTTACACAGACTTATTCAAAAGGATACAAAATACAGGATCCTACAACATTAATATTAGCAATGTATGTCATTCTGTAGCATCCAATCCATATCTAATAAGTCAGCTGGTTCACAGCAAGATTTGAATTTGAAGCGGCTCTGCGAACACCACAGCAGGCCTGTGCATCCAGCGTTTTACATCACAGGTGTGGGCGACCAGGGTCTTTACTTGATACCTGCAAAAACTTAAACCTTGTTAGCTGGGCTCCCATCTCTGCATTTTCATTCCCATCATCAGTGGGCAAACTTCAAATAAATTTAAACGGTTTCTATCAAAGAGCCATACATCTCTGCCGCATACACCTTTCACTCAAAAAAGGTACTCGCATCTTGTACAAGGGAAGACGGGTTTTAGGGTCACTCTGTGACAATAATAACTTTTTATTTATGAATATAGACTAACACAAACATCATACACACAAAAAAATAAAACATTCTTTAAAAAAAAAAAAAAAAAAATTGTAAATTAACAATAAACTATTTATTTGTAAACGGTATAATGAATACAAATAGTTTTTAAACAGTAAAACATACAAATGCAAGATTTGCGATGAATAAAAACAATTCTGTAAACAATAACATGCACATTATTACTATATGACGCATCCTCACTTGTTTGTTGGTGAGAGTGCACAGAGGAATGTGAACACCTTGAAAGCACGCAGAGGTGGATGGCGGGGTGTATACTGTGGTGCAAAATCAAAGGATGGTCTCCACATCTTCATCATCGTCTTTCATAAAATAAAAACATATTTCAAAGTTAATGTTTTCAAAATCCCTGATCATGCATCTCTTCTTTACTTTTGGTGTCTGAATCAATCTTATATGTTAACGTATTTTGTTATTTCAATATAAAATAAAAGTAAACAAGTAATACTGAAAATAAACTGTACCAAAATTAAAGTAAATGTCCTGAAGTAGTTAATGATAACTTATGGGGTATGCATTAACTACAGCCTTGCATTTTAACTGTAATGGTCCTTGTAAAACTTGGTCTGGCAATAAAAAACAAAAACAACAATTATTCTTATTTGCTTTATTGAATACAAACAATATAGCTGTGAAGCAAAAATACAAACAGAACTTTTTTTTTTATTATTCCAACGCTGCAGATGGAATATACTAAGAAAAGGCCTGCATGCACATAGTATATATTTCTAATATAAAAATTAAAAAAAAACCTGTACTGATACTGCACTAATGCAAATAAAGAAACGGTAATATTGCATTTCTTATTGGACGCCTTGCAATAGCAATATAAAGCATGCCGAATAACACAGAATATTGTATTTCTTATCTAGATTTGCCTCCCAAAAATGGCTTTGACAGATAGGTAAATTGGTTGGTTAGGTTGAGAGGGACTAAGACAGCGCTGAACAATCCTGTTGCTTATTCACCCATCACAAACAAGCATTGCAAGTAAATGAAAACCCAAACGTATTGGTCACGACCATTGAGATGCCGAGACCCAACGAAGTACATCAAGCTTGATAACATGCAAACTCAAGACGTACTGCAGAATTGCTATGCATACGCATTTAATTTAGACATCATACGTAATTCGTATTTTTTCAATGCATAAAACACCGATGTTGCAGTGTCTTTATTTTCAAAAGCATCAGTCTTTATCAGAGTTCTGTTTTGATTTTCATAAAACCTTTTGGAAGGGTAGTGTTACTGTATGCTCAAACATGAAAATACAGCTGTTTGACTGACTTAAGCCCCTTTTTCACACTGGCACTCCTACCCGAGTGAGCGAGTAAAATGTAACATTTCCTTAGTCATGAGTACTTTCAATAAATCCTGTACATACTTCAACCCCTTCAACTCTAGATGTAAAAATTATGTGCATGTCAGGCATCAGATTTTGAAATAATTTAAATTGCTATTTTTACCCCCGATATTACTATAATATACAATTAGATAGAAAATAAAAGTGTATATATATATATATATATATATATATATATATATATATATATATATGAAACTACTGTAGTCGTCCCATCCCTAATAATATATATATATATATATATATATATATATATATATATATATATATACACACACATATATATATATATATATATATATATATATATATATATATATATATATATATATATATATATATACACACACACATATATATATATATATATATATATATATATATATACATACATATATCTACATACATATATATATAGATCTTTTTAAAATCTCAACACAGTTGCACACAAGTACGTACAATCCTCTTTCAAATCAACATGTTATGATTTTGAATATCTTCTTAGGGTCGGTATTCTTGTCATTGCTTGCGCCCCGGCACCTCTTTCTTTACAAATTAAGCACTGCGTGCTTGTGTTAGGTCTTATCAGCGTTTCACATTGCACGAGAACGGTCTGTTGTTGCCATGAGAACAATCTGTTGATTGACAGGTTTGAAAGTTGTACTCGCACGATCTCTTTGGCTGTGTGAAAGGGTTATGACGGTATTACACCAGCATAGATTGCGTAATTTCATGCTGTGTGAAAGGGTATTTTACACACTCGTTAAAATGTTTGAGACGGCACAGTAGCTGCATTTCTGTGTGAAAATGGTAATAGTCTAATTAAAAAAGATGCTTTTGCCTGATAAGGGAGGTTTGGAACTTTCAGCAGGTCGGCCTGACCTTTTTATACCAGGAGCTCTCTTTTTCAGACCTTACACAGACTTATTCAAAAGGATACAAAACACAGGATCCTACAACATTAATATTAGCAATGTATGTCATTCTGTAGCATCCAATCCATATCTAATAAGTCAGCTGGTTCACAGCAAGATTTGAATTTGAAGCGGCTCTGCAAACACCACCACAGGCCTGTGCATCCAGCGTTTTACATCACAGGTGTGGGCGACCAGGGCCTTTACTTGATACCTGCAAAAACTTAAACCTTGTTAGCTGGGCTCCCATCTCTACATTCCCATTCCCATCATCAGTGGCCAAACTTCAAATAAATTTAAACGGTTTCTATCAAAGAGCCATACATCTCTGCCGCATACACCTTTCACTCAAAAAAGGTACTTGCATCTTGTACAAGGGAAGACGGGTTTTAGGGTCACTCTGTGACAATAATAACTTTTTATTTATGAATAATACAAAATGTTTATTTTTGAATAGACTAACACAAACATCATACACACAAAAAAATAAAACATTTAAAAAAAAAAAAAAATTGTAAATTAACAATAAACTATATATTTTTAAACCGTATAATGAATACAAATAGTTTATAAACAGTAAAACATACATATGCAAGATTTGCGATGAATAAAAACAATTTTGTAAACAATAACATGCACATTATTACTATATGACGCATCCTCACTTGTTTGTTGGTGAGAGTGCACAGAGGAATGTGAACACCTTGAAAGCACGCAGAGATGGATGGCGGGGTGTATACTGTGGTGCAAAATCAAAGGATGGTCTCAGATCCACATCTTCATCATCGTCTTTCATAAAATAAAAACATATTTCAAAGTTAATGTTTTCAAAATCCCTGATCATGCATCAAACTCTTCTTTACTTTTGGTGTCTGAATCAATCTTATATGTTAACGTATTGTTATTTCAATATAAAATAAAAATAAACAAGTAATACTGAAAATAAACTGTACCAAAATTAAAGTAAATGTCCTGAAGTAGTTAATGATAACTTATGGGGTATGCATTAACTACAGCCTTGCATTTTAACTGTAATGGTACTTGTAAAACTTGGTCTGGCAATAAAAAACAAAAACAACAATTATTCTTATTTGCTTTATTGAATACAAACAATATAGCTGTGAAGCAAATAAATACAAACAGAACTTTTTTTTTTATTATTCCAACGCTGCAGATGGAATATACTAAAGAAAAGACCTGCATGCACATACTATATATCTCTAATATAAAAATAAAAAAAAAACCTGTACTGATACTGCACTAATGCAAATAAAGAAACGGTAATATTGCATTTCTTATTGGACTTGCCTTGCAATAGCAATATAAAGCATGCCGAATAACACGGAATATTGTATTTTTTCCAAAAATCCTTCCAAAAATGGCTTTGACAGATATGTAAATTGGTTGGTTAGGTTGAGAGGGACTAAGACAGCGCTGAACAATCCTGTTGCTTATTCACCCATCACAAACAAGCATTGCAAGTAAATGAAAACCCAAACGTATTGGTCACGACCATTGAGATGCCGAGACCCAACAAAGTACATCAAGCTTGATAACATGCAAACTCAAGACGTACTGCAGAATTGCTATGCATACGCATTTAATTTAGACATCATACGTAATTCATATTTTTTCAAAGCATAAAACACCCAGTACGCTTCTTATCTGATGCGCTGATGGTAATGATAATGTATTATTCTGTGCTAATTAAGACCTTGCCTGTTTATCGTCACTCTGATCCATACAAGCGCCTGTTGGTCTGCACTGCACAGAAAAAAAAAACATGGGGCAGGAGGGCAACTCTGCTTTTACAGCACTGCACTCTCAGTTAAACTGCTACACCTGATTTTCCAGGTCATGTTGGACCACCATTGCCATGTTGTACTGTCAAGCTGGTTGATGTGACGGAAATGAATTACTTTGCTTCTAAAGGGGAGGGAGAGGTGAGTAGAAACAACAGATTTTCCTTAACGTTAAAACGAGTACGGTGACCATAATCTAGTGGGCCTGTATGCAGATTCGTTCAATGTGCTTATGCAAATAATGTACATACAGGTCTATCTGCAAACACAATAGAATTTGCAATAAAGCTTTTTTTTCTTGCATAGGTGTGCTTATATTCGCTATGACGTGGTAGCGTATGTGACTGAAAAGCTGTCCAGTTTTCTCTTAAAGCTGTTATGTTGTTATGGTTGTCAATAGGCAGAAAAAAGAGGCAAGGGATGAACTACCATCAGCTAAACTTCATTACAAAGTAAATTTTTGAAGTCTACTCATTTACTAACCTCTGTGCCCCCTACAGGCACTAGTCACAGGTGATTTATAACCACTATGCTACACTATTGGAACAGATGCAGTACCCCGGCTTGGAGTGTGGTATTGTGTTCCCTGTTTTTACCCTTGCTTACTAAATATCTTGGTATACCTGAATTGATTATTAATCCCGCTACAAATACTTGCTTATGTTGTTTTTTACATGCAGTCTGTCTCGCAGTGTAGTGGTATAACAAATATAATTTATTTACTGAAAGTACAACATGTATTTATGGGACGTTTCTATTGTCCATTGTCCCAAAAGTTGATTGGTACAACATTCGATGTGGCTGAAAACCAAACATTTAAGATAATGCAATATGTCCTTTTATATATCATCATTTTGGGTTTTCACTTAATGCAGCGTTGGAATGTTGTTTTATAGGTTTGTGTGAAAGGGGCAAATGTATTTAAAGGCTACCTGAGGGACCCTGAAAAAACGACCGAAGCTCTTGATGAAGATGGTTGGCTGCACACAGGAGACATTGGGAAATGGTTACCGGTAAGGTGACTGCATTGTTCATTTGTATATATATATGTTAAGTCATACAATGTTTTTTGTGTAATATATGCAATGATTTTATTGAGCAATCCATCTCTTTAGGAATGATGAAGTGGTGGTGCTTTTTATACAAAAAAGCTAATACTATTTATATATATATATATATATATATATATATATACACATACAGGTAGTGGACAAAAAAATGGAAACACCAATGTAACGTCACTAAGTAGGGCGTTGGGCCACTATGGTATCCCGCTCTGTGGAGTTCTCGGCGGATCGTTTTTGATGAAACTGGCTGCTCGCGCACCAGGTTGAAATTTGCAGTCAAAGTGTTTACTAATTGCACAAATAATAAAATACATTTAAAAAACACAAATACACAAATGTGTGCAGAGTGATGATTTCAATGTAGTCAGCCTCGTTCAATAAAAACAAATAGAAAATGTTAGCATGTAGTTCTAAACATGGAGACATCATAACTAGCGATGGTCAAAGTGTTTCTGTAAAGTGTCACACTATATCCTTCAGACGCGCACTTCTTGTAGCGTGTAGTATGTGTGTGTTACGTCACATAAATCATGGTGGTGGAGAAAGAGTATGGACTTTCTAACCTGCGTGGAAACCCGGCCAGTGTTATTAAAGGCACAGTATCCATTAGGTTTGATTTATGTATTTTGTCAGTGTCATTTGACAGTGTCCAGTAAGTTTCAAGGCTGTAACGTCAGGACGCCACAGTAACCCACAGGACGCCACAGTGGTATCTCAGGAGGTAGCAGCTCAGCTGCAAAAAACGGCTATTCATGTGATAGACCCCCTCCAGCTGGAGGAAGGGTTCTACTCCAGGTACTTCCTAGTGCCCAAGTGGAATGGTGGCCTCAGACAGGTCAACCTGTATCTGAGCCGAAGGAGGTTCAAAATGTTGATGACGCAACAGCTGTTGCAGTCAATCAGGCAAGGCGACGTTCACCATTCACCGTTCATCCCCATAAAATCAGCGCACAGGAAGTACCTGTGGTTCGCTTTTCAAGGAACAGCGTAAGAGTTCCGTGTCTTGCCATTTGGCCTCTCTCTAGCTCCCTGTGCCTTCTCGAAGTGCATGGAAGCTATCCTGGCTCCATTGAGAGTCAAAGGCATCAGAGTTTTCAATTATCTGGAAGACTGACTCATTTGTCCCCAGCCTCCAGCACAGGCAGAGGCCCACACGGAACTTGTCACTGGACGACAGAGTGCAGAGAGCAGCCGTCTGTTTAGAGCTCTTTCAGCTCAAAAGAGACTTCTGGGCTTGATGGCAGCAGCTTCCAAGACCCTTCCATTGGGTCTCCTGCACATGTGCCCTCTGCAGGCCTGGTTCAACAACAGGGTTTTTCAGCCTGCATTGAACCACGACCGCCTATTGCCAGTGTCTCATCACTGTCTAATGGCACTCTCTCAGTTATAACAGCTTGCCCATCTACGCCTCGGAGTAGGGAAGGGAGCTTGTCACCACTCGGCTGGGACACTGTGTGGAAAGTGTGTGGAACCCCCCTTGACAGGGTCTCCACATCATTGTCTTGGAGCTGCAGGCAGTTTACCTGGCCTTGCAGAATTTTTGCAGGAGGTTCGAGAGAAACATGTGCTTGTCCGTACAGACAGTACAACAGTGGTGGCTTACATCAACCACCAGGGCGGCCTCAGGTCACCCAGTCTCCATCGCGTGGCCCACAAGCTTTTACTCTGGGCACACGAGAACCTCCTCTCACTGCAGGGTGACAAACTGGCGGTGGACCTCCTCTCAAGGAGAGTTTCCAGCGTTTTAGAGTGGAGGCTTTACCCCGAGGTGGTGAGCCTCATTTGGGAGAGGTTCGGCAGAGCAGATCTTTTTGCCTCCCAGGAATCAACCCACTGTCCCGTCTGGTTCTCCATAATAGGCGACGGGGACCTGCTGACGGTATATGCCTTCCCACCACTCGCCCTGCTCCCGCTGTGTGTGGAGAAAATCAGGCAGGACAGGGCCAGGTGCTCCAAGTAGCCCTTTATTGGCCCAGTCAAGCCTGATGCAGCTCCTGACGGCCAGCCGTGGAGACTACCCAAGCGCCACAACCTGCTCAGTCATGCACGGGGGACTTTATGGCATCCTGACCCATCGAGCCTGCATCTCTGGCCCCTGAACGACTGCATTTGAGCCGTCTGGGTCTCTCCAATAGGGTTATTGACACCCTACAAAATGCCAGAGTAGCGTCCACGCGTTCCCAGTACGGGTACAAGTGGAGCGTCTTTCAGACGTGGTGCCTGCCTTGTGGGTTTGACCCCACTACCTGTCCCATGGTAGATATACTGCAGTTTTTGCAGGACCTTTTTGAGAAGGGGAAATCCCCCTCCACGTTTAAAGATCTATCTGGTAGGCATTTCAGCTCACTTCCTGGCAGGACAATTTTTGAAAAGGGCTCAGCAGCTTCGGCCGCCTATGAAGGAACATTATTCCTCACTGGAGGTTAAACATGGTGCTTAATGCACTCATAAAGCCTCCATTTAAGGCCATGCATTCAGCTGAGCTGAAATATTTATCGCTCAAAGCAGCTTTCTTGCTTGCTATCACCTCTGCAAAGCAGGCGAGTGAGATGCAGGCATTCTCCATTGCAAAAGCCTGCTTAATTTTTACCAGGACAAAGGTTACGCTCCGTACCAACCCTGCCTTTTTGCCAAAGATGATCTTGGCATTTCATGTCAACCAGTCTGTGGAATGGGAGGCTTTCCATCCACCTCCTTTCCAGTCTGGCAGGGAGCGATGGCTCCATATGCTCTGCCCAGTGTGGGCCCTGGCATACTACGCTGACAGGCCAAAAAGCTGGAGGCAGTCCAAACAATTTGTCTGTTATGGGGCTGTCCCATGGTCAAGCCCTGTCTAAGCAGTGGTTGTCCAAGTGGATAGCAGACACAGTCAGGACTGCCTATGAGCGAGCCAGCTTACCCCCTCCAGAAAAGCTCACTGCCCATTCCACCAGGGGCATGGCAACTTCATGGGCTTTGTTCCAGGGTGCATCTGTCAAGGACATATGCAACGCAGCAGTGTGGGCTACTCCTCATACCTTTACTAGGTTCTACAGATTGAATGTTGTGGATCCTCAAAACCCTGGCTTTGGAACTAGAGTGTTAAGGGTGGCTTCCCAGTCGACCCTTACAACACAGGCATAGAGGTGAGTTTCTTCTTCCATTTTTTAAATCTAGCTACTCGTTACTGCAGTTCCACATGGTGACACACAAGGCAGGCTCTCTGCTTAGCCTTGTAGCATTCCAGTCGTTCTGCAATATTGCCCTTGCGACGGCTTTGGTACCCATTCGGTAATGGTCACATTTCGTACTTGAAAGGGAACGTTAGGTTATCCTCATAACCCTGGTTCCCTGAAATAGAAATGTAACCATTAATCTTCAAGGTCGCTGCGTCCATGATTGCGGCAGGCTTGAAGGAACAATGACGCGTACATCTGTGAGCGCATTGCTTTTGTGCCCTTGGGGTGGGCCATGACTGCATCACAGGCTCTGCAAGCAGCGTTGTTATATCGTGTTCAGGTTTCAGGGTCTTTAGGAGGTAAGTACCTATACGGTAATGGTTACATTTCTATTTCAGGGAACCAGGGTTATGATAATAACCTAACGTGTTCTCTCTTTCCACACAGAATGGCACTCTGAAGATCATTGACAGAAAGAAGCATATCTTCAAACTGGCCCAGGGAGAATACATTGCACCAGAGAAAATTGAAAACATTTACATTCGGAGTGATCCTGTCGCTCAGGTGTTTGTCCATGGAGACAGTCTGCAGGTGAGGATCACTATACCTGCTGTCAATAAAGCATAATCACTGTAAAACATGTTTACAGTGTATCCTGTAGTACTGCATTAAGTCACTACATTGGAACTTCTCTCTCTTTTGTATCAGGGACAAATGCCCCTTTCTACTAAGTGATCACTTACATAGGTTAAAAAAAAAAAAAAAAAAGTTACTACATATCGCCTAGATAGGTTTACAGCATGTCCTCCCTTAAGTATTTTTTATACATGGATATATCCTGCTTTCCACATGTTCAGGACTGCTCTGTGATTAGTCAGGTGCTTGCACTATTCAGCCCAACCATTAACTTAATTGGATTTACCGTTGTTCAGATACTGCCAAGAAGTTGCATTGCAATGGCCAAACATGGAACTGGAGAAATTAGCTTGAAGTTATGTACATTGCATAGAATACAAAGATGTTTATGTGAATGATTTGATGGGTCTGTTGTGCTTGTTTCAGGCATGCCTTGTGGCAATCACAGTGCCAGATCCTGAGGTTTTGCCCAGCTGGGCTAAGAAGAGAGGGCATGAAGGCTCATTTAAAGAGCTGTGTAATAACAAGGTGAGTGTTTTTTGTTTTTTTGTTTTATTTATTTGTTGTCAGTCACATAGTGTGAGCATCCATATGTATGTGTCACAGAACTGCTTATACAAGTGTGAGGAATTATGGCTGGGGCACTATTAAGAATTATTGAGCATCAGAATCCAGGGTTATCGGGAGATGCTGTCTTTATCAAATGTATGTACTTTTCTCAAAAGCTTTCTTGTTGTATTTTTATTATTTATTGTCTATCCTATTTTCCTCATTGATCGATGAAATGTGATTTTAATGTAATCATTTTTTAAAGATTTTGCTTGTCAAAATTGAGTACTTGATGTCTGTTGTGAAGGAGTCTCTTACACTGCCTAGTAAAGACAATAATATGAAATTTACCTTTTATAGGAAGTGAAGAATGCTATCTTGGAAGACATGGTGAAACTGGGAAAGGAAGCCGGTTTGAAATCATTTGAACAGGTGAGGTGTCATTGACCAGTTTTCCTTGCAAGCCAAGTTCTTGGTCCATCCCAATTTTAATATGTGGTACCCATTCAAAGCTTACTTCTATGAACAGGCTTCTCTTGAATGCTAGACAGGGACTTGCAAGCTACAGTCTCCTGTACTGCAACCTAGTGCTTTTATTGAGTTACTCATATCCTAAAGACATGACATTATTGTCCTTTTTGTGTTGCTTCATACAATGGTGGCATTGTAAATGCAATCTTTTTCCTCTTGCCCTGGTACTAGTAACATTGTTCTTCCAGCACATTTCCTACTATCCCACCCACTTAACCATCTGAAAAAAAGTAACATTGATTATTACTGTACTTCAGATTCCCATACATATAGGAATATCATTTTTTAAAACTGTTTAAACATAGAACTGAACTTTAACCTAAATGGTTTTCTGAGACTGGTTTCTTATCAACTTATGATATATTCATGATATTAATTGTTTTAGTTTTATTTTTTTTCAAGACTTTTTTCCATATATCCCATGTCTGACCAGTGTGTGTGTTTTTTTTCAAATAGATTAAAGATATAGCACTTCATCCAGAGATGTTCTCCATTCAGAACGGCCTGCTAACTCCAACACTGAAGGCAAAAAGAGGGGATCTGAGAAACTACTTTCGGGAACAGATTGATGGTTTGTACTCCAACATCAAGATGTAACCGGCTGGATTCAATGGAAGAGCAGCAGAAAAAGCCAGGAAGAGGCTTCACATCGACCATCGGTCAACCAGGAAAATGAACAAAAAAAAAACCAACTTAAACAATGTTTTAAAAAATATTAGCCCTGCCCACAAGACTGGATTGGTATGGTATAGGAATTAATTTAACAATAGGACCAGAAAAGGAAAGCTGCCTTATCAGTTTATTGTTTATACTTCAAGCCTTACCCTGTCAACGACGTTATGTGTTTAAAATACTGGTATTTTAGTTGGTATATGGGTTTATCAACAGTAACAAGCATTGCAAAATGTTACACTCCATCCAGATCAACTGAAGTTGAATATTTCATGTATTTGGTTGTCAGTCACTGCCCATTGTTACCAGATTATTTTTAGTAATGGGCTAGATTCTCAAAGATATTACTCCAAATTGTAATTTGTGGAATTATCTGAAAGAATAAAAAAATACCATTGCAATTCTAAAATGAATTCCAAGTCCCCAAGTTAAAAGTTTTTAGTTAAATCTGGTTTGAGTGTGTTTCTCCTTTTTGAAAAAAAAACATGCTATTATTATTATTATTATTTGTTTATTTAGTAGGCGCCTTTATCCAAGGCGACTTACAGAGACTAGGGTGTGTGAACTATGCATCAGCTGCAGAGTCACTTACAACTACGTCTCACCTGAAAGACGGAGCACAAGGAGGTTAAGTGACTTACTCAGGGTCACACAATGAGTCAGTGGCTGAGGTGGGATTTGAACCGGGGACCTCCTGGTTATAAGCCCTTTTCTTTAACCACTGGACCACACAGCCTCCTTAATGATGATTTGGAGTAAATAGCTTTAAGAATTTAGCTCATGAGCTCAATTTTCTTTTAAAAATACAAGATTATAGTGACCTATGGAGTGTAACATTTATTTTTTATATCACTTGTACATGTTTGTGAAGGGATGGGTTCTGAGGAATATGAGACACTGCAGTGACCTTTTAAATGTAATTTGAATGCCATGTCTGATCCTTGATTCATTGTAAATATATATTGAAATGTGATTTTTGTACTTTTATTCTGTATGCTAATTTAGAATATTTTATGACACCTGGAAGTGTAAGTTATGTAACTGTGGAGGAGAAGAAAATGATACCATCAAGGCATTCCCTATGTTATAAAATATGATATATGTTATTATAAAATATATATATTTATATATTATAAAAATATATGTATAAAATATTTTGGACCTGTTGAACAGCAAGGGAAATGCTCCAACATGTCTGATGCAATATACAATGGAATTTACTAGTCCGCTTGTGTTGTTTTAGTGACGGAATTAATAAATAATAATAATAATAATAATATTTATATATATATATATATATATATATATATATATATATATATATATATATATATATATATATATATATATATATATAAATGAATTACAATCCATCTTGCACTGGGATAAATCATTTACAGTTGGTCCCATTAATGTCATAAAAAAGCACAGCTGCTGATTAATTAATTTGTTAAATGAAGATTTAATGCTAAAATGTGACGAAAGACAAAACTGTAATTTATGTCCTATTTCGTTTCCAAATGGTTGCTTTAATGTATTGTCTTTGTGTTATGTGTTATAGAAATAACTGCCAACCTACCAAATAAACATTATTTTTGGTGTGTATTTCTGTTTTCTCTTTCATCAATCCTGTTTTTAAAATTTAATTCAGTGTCATTTTATCCTGTAAAAGGCATCTGGTTCTGTAGCTTAAAAGCACATATTTTTTCCACTGAATTCTACTTCATAAAGTATACAATGCTTACAGATTCTATACTATTTACAATTTGAAGCAATTCAGTGCTCAAAAAAAGTGGAATGCATTCTGAAGCAGGCATGGTTGACCTGAAGGTGACTGGTAGTTGAAAACTTAAAGGAAAATATAATACATTGCTGCTGTTCGTCGGTACAGAGGAGTAACGAATTGCGTAATCTGAATTGATGTGTTGTTAATTGGAGACCACTGGAACACTGTTACAAGACACAAGCAACAAATTAATAACAAATGACTGCTGCTTGTAGTGATTAAACCAGTAAAGTCAGCCAGAGCTATCTGTGCATGGCACGGGGACAGGGTGCAGCCATGCAGTATTGATTACAAACATGGCTGTCAGACTAGCATTTAAATGGATGTTTCAATTCTGTACGCTGTGTTCACTACACCTGAATAATCAGGCCACTGCATATGAGCAAGGCAGTGACATCATGACTTCCAGATCGATCTAGCAAAACCAGGAACTCGCTGGCTGCTACTGATTTATTTGTAGTAACAAGCATTGCAAAGTGTTTACACTCCATCCAGATCAACTAAAATGTAATATTTCTTATATCTGGTTGTGAATCACTGCCATTGCTACCAGACTGTATTTTAAGACTCATTTTTCATTTAAAAAAATACACACTAACGGAGTGCAAACAATTGTTGTAACACTGCCGTTTGTAGGTGGTTGTAAATGGTTTGTTTTTTCTAGGGAAAATATGATGTTCCAGAGACCTGTTGCACAGTTAGCACGCAGTAAGTAAAGTATAACCCCATACTGCTGAAAGTTGTAACATAAGTGTATAAAAATGGCGATTAAAGAAGGGTAACGCTAGTTTATATAACCTGTACTAATGACGCGGATGCGCTGGGCTGTATTACTGTCAGAGACGTTTGGTTGGATAGAATTTACAATAACAACTGCAATTTGGATTATATAGCACTTTACCATGTCAAGGCATCTTTAATGCATGCTAAATAATGTTAAATACCAAGTTTCGTGACAATTGGATTAGAGGTTCCCCCGATATAAGTGTGACATGTACGTACTAGCGATAGCATCCCCATCGGGAGATTTTACATGCCAACAGAAGTTAATGTGGGTTTGATTATGAAATCTTCGTTGCTGTATGACTTCTCTTTGTAGATTAATGTTGTTGCACTCCTGTCCGGCAGGTGGTGGTAGATTTTCTGAACAGTTCACAAAATACATCTCGGGTAAAGAAGAACAGTCCATTTTTACATGTGGGGGGAACTGTAACTATAGTACGTTAATACAATTTTATAGTAGGTTAATACACGATTGCACTATTATTTATACTGCAGTGAACATTTTGATTACACTGTTATTTGTTCGTTTGATTATACTATGTTCATATCGTATTGAATTTTTTTTTTTTTTTTTTGCCGACCACCCTACCCCACCCCTTGTTTTGCCCACCCGGTGGTTCATGCAAGTTCCAATTTCTAGCGGGAGAAAAAAGGAAAACAAACAGAAGTACTGTCTGTAAGTACAGCTTTTGTTATATTGGAATTGTCAATTACATACAGATTTAGTGAATACCAGAAGAGGTTAAATATAGTGGATGATGTAAAATGATGAGAATTACCTATGGAAAGCTTTATGTTTTGTTCATGAGATGTGGATAGTTAAAACTAAACGTACAGTATGGTACAGCAGTTCAGCGTAGCATGAAACCGGCAAATGTTTATTATTATTATTATTATTATTATTATTATTATTATTATTATTATTATTATTATTATTATTAATAATAATAATAATAATAATAATAATAAAACGTGCATAATAAACATCTGCCCATTTTACACTAGGCCGAATTGGAATACCATACGGTACGTTTAGTTTCAACTACACTCACATAATTATACTCCGTCTATCTGGAACAGGGAAACGGTGTTATGGTGTTGTACTTGGCTACAGTATTTCATAGTTAAGAAAACTGTTTAGAAAAAAAAAAAAAAAAAAAATAAATAAAAGTTAAAGGATCCTGAAGCTAAAGGCCCTATTCAACGTCAATTAGGCATCAAAATAAAAATCTCCACACCCACATTTTTTGTATGGTTTTCGTGAAAAAAAGCTTTTTCCTAGCTAAAATTAACTGAATTAGACATGTAAAGGTACACCTTTCGATTGTATGAACCAAGGCTTTCTCTGTAGACATACGGTTTCAATAACCTTTCTTACCTTTGTTCCAGGCTGGGTTCCTGTCAAACACAAAATGAGGTATTGTGTATCATTAATGATTTACTACATAATACGCTGCATAACCCATTTGTGAACAATAAAATCAGTTTATATACAAGGACATTCAATACAGTTTTGTAACATTTTATTAACATTTATTTGGCCAATTATGTTGACAGAGATTGACAACAATCATATTGTCATGGCAGTGATTTTTTTTTTTGTATTATTATAATTATTATTATTTTTTTATTCGTATACCTTCAGCTTGATCAGCAAAGAGAATGCAAATGTTGGAGTATGCCATATTTGCCCTGGCACTGTTAGCCATTATAAATTGTTGGATTACAAGGTTTGCTGCCCTCGCTAATTATTTATTTAACAAGCTTCTACATGGAAAATGACAATTTTTTCCCTTTTTTTCTTAACAATGCCAGCAAAACACTCAGACAATTAATTGGCTTTTTTATTGTTGAAACAGCGCCGTTAAAAAAAAAGTTGGATATGGAAAAATCCCTAGAAACATTCAAAATGAATTTGAAGTAAGTTTATGCCTTTTTTTCCCCACTAAATTTAAATCATATACTTAAAATTACATTTGCAACAATAAAATATATACATAGTACAACCCTATTCAGTATTTTTAACACATATCTCTTGGTTGTCTCCAGTGGGTTCCAAAAAATATACAGTTATACATCCTCATGTTTTGCTTAAACTGTTTAAATAACATCCCTGTAATTGTGCTTTTCATTGTTAACATCCTGATAACTGTTTACACTTATAACTTTAAAGCCTGCAGGAAGTGATTTAGAGGACAAAAAAAAAAGCATAACAGCAAGTGCTCTGGCTTTTCTCTTCTGTACCACATCATGGATGGTTATTGCTGTGTTATGTGTTTGACAATGTGGGCAATAATCCTTACACTATCAGTGCACTAGAGCGGACATTTTGAAAAGAGCTTTGAAACAGGCTTTAAAGTTATAAGTGTAAAAAGTTGTCAGGATGTTAACAATGAAAAGAAAAATTACAGGTATGTTATTTAAACAGTTGTAGCAACACGTGGGGACGTGTAATGCTATATTTTTTGGAACCCCGCTACTTACTCTTTAAGTGCTACTGTGTAAAGTAACAATAAACAACAGACTAAAAAATAGAACGTATGCTTTTAATGTACAGCACTGGAAAGTATTCTTTTTTATTTAAAAGATGTGAAATGTTGCTAAAGATCTTGATCGCATGTGTTTAATTACACATTTATGGCAAAAACAGAGCATACAATTTGTTTGAATCATGTTAGCTGTATTCTCATACTTTGTTATCTCCACGCTATTCAAACTGTGTCTTGTATTACACTTTTGCATGTCCATCTTTGTATATTTTGTAGTCAGACACAAGGAATGACATATATTATGAAATTGCACCCACACAGAAGTTCTCGGAGACTCCACCTCGTGTGACTGATATCTCATCAATTACGAAGAGTAGCTTATTGGAGGAGGAAGATAGTAATCTTTATGGTTAGTATCAATCTCTGTTCTTTTGTTTTAGAACTGTTTGTAGCGCAGGGTGAGCCACGCAACCATCGTTCAAATCCCATCTGTACCAATTAGCTGATCTTGCCTGGGGAGCTAGACCAGGATTTGCACCACCTTTGCATGGCTCAGCCTAAACTCCAAATGGCAGTGTTTTTAAGGTCAGCTACAAATAAACTCCTGTATCCCTTTTGTTACATTATTCTCTAGATAACCCTCTCCACAGCACTGCACTGGAGGACGAGAATGGTACACAGAAGAAACATGAAACAGTGTCTCACAATAAGCCTAAGAAAAATAAAGCAGTGTCTATGAAAAACAAGGGAGTTACTAGCAAGACAATGAGACCTGTGGCAAAGACACAAAAAACAACCTCACGGTAAACTAGAAAATGATTTGTTCCCATACCACTCTAATTAAAATCATAATGGATTTGAATGCCATGAAGTCAGTATGTGACTTTGTTGCTGCACCATACAAACATCAGCCCGAGGAAAATAATTCAGACTTTTTTAGTTATAGCTATAGTTTCTAAATTTTCTAAGTCGTGAGTAATAAACTAAACAAGCCGATTTGTTATATCTGTAAGTGGGTGTGGCAATGCGCCCCGCCCCTGTGTGCATTTGTGTGTTATGTGTTGTATGTTGCGTGTGTTAATGTTGGTGTATAGTCATTGGTACACGGGATATAAACGGGTCTGTGTTTCACGTGTATTAATTCTGTGCAACCCCGTGCTCACATATTACATTTAACCAGCACGTGAAGTGATTTGTGCCCTCCTCGTGCCTAAATACAAATCTACACTTTTAAATACATGTGAAACACAGACCCGTTTATATCCCGTGTACCAATGACTATACACCAACATTAACACACGCAACATACAACACATAACACACAAATGCACACAGGGGTGGGGCGCATTGCCACAGGGCTTATGAACAGTTATGTTTTCATCTTCATTCATTGGTAATTTTGAGAGTTGATTTCTGGGGTCGTATCCATGAGTAACACTTTGTGCAAACTTTGCACGTTTCTAATTATTCGTCCTGGAAGATAAAAAAAAAAAGTAGTTTCATCATGATTGAACTTGAATTTTCCCAAAGAGAATATGATTGCTACAACAGTGTAATAAGTTCAAGAAAACATGAACAATTCCAGTATTGTACACGATGTACTACTGTACTTATAAGGCAGAAATGTTGAATGTGTGCTCATATAATAGTATTGACTACGGCTGCAACGATGAATACTTTTTGACCTTCGAAGGTTCGGTACAAATTACCAAAGGAAGGCGACGTCACCATAGCTACTTGTTTCTGATTGAAAATCCTATTATTTTACGGGTAATCCATATAAATGGAATAAAACATTAACGTGTAGTCTAAAATACGTTATATAGAACACTAATCCTGTTTTTATAATTTAAATAAAAATAAAAATGTACGTTGTTTATTTACACGTAATTGAAGATGTTTGCGATACATACAGTAAGCTTGCATTGCACTGCAGCGGACGTAGGTAAAACAAAGCTTTATTTAACAGTCACCGTTCCAAGCAGGTTATCAGTCACATTATCCTACTAATATTAATAATAATAATAATAATAATAATAATAATAATATGAACTTACTGACCCAAGAGTCGCTTGCACAGTTTGCATTCAATTTTTTTTTTGGTCGTCTGGGTATTTAACAAAAAAATCAAACAACAGAGGGGTTTCGAGACATTTATTTCAATACAGCTTAAGCTATACAACGCTTTGCTGTCGAGATGGAGAATGAAGAAATTAATGGTTTTCTCCTGGATTACATCAGCTGGAGGTGGGAGGGACAGACCGTGCTCTGGTTTTGAAATTAAAATTATTAGTGTAATCGTATATTTTGTATGTTTCAAACATATTCTACCATAGCACTCCAATTTACACTGTCTTGTACACTAGATATTGAGTACTGTACATATTTTACTGAAGCACTACAACCGCTATAGGTATCCACCGTGCTTTGGATACTATCCCCTGCTCCATACACGGCAGTGGCGCCATACAGAGTTGCTACGTATAACGATTTGGTAGTGGATTTTAATACAACAACTTTTGTTTACGTAATATGCATTATACAAATCAAAAGATCGACTTTGAAAGACATTTAATGTGTGATTTATAGTATTCATATATTGTCAAACAGTTTCTGTTAACAGAAAAAAACCCAAAATAAATAAAACAGTGTGTCAGTGGTGTCTGATGAACCTTCGAAGGTTTAAAACAATCTTTGAATCGAACCGTCGAACACAGCCCTAGTATTGACACAGATCAGATGATCCAGTTTGGGTTTTCCCATGAGTTAAAATGTTCATACAGTACATGTACTTTTGCTTATGACTGAAAAAAAACCCCACAGGATCCATATGTAAATATAATATTTTTCAAATACATCTGTATATGTTCTGTCTATACCCCTTGGCTAAATACTGTCAAGCCAGTCAATTAGTAAGCCTCCCAGCTAAAGCAAATACTATTCTGAGAAAACCTGAATTAAAATAAACATGACCTTGCAGTATGTCTTCCCATTGTAATGGTAGAGCAGCTGTGGTTGGACTGGTTGTCACATGATTATTGTAAACCTAACCAACCATAACATGCATTTATTTTCATAATACTTCAGTTATTTTTAGACCAGTAAAGGAACCTTTAGTCAAGTCCAAATGTAATTGTATTTTTTTTATTTATTCTTTGTCATCTGTAGCTCACTGAAGCGTCTTTCTGCAATGCTGGAAAGAGAGGATAGTAGTGATTTGGAAAGTGAAGCCTCGATCAGTGAAGCTGATTCTGTAGACAATGTAAGGTTGGAAATGGAGAACAATGCATCACTTTTTTCCCCTGATAATTAATCAATGAATCCATTTTAATATATTAATCACACAAGTTTTACTCAAAGAAAAAGAGATAATTAGCATGACTGAATTTGAATTATTGTTCACAAAATTGCACAGCAGAAAAATCTGTAGTTCCTAACATTCCTTCAGAATTGTAATTATTTCCCCCACATTTACAGTCTCAGACAGATACCACAGAAAAGTCTGAACCAGAACAGAGCAGAGCAAAGGCAGGGATGAAATCTGCTGCTGTGAGCAAACCCAGAACACGAAGAAAACGGACACAGAGACTGTCCCCATCTGTAGAGGAAAGCTCAGATGAGGAAGCTTCTGACGTGGTGAGCAATCGTGTGTTCCTGATTCTTTCCTGGTTTTTGCATATATGCTGTTAATTTTACTAATTAGAGACTTAATTGTTGCTTTTACAAAAATCCACAACAAAAACTGACCTGATATATCAGTGTTACCTTTACGTGATACAGGACACTGTGGGTTTTGTGTATAAAACATAGTTTTGGTTACTGTCGATTTCCACCTTTTTTAACAATATGTCCACAGCTGTAGTCTGATTCATTCAGTGAAGTTCTATTGAAGGTATACAGGTAGCCATAAAAACTAAACCATTTCACTCCTATGTCGTTTTAACCTCTTTTCATATGAATGATGCTGACCACATACTTTGAGATGGTACGCAGCTGTCCTGTAGACAATGTAAGGCTGGAAAGGGAGAACAGTGTGCAGCTTTTATTCCCCTTAATAATGAATCATTTTTAACATATTTATCAGACGTTTTAATAAAATAAGAGATTCATATAATCAATCAGTACAACCTGAATTTTAATTAGTATTAACAAAATTGCACACCAAAATGTCAGTCAAAAAGCTCTCTCAGTAAGTCCTAATCAATGATAAAGCTGTTCTGAAATTGCTAACTTGGTTGTGCTTAGTCTGTGCTTAATGTACAGGGAACCGTTTGGGGTAGAATGTTTTACTACCCTACAATATTGAAAATGGGATTCAAAACATAAGTAGCCCAGCAGAAAAATGTGAAGTTCCTAACATTCCTTCAGAATTGTAATTATTGTCTACACATTTACAGACCCCTCGGTCACAGGCTCAGACAGATACCACAGAAGAGTCTGAACCAGAACAGAGCAGAGCAAAGGCAGGGAAGAAATCTGCTGCTGTGAGCAAACCCAGAACACGAAGAAAACAGACACAGAGACTGTCCCCATCTGTAGAGGAAAGCTCAGATGAGGAAGCTTCTGACGTGGTGAGCAGGGATGTGTTATTTGAGCGGCAGAAAGAGATCCCAAGTATAATACCATCATGGAGATGTTCTTTCTGGACAGTGACATGCTTAATCCACAGTAGTATTACAAGTAAACAATTAGACAAACATTTCAGGTCTTTCCCTTTGCCTTTGTGTTATGCGGCTGGTGTAGGAATGAGGTGAGCTGGCTTAAGGCATTAAGTACCGCGCCTCGTTCTCGTATCTTGCTAACAGTCCTATGTATTGTCTGATTACAAAATGTCGTTGTCAAATGCAGTGAAGCTAAATGCTGAACTAACATCTGACTTTCTTGAACCCTAAAATGTGTCATTTTATTTTAATTAGAAATGTAGATGTCAGGCTGAAACAACCACTGTTTATACTTTATTTTATATGTCTTCAGTTTATTTATTGCCCGCCAATAAAATAAATACTAACTCAACAGAGAATCTGTCCCCCTGTCTTAACACCTTAATCAACACTTTAAAACAATATTACTGCATGGCTGAGGCTGGCAGCACATTGTCGTACAGTATGTTACGAAAACAATTATGAATCCACATGCATTCCTTGATAACTTTTGCAATAAAAATCTAATTAAAACACAGAACAATATGAAATTGACAGGCAAAAAAGTAAACAGACCAAACCAAATAGAAAAATGTACTCTGTAAGTCTAAGCAAGAGTTTTCCATTTATGGATGAAATCAAGGGGACATTTAAAGTTTCAGCATTTTTGTAAGTGCACAGTAAAGTAATCTTTGTCTCATTTACAGGGTCCTCAGAGTTCAGATTTGTCAGCACAGTCACAGAGAATCGCCACAAAAGAGTCCAGACAAATGCAGAGCAGAGCAAAGGCAGGGATGAAATCTGCTGCTTTGAGCAAACCCAGAACTCAAAGAAAACAGACACAGAGACTGTCCCCATCTGTAGAGGAAAGCTCAGATGAGGAAGCTTCTGACGTGAGCAATCGCGTTCCTGATTCTTTCCTGGTTTTTGAATATATTCTGTTAATTTTACTAATTACAGACTAATTGTTGCTTATACAAAGATCCACAACAAAAACTGACCTAATATAGCATTGTTATCTTGAAGTGATACAGAACACCGTGGGTGTTGTGTAAAGAAAATACTTTTGGTTACTGTCTATTTTCTCTTTTTTTAGCAATTTTATCATTGGTCCACAGCTGTAGTCTGATTCATTGTCAAGTTCCATTAAAGGTGTACAGGCATCTGTAAAAAGCAAACCATTTCACTTCTATATAGTTTCAACCTCTGGTCATATCAGTGATGCAGACCACATACTTTTAGATGCTACACAGCTGTCTTCCATGATTCTTTTGGTATTGCCAAATGAAAATTACTCCAACTGTTAACTGTACTTTTTTAATTTTATACTTTCCAATTTACAACCACTACTCGTATATGGTTTCTACCATCCCAGCTGATTAAGTTGAGTATTGTTTGTTTCCAAGCAGTTCTCTTTGTTTAACAGGAAAGTTCTAATCCAAAAAACAGCTCAAAGCCTGTTGGGAAGAAGAAGACAAAGAAACCTTCATCTGCATCTTTGGGTAATGTGTGACTGCAAACTTTGGGTCTGTCAAAAGGGGGTGTGGATGGGGATTGTTGACATACACATTCAAATGAAATAAAGACTACTGCTACTACTGATTCTTATTATTAAATTACAGTATTTGAGAAACTTGGTTCTGATCTAAGCATAAAGTGTATGTATATATTCTTCTCCAGCACATACTTAATCATCAATTAGGCTACTTGTTCCAAGGAACCAAACAGTTAAATATTGAAAACATTTGAACTTGAATCTGTGCATTGTTGTGCATTTTTGTAAAACAAAAAAATGGGGCAGATCTTAAAAGTGCCAACACAGCATAGTCAACTCACCTTTGTAATAATCAAAGAAAGGGAGTGTCACCGAGTCAAAGAACTAACACTTTATATTGATTTTTGGGCAGAGCAAAACTGTTCACCAGCATTTGGTAGATTGCTTTAGAGACTCTTTCTGTAGATTTAGGCACAGGAAAATGCACAGTATACAGAGGTCATGGTTTTGGTCTCCACCCACAGAACAGACTAGAACTTAATTTTAATGAATTCACTGAGCTGGAAATAAGAATGCAAAACACTTTGATACAGTTCAGGTTCTACTTGTTACATGTACAATGAACTTCTACATGGGATGGCTTAAACTACTATGCAATGGGGGTGTTAATTCCATCCCTAATTGATAAAATCCATTCAAAATAAATAGTTAGTTGATTAAAACAACAGCATGTACAGTAAGCATTGCATAGTTCCCTCTGGTTTATCATCAGAATACAAACTTCCCACATTTGAATGATCTTCCGGGTGTGATGGTGTCAAGGATAGATTACATTGTATTACATTTTTTAGATGAAGCTGGACCCTCCAAAAAGGTTAAGAAATCACCAAAAAACATGACAGAGCTTGATGTGGTGCTGGATGTGTTTCAGGGTTTTGTGTCGGAGTACAAGTAAGTCTTTAAGACCCAGCTAATCCTGACTGGGCTGATTTAAAAAAATAATAAAGCCTTGTAAAATAGTTGAAAATCTGGTTTATCCACTATTTAAAAATGTGCCTTTTTCACTGATAAGATTGGCTTTTTAATAATCATTAAAAACAGGGAAACAAAACTTTACACTTGGCATATACTGTTAGTTTGAAGGAAAATTATACTTACAATAACTTGAGATCAAAATGTCTTTGGATCCCCTTATGAAGGACTTTCCAAACTACACTTTTAATATAAAAATGAAGCACAATTACTGAGGACAGAATAATGTGTTCTTTTGATGATTGCATTCAAATATGTCCAGCAGAAATAATGTGTCCTGGAGGTGTTTTTGGGTGAAAGTGATGTTTTTAAAAAAGTAACTGTTCTGGATAATTATTTATTTAACTTGGACTTCACTCTTTTTAGGGAGACTGTTGAATCCAGTGTGTGCAGAAATGCAATAGAGAGACTGTACAACAAGGTTTCTGATCACCTTCTTGAAACGGTAACTGTTTGATACTTTCCATTTTGTATACTGTTTATACTAGTATTTACCACCTTTCATACACAGTAAATAATTCATATTTGAACATGCGCTACTGAAGCTTTTACAAGTCAATTTACGTTACATGAAATTGGATTTAGTTTTATTTGTAATTTAATAACTTATGTTGTACACACATTTTCTCTTAGGATATACCGTATTCCTTCGAATTTAAGATGCACTTTTTAAACTTTTTAAATTTGAGTAGTGATGCATGAATTAAAATCTCCAGCAAAAGGCCCGACTACATTATTATTATTATTATTATTTATTTCTTAGCAGACGCCCTTATCCAGGGCGACTTACAATGGTTACAAGATATCACATTATTTTTTACATACAATTACCCATTTATACAGTTGGGTTTTTACTGGAGCAATCCAGGTAAAGTACCTTGCTCAAGGGTACAGCAGCAGTGTCCCCCAACTGGGATTGAACCCACGACCCTCCGGTCAAGTCCAGAGCCCTAACCACTACTCCACACTGCTGCTGTTTATTTAACATATCTTTATAGTTTGTATTAGCTCACACATGATCTTATTTCAGTCAGAATGAAACCTTTGTCCTTGAGGTGGAAGGTGTAAATGTTGTAGACTGCCTGTAGAATGCGGTCGCATTTTTTAAAAATATATTTTCTTTATTCCTTACAGTATATTATCTCTTACTTTCTGGTGAATTAAACAAATTACAGTTTTGCTTATTACAGATCCAATATGCTTTATCTCAAAAACGAAGCCATTATTTAAAAATATTTAAATATATCTTTAAAATGGTTTTTCAAGATTAGCGTCAGTTAAAAAAAAAAAATAATAAATTCAATACTAGAAGTTGGCAGAAGGAAATGTTCAACAGAAAATAAAATCATGGATGTTGATAGATAATTATTCCCTGTAATTTTGACACAGCTTAATTATAAATATATATTTTTTTATTTTCAGATAACTGAAGTGAAAGAGTGCACAGAACTAAAAAAGAAAAACACAAAGGTAACAACATGCTGGACTCTATATTGTTGGTGTTATCTCTAGCCTGTCTTTAATTGTCAGATATTGCTGTTATAGCTTAAACTCATGAAAGATTTATGAACTTGGGCTGTGCTTGAACTACTTTTTCATTTTATATATATATATATATGTGTGTGTGTGTATCTATATATATATATATATATATATATATATATATATATATATATATATATATATATATATATATATATGTACACACACACTGCTGTGCAAAAGTCTTAGGCATTTTGCACATTTTTCTTGGGGGGAGGGGGGGGGGGGGGGGGGGAATATACTACAGAATCAACCCGCGCCACCCTTGTTGAAAACCACGAGTAAATCTGTTGGATTAGCTAGTACAACACTTCATATTAGCTGCTCATGTATAGTTTACTTTGAGTTGTGATCACAAGTTTTTGAAGATTCTGATCAAAGTAAATTAAAGATTGCTAAATGACAAGCTTGGTTTCTTCTCAACCAAACTAAGCTGTATTAATAACAGTCGAAGCTGTTATAATAGTGGAAAAACACTAGTGGAGGCTTTGAGTAAATTGTTGATGCTCATAACATTGATATATATTGTAACTTCTGAATGTGTCTAAGACTTCTGCACAGCATATATATATATATATATATATATATATATATATATATATATAGACACACAATAAAAATCTAAAGAATCAAATGACTTACTGTAAAAAAAAAATCTGAATCAATGGAACATTTTTCTTCTTGAACACACTGGAATCTCCACCCTTCCTTAAAAATGAGTTTATTGTTCTGTTTCATTGATTAGATTGTGAATTCTATTAATAAGAAAAGAAGACACCTGATTGAAGTTAAAAGTAACTTAATAAAGTAAGTTATACATTTTTTTAAGGCTATTTGAATGTGGTGGTTGTTTTTACAAAATCTCAGAATCAAACACATAGATGGAAGTTACCATAATACAGTACTCCGTCACGTATCCGACTGCGGTGGGACCAGAGTAAGAAGGAATTGTAAAAAGTCGAATAAATGAATCCTGTTTTAAATACCATTATACACAGCTGTAACAATTACTATGTTCACACAATTATTGTTTTGAGATTCAGCTTTTATTAGGGAGCTCCCCTAAATCCCTTGTTTATAAAGATACAGGGCATTAATGCTTGTGACAAGGTAGCCGTCTGCAGTGTGGGTGTGTGCATTTATTTACATATCAACACACTGAACAGCTCATGTGACACTACCAGCAATAGCAGCGCACGCACATACAACACAGTGTATGAAAACTTTGGTGGAATCTCTGAACTAATCTTCTCTGTTCAATAATAAATGAACTCCGACTACTCGCCTGGCTGTCGGCGGTTTCGACTTGCTTACTCACTCTTCAGTATCCAACCCTGGTTCTGGTTGTGTCTCACTCACTCACACACACACTATGCTGAAGAGCTTGATCATGGCGGATAAACTGTTAGGGCCAATATGTGACGTGTGGATACGTGACGGATTACTATACATTACATTGCAGTGTCAGTTATTTACTTGCTTCTGTTTGAGCCCTTATTTTACTACAGTAACAATCCAGCAAACAATAAAATACTCTAGAACTGCAATGCAAAACAAAAATGCTAACCAGAATGTATTGTATTGATATTAGTGTGACATTATTCCCATTATATAAAAAAATTAAAAAGAAAATTGCTGATTTCTAAAGCCAGATAATGAATAGGCATCTCTAATATTTGGGGTAGAGTATTGTAACAATGAGGTTCTACTTGATACACAAAATCTTGCTTTGCCATTGAAGTTCCCAGGTTTGAGGTAGGGAGAATGATAACATTGTTGTGCATGCATATCATTTAGACAATTTAGGTAATTCAAAGGCTTGACATGGTACTCCCATAAGGTGTTTTTTTTTTTTTTTTACAGGAGGGAAATACATCTGAGAAAAGTCCAGAAAGAGTATGCAGAACTGAAAGACAGATACACAGATCTGAAGAGTGGCACTACATTTTTAGACGACTTCAAGGATCTGCAGATGCGGTATTTAGAGCACAGAAATAACAACCCTGGAGAGAAAGAAAAGGTAAGGATTGAAATTCACTAGGAAACACTGGAAGCAGTTTGTTAATTACTAGTACATTTAATGAATTCCAATGTTAGTATGATTAGTGCACTCTTTAACATAAATACAATATGCATGTTCATGGAGTGGTTTTCCATCTCCAAATAAAGGGACGCCTTGTACAGATGTACTCAGTGAAAGTCCATGTAATTATATGTTTGTGACAAATAAATAGAAAATATAGGAACATATGTACACTGTTGATTTAACATTTATGTACAGCAAAGATGTGACCTAATTTGCAAGTTTTATCTGCATTGGATTGGACATGGTCATTGGTCTCCAGAGAAGTGTTGATTTTCTTAATGTAACCATTACAAATTCTGTCTTCAAGTGCTGCTGCTTGATCCATCTTACTGAAATCCTGAACGTCTTTTTCTTTTCTGTTCTAGTATGGTCTATCCAGCCTTCCTTCATTACTGCTGGAAGCACGGGGTGTTTTGGGAGCAGAAGAGCAGCTCCAGAATATCAACTTTAAACTACAGCAAGCTATTGGAAATTAGGCAAAAGCTAAACCGGACCATACCAATGGGTGTGTATATATATTCCCAAGTACATGGGGCACGCTCATGTAAATGTTTCTCCGCTTTAAATCACGCTGTATATTCTAGTATTTTTAGTTCTATGTCCCAATGAGCACATGTCAAAATCTACAAAAATCCACCTGCTTTTTTTGCTACCGAGTCTTTCCGTCTCAGTAGCAACTTTAAAATGATTATACTCTTTTTTTTTTTTTTTTAAACTGCTGACTTTTCAAAATACAAATTTAAAATACAAATAGTAGAAAATGAAACATTTTAACAGGAATCTGATTCTTGTATGTCTAACCCTAGGAGTACATTATAAAGAAACATTCTTGTTTATTTAAACTACCATGTTTTTTATTTTACTTTTTAATATGAAGTGTTGCATTTAAATCCTGGTCTTTACAGCATTTTAATTTGCTGAAGACTCGTGTTCTATCAAAGCTTCAAGTAAAAGTTTGTCCGGGATTTCTTCAGATTGTGTGCCTTTTTGTCCCTTGACTACAACATAACTTTGCTCAGTGTTCTCTAAAGCCTCCAGATAAGACTCATCATCCAGCCAGTCGTCCCATTCTGTAGGGGGATTCCCAGACGGGACGGAATCATCATGAGACAATTCATCAGCAGTGTTTGCTTTCTTTGCTGGAAATGTACTCTGACTTGGTTCAATGTTGCCAGCTTCATCCATGGTATACTCAAAACCCTCTGCTTCCTTCAAAACAAATTTTATTTATAAGCTTTTTTAGGTCTTCATATGCAGTGAAGTATAACATACACATTCAATGTATTTGTGTACATATTTATAAGGTTGTTAAATTATAAAGCCATATAAAAGTTTAGAAACAACCATTTGGATTTGTTTCTGTGATTCATAACCACCACGTGCTGTACAGTAAATAGTTGCAAGAGTTTGCCTTCAGAAGAGGAAATAAGCAAGTGTGCATGTAGCTGAAACTACATTATGAGAATGCAAGCAAAATATAGTGACAATATTTTGGGGATTATTAAGTGGTAGACTTAAGACGTATT
This sequence comes from Acipenser ruthenus, assembly GCF_902713425.1. Classification (NCBI taxonomy): domain Eukaryota; kingdom Metazoa; phylum Chordata; class Actinopteri; order Acipenseriformes; family Acipenseridae; genus Acipenser; species Acipenser ruthenus. The sequence goes on from NC_081190.1 coordinate 61,030,947, forward strand.
CTCTGCAATAAAAACGTGTAACATACCATGGGGTCTGGCCTGCTTAGCATATGATAAACAAGAAAGAATATAGACTATATAGTACTGTTCAAAGCCATTCAAATCTAAGAATAGTGGCACACTCCTATAATACTGACCTCTGTGATGAGATAATTTAGGCAGACCACATTGGGTAATTGATAACCTGGGGAAAAAAAAACACACACATAATTGCCACATCAGAATCTGAATATGTTTAAAATATAAAAAATAATAATAAGATAAAAACATACTTTCAGATTTATATTTTTCTGCCCTACAAACAGGGTCATGGCACTTCTGGTACCAAACTTCTTTTTTAAGATCTACAACAATCCTGGAAAAGGTAACACATGTTTAATTTCACAAACTGTAGGCAACAAACAATCTTAATCAGATTACTAATAAATGAAATTTATGCTTAACTGCAAGAATGTTTATTGTTTATTTATATTTAAAAGATAAATCTACAGGTATTAAATGTTTACCAACAGAATCAAGATCCATGAAGTGTACTATACTTGGCATTCCACATTTCCGGTTTCTGAATTTTACTGAAAAATGACAAGATTTCTTTTAACTGAACCTCGGTTTTTACTGATTTATACCTGATTTTTAGTCTACTATTCAGTATTTTCCCAGTACTATTTTCTAGAAAATACACAATATTTGGATTAAAATGCTGTTTTGTTTTGACTCTGACATTGTAATAAGCAGCCCTACACTGACCTAGGATACAGCAGTTACCTTTAGATGTCAGAGGACCAAATAACATTCAAATGTCACACGTGACTGGTTCTGTTGCTTCACAAACACATTATCACCTGATTCTGTTGGCCAATCAAAGTCCAATTATTGTGGAAAGTGCTGGGCGTAGTAACTAGCTTGATCAAAAACTAAATTGAAATGCTTACATGAAAATATAATATTTTTAGTGGATGAGGAATGGGGAGAAAACATAAATCAGTTTATGAACATTCAAAAGAAAACTAATATTTCAAAGTATACAAAAAGCCAAATAGCAGAAGGTACATGTTCACGCAGACAGAATAAAAAAAACATACTGAAAGTAAGCGACACATTAAACTAAAACAAGAAAGTGAACCGAGACAAGCAATCCATTTCTGTGGCCTTTACATAGGCTTTAAAAAAAAGAGTGGAGAATGACTGTTAATGAGTTTGTCAGAGCTCTGTGCTTTGCTGGACAGCCACTGTTTATTTCAGAGGGGTGTGGTGACTTTGTGCGACAGTACTACTAAAACACTGCCTAACGCTGACAATCTTACTCAAATATTAAAGAAAATGATGATGCTTTAGTTGGTAAGTTGGTAAAATGTCCAGTGTGACTTTTGATGCATCTCCCGATGCCATGGACACTCCAGTTCTGTAAATTCTCTTTTCTTTTTATGATTTCAAGGCAAATAAACCAGGCTTGTTTTGTGCTTATGTACCGTTCATACCTTCTGCAGATACTAGCTCTGTCAACACAGCAATTGCCTTAACATTCGCAAAGTACCAGCTAACTAAGTACACAGGTTCTGCTTCATCATACATGGCAAAATTTGCCAGGGACAGTGAACTTAATCGGAAACCAGAACTGCTACGCATCATATTCCACAAGTAAAGTGTGTATACTGAGAATTTTATTTCCCAATTTTTGCCGACGTTTCAATTAAAAACACATTTTTACCGATTTTATCCCCATTGTAATATTTGTAAAATAAACTCTTGAGAAATTCCAGGAGAAAAATGTATTAAAATAAAAACCGAAAATGCAGAACACTAAGTATACTGTACACACATAGTAAAAAAAATGTAATCAGTTTCACTCACATAATGTTGTTGCTTTTATGAAACCTGCCAATGTTTTGACACCAACGGTAGTTTAAAATGTCGTAAACAAGAAGTTCATCCAAGGAAAAGTATTTCCACTGCCTTATACCTGTTGAAAGGGGAAGAAAATAAATTACACGCTTTGTTTACAAACAAATCATACAGTAGTATAAACAAAGTTACTTTAAGCTATAAGTATATGCTTACCTCCTTGAATGTTGTCTTTGTTTACTAAAGAAAGGACAAAGTTATCAACTTCTGGATAAGGTGAATGCTGATGCCCTACAAAAGAGTCTGTTAGAACAGCATGAAAAACACAGTTAGCATTTTAATAACAAGGAAAAAAGATAATGTCAATGATATTTTGCAGCCAACATTAACCATGTTTTACTGTCATGTTTTCAATTACTACTCTGCCGTTGGTTAAATGTGAAAAATACAAAAAAAAGGTAACAAATCTTAAATCTATTGAAAAAAAAATCACAAAATCAGGTACTCCACTAACCAAAATATGTAAATAAACTAAAAATATATTACCTAGTTGGTTAGTAGATTGAGGCACATAAGAATGAGGACATGTTTTTTCTGTCTGCGGATATTCACATCTGAGAATTCTCAAATTGTCTGAGAACCTAGGAACAACAACGTCAAGTCAAGACTACACCAAAAACCTACCAATATCTTTAAAAAAAGGATTGTTAAATATTAAAATAATCTTGATTACTGGATATTATAGTAATCTGAGATACAAAACGTTATAGTGTGAAGGAACTGTACCTAACATTGCTCACTAGAGAACAAAGAAAGATTTCTTCTTCTTTGGTTACTTGCATCTGTGGTTTAGGGATGAACATATTGTCTTCTGCCACTTCAAAAGCAGCGTTCTTTCCTAGTTTGGATGATTTGTACAGGCGGAAGTTTCTGTTTTTTGTATAGACTCCTAAAGAAACAAGTGAAACAAAAACAAGTATGATTAGCAAGTTACTATAACTGGTAAAATCAAAGGTTTAAAACTCAATAAATGTCCCTTTTTATAAAAACAATACAATATACACTTTATTTTGATATAAGTGTAACCACATAAAACATGTCCCTGTACAATGAAGCTTAATAAGTTAATATGAACAACAAAATGTTACACATACCAAGGTCAACAAATATTTGATCACACCCATCTTTATCTTTTACAAAAAGGGATGGGAATTCCTCATTCTGACTGGCTGGTGATGTTTCCAGCTCAGTGGATTTGTGTCTTTTTGGCTGTGGACACTTCAAATCATCTTCAGCTGAACTTTGCATCTTCTCAGTCGATGAACCGGGTGTCTCTATTACAGCAGGGCATTCATTATCATCAATGGGGCTTTCTGACACCAAACCATTCCTTTGCAGTTTCACAAACGCAGGTTGCAAAATTTTGTTTAAAAAGTTCCCTTTAATAGAAGAAAAAAAAAAAAAAAAACAGTAATTTTATTTCAGAAATTAATTTACCAAATACAATATTCTCATGTGGTGCCCCAATATTTGTTGGTGGGTAGTCAGATCTTTAATGTTTTATCTCTCTCATATATATATATATATATATATATATATATATATATATATATATATATGAGAGAGAGAGAGAGATAAAACATTAAATTATATATCAGTGCCTTGCATAAGTATTCACCCCCCTTGGACTTTTCCACATTTTGTAGTGTTACAACCTGGAATTAAAATGGATTTAATTGGGATTTTTTGTCACTGATCTACACAAAATAGTCCATAATGTCGAAGTGGGGAAAAAAATCTACATATTTTTCAAAATTATTTACAAATAAAAAACGGAAAAGTCTTGATTGCATAAGTATTCACCCCCTTTGCTGTGACACCCCTAAATAAGCTCTGGTGCAACCAATTGCCTTCAGAAGTCACATAATTAGTTGAATGGAGTCCACCTGTGTGCAATTAAAGTGTCACATGATCTCAGATTAAATACACCTGTTTCTGTAAGGCCCCAGAGTTTGTTAGAGAGCATATCTAAACAAACAGCATCATGAAGACCAAGGACCTATCAAAACAAGTCTGGGATAAAGTTCTGGAGAAGCACCATTCAGGGTTGGGTTATAAAAAAATATCCCAAACTTTGAACATCCCCCAGAGCACTGTTAAATCCATTATTAAAAAATGGAAAGAATATGGCACAACCGCGACTCTGCCTAGAGAAGGCCATCCACCAAAACTCAGTGACCAGGTAAGGAGGGCATTAGTCAGAGAAGCAACCAAGAGGCCAATGGTAACTCTGAAGGAGCTGGAAAGATCCATAGCTGAGATGGGAGAAACCGTCCATGGGACAACTATAACCCGGATGCTCCACAAAGCTGGGCTTTATGGAAGAGTGGCGAGAAGAAAGCCATTGCTGAAAAAAACCCATATCAAATCCTGTTTAGATTTTGCCAAAAGGCATGTGGGAGACACAGCAAACATGTGGAAAAAGGTTCTCTGGTCTGACGAGACCAAAACTGAACTTTTTGGCCTTAGCGCAAAACGCTACGTATGGCGCAAAGCCAACACTGCTCATCACCCTGAGAACACCATCTCCACGGTGAAGCATGGTGGTGGCAGCATCATGTTATAGGGATGCTTTTCATCGGCAGGGACTGGGAAACTGGTCAAGATTGAGGGCAAGATGGATGGAGCCAAATACAGGGAAATTCTAGAGGAAAACCTGTTTCAGTCTGCAAGAGACCTGGGACTGGGGCGGAGGTTCACCTTCCAGCAGGACAATGACCCTAAACACACAGCCAAAGCTACACTGGAGTGGTTTAAAAACAAGAACCTGAATGACTCAGAATGGCCCAGTCAAAGCCCAGACCTCAATCCGATTGAGAATCTGTGGCAAGACTTGAAAATTGCTGTTCACCAACGGTCCCCATCCAACTTGACAGAGCTTGAGCAATTTTGCCAAGAAGAATGGGCAAAAATTGCAGGATCCAGATGTGCAAAGCTGGTAGAGACTTACCCAAAAAGACTCACAGCTGTAATTGCTGCCAAAGGTGCTTCTACCAAGTATTGACTGAGGGGGGTGAATACTTATGCAACCAACAAATGTCCTTTTTTTTTTGTTTAATTAAAACTTCAAAGTGTTAAGTGTGTTGTGTAAATCAAATGGTAAAAATCCCAATTAAATCCATTTTAATTCCAGGTTGTAACACTACAAAATGTGGAAAAGTCCAATGGGGTGAATACTTATGCAAGGCACTGTATACATCTATATATATATATATATAATTACTAGGGATCAGCATTTTCTACAAAGAGGAGTTTAAAACTGCCATTTACTGAATGGCAAATTATATAATACACGTAATATACAGTTTAACCTGTGGAAAATGAGGAATAACAAAAAGGTGGCTCACAAAGACTGAAAACTGCATAATGTACCAGATTTGAATGGGCTTCCCTGCTTTCTTAGCGGAAGTTCTTTAGGCATGCGCGAGCCGAAACCACTTTTACCGCTTACCTGAAAATAACACTACATCGGTAAATGTCAGCATTTACCAAATACGGTGATAAATGTCAGAGATTATAAAGAAATAGATTGCTTTTCGGATATTTACCAGTTAATCTTATGATTTACCGAAGCGTATTGGTAAATGCAGGTATATCATCGAAGAATGTATTTATTCCTGCATATAAACGGTCAATTAACAAAATAATTATTAATGTAGAAGAATATTTTTATTTCTGCATACACATTTTCCATTAACAAAATAATCATTAATGAGCTTACAGTAATGCACAATTGGAGGAGGAAGCAATAGTTTGTGCACTTAAAAATTGTAATTAAGTTTTCCTAACTGTGGTGGGCTGTGTTGAATTGTGAGGTTGATTAGAATATTGTGTAAAGTAAACAGCTCTAGGCCTACAGAATAGTATAACTTGGCAAACAGTGTCTTAGAACGGCAGCCGTTCAAAGCACCAGCTGTCTAAGGGCCACACGTTCAAGGGCAGTCTGAGCGAGGACTTTTTCCAAACCTCTCCCAATGGCTACTAGAGGCCTCATTCCTACTCTGACACCTATGTCTGGATCCCCTGGACAACGCGTGCTCACTCTTTCTCCCCTCCTAGAATAAACACAGGTAAGTACTTTCTTCAGATACCGTTACTAACTCCTTCTCCCCCTGTACTGCTACAAACTGTAAACTCTCCTTCCTGAATTGCTGTTCTCTGACTAACAAATCTCTGCTTCTCAACGAACTTATAACTGATACTAATCTTGATCTTCTCTGTCTAACAGAAACCTGGCACTCTGTAAATGATAAACACTCACTACATCTATCCACCCCAAATGGCTACTCGCTCTTTGACAAGCCACATCTCACAGGTAGAGGTGGGGGCACTGCTGTTGTTGCTAACTCTGTGCTTGCCACCTCAACTCTCTCTATGCCAGCCTTCTCTTCTTTTGAGCATCTCGATATCAAGCTCCCCTCTCCCATGTCCCTCACCCTTGCTGTTATCTATCGTCCACCAAAGAATAACTCTGCTTTTATTGCTGAGTTCTCACAATCCCTCTCCCTAATCTGCACTTCAACTGACAAAATTCTACTCCTAGGTGATTTCAACATCCATGTCAATTTGCTTTCTTCCCCTCTAGTGACCGACTTTGTCACGCTCCTGGACTGTCTTGGACTCTCTCAATCTTTCAACGTTCCCACTCACACCCGTGGACACACCCTGGATCTGTTCATCACCAGGGGTCTTGATATCTCCAGTCTCTCAGTCTCATATATCTCTCTCTGACCATTTCTTATCCATCACTGCCAATATTCTCGACTCGACTACTGCCACTCTCTCTATGGTGGTCTTCCGTCACGCGCCATAAACCGATTGCAGCTGGTTCAAAATGCTGCTGCTAGAATCCTTACCAGATGGAAAAAACATTATCACATTACCTCCTGCCTTGCCCAGCTGCACTGGCTACCTGTAAAGTTCAGGATTATTTTCAAAATTCTCCTGCTTGCCTTCACCTTCAATTGCAATCTTCAAATCTCGATTAAAAACATACCTTTTTAATATAGCTTTTCCATAACATTTTTACCTTTTATTCTGAGTTTTATTGTTACTTCTGTTTTTAATAACTGTACTCTTTTCTTACTGTTTATTATTGTATTTTTATTATTATTATTACATGGCCCTTCATCACACAGGTCCAAAGTATCTCTCCAACCTGCTCACCCGCTATGTCCCTGCACGCAAGCTGAGGTCCTCTGACTCAGGCTCGCTTGTTATACCCAAGCAAAAGTGCACCACACTCGGAGAGCGTTCTTTTAGCTTCATGGCCCCGACTCTCTGGAACTCTCTCCCAGCTTTAGTGCATTTAGCTTTGTGACAGAATTCCAATGATTCTTGGTTGTAAATCTCCCTCCCGGCTAGTGAGGGTGCTAAGCAGCGATAACATAGTTCCTTGGACGGGCTGGTCTGACAGTTCTTTCCCAGGGTTCAAGGTAAGTCGGCCAGCCAGGAAGGGGGCGAGACTCAGTTGCAATAACGCATTGACCCGGAAGGGAAATGACGTGGCAGCTGCAGATTGGAGAGGCAGTTGCACTCGTTTACAAAGGGGTCATGTGTGACAGCATAAAAGGGGACGGAGAATCGTAATCTGTCCCTTCGCTTTGGTTTGTGTTTGTGAACCGAGGACTGTGAGAGACCCCGTAACCACTGTTTCAGAATCGTGAGTGTTTTGTTTGTTTGTCTTTGCATAATTCGTCTTGTTTGTATATCACTAGACGGCTAACACAATTCCGGAGCTGTCGTCGAGGGCCAGCACTAGCCGGAACAACACTGCACTACTGTCACAAAATAAACTGTATCACCCACCACAGGCATTACTGCACACACCCAGGACTGGTGACCGTGTCAGCATTATTGTGGGGCAGATACGTATTGTTTATTGTTTAAGGTCTAGAAGCCCCATATTGTCTACCCCGTGCAGTACACATTGCTGTGTACTGCCGTGGGATTATTGTTTGTTGGTCACCAGACCTGGATAAAAATAAAGCACACTGGATTACAAGACTCCTTCTGACCAATTACTGCACTGCATCACTCCTGCACCTAGAACATAAGAACATAAGAAAGTTTACAAACAAGAGGAGGCCATTCAGCCCATCTTGCTCGTTTGGTTGTTAGTAGCTTATTGATCCCAGAATCTCATCAAGCAGCTTCTTGAAGGTTCCCAGGGTGTCAGCTTCAACAACATTACTGGGGAGTTGGTTCCAGACCCTCACAATTCTCTGTGTAAAAAAGTGCCTCCTATTTTCTGTTCTGAATGCCCCTTTATCTAATCTCCATTTGTGACCCCTGGTCCTTGTTTCTTTTTTCAGGTCGAAAAAGTCCCCTGATTTTGAATGTTTGAATCAGATCGCCGCGTAGTCTTCTTTGTTCAAGACTGAATAGATTCAATTCTTTTAGCCTGTCTGCTTACGACATGCCTTTTAAACCCGGGATAATTCTGGTTGCTCTTCTTTGCACTCTTTCTAGAGCAGCAATATCCTTTTTGTAATGAGGTGACCAGAACTGAACACAATATTCTAGGTGAGGTCTTACTAATGCATTGTAGAGTTTTAACATTACTTCCCTTGATTTAAATTCAACACTTCTCACAATATATCCGAGCATCTTGTTAGCTTTTTTTATAGCTTCCCCACATTGTCTAGATGAAGACATTTCTGAGTCAACCTTATCTCGTAGGTCTTTTTCATAGTTCCCTTCTTCAATTTCACTATCTCCCATATGATATTTATTAAATTTCATTTGCCATGTGTCTGCCCAATTCTGAATGCTTCTGAATGCTAGATCATTTTGAATGACCTGTTTCCACTCAGTCACTTTGTCACAAGCTCCCACAGTCGCTCACTTCAAATCAACTCTCAAGACCCACTTGTTCTCTCTTGCTTTCAATGCTCTTTAAGCCTGATATCTGTTATTAACTGTTGTCTAAATTGCTATTCCAGGTTTTTCCCTCCATCTTATTTGTACGATTGTGTATGACACACACATCCACAACATTTAGAATTCACATCCTAGCCTTTTATTAAATGTATTAAGCCTGTATGTAATGTATTTGCATTGTTTTTTACTATTTGTATTTAATGTACTATGCCCTGTATTTGACTCTATTTAATGTATTATGCATTATACCTCACTATCTTGTAAAGCACTTTGTGATGGTGGTCCACTATGAAAGGCGCTATATAAAATAAACATTGATTGATTGATAATTTATTCTGGCTCGACAACCAATATCCGTATTGCCTAATCTATCAGATTTCTCACAATTAACCTGACCAATAAGCAGGAACTGTAGAAAAAGTCACAACAGCAACACCAGATTCTGCATATAATAAATTCAGAACGCCAACCAGACCAATCCAAAACTACTCTCAGGCGTCATAAGCACTTACCGACATGTATGTTATCTTTAAACGCTGCATTTGGGAGGAGGAATATCAGATGTCGGCTGAACTTTTCTTCTGTACTGGACTCCAAATTCAGAACATCCTGAACGGAGCACTTTATTCCATAAAACACATCTAGTTGCAGACACACATACTAAAAGAAAAAGCATAACAGAATACAACCTGATCATATTGAAATGTATTTCAGCTGGTAAGGTAGTCCAAGATTAGTGCTTGATTAAAATTAATAAGCATACAGTAGGATGGTATAAAAGTACTCTAAGGCATACAAGGATGGCAACATTGTTTTACTTCTATTGCTCCAGTAGTATTTATATTTGCTACAGCATCTCAGTTATCAGAACTTTTCATACCTGAATTAATGCAGAGACCATCTGTTTTCCATCCACACTGGTATTAGATGGCTTGTGAAATTCTAAATCGAAGTAAAGTTTACAAACCGATCCCTCTGGGATTACCTCATAGCAGTGCATTAAAGACTGTCTATAGGTCCTGTTGAAAACCACAATATGAAAAATTACCAACAACCAGTTTTCTCTAGCCTTGTTACAAAATTAATGTCCTAGACCTGGACAACACACATAGTGTAGTTAAGTGCTAATTGTTCACCTTCCCATTAGTCAATGGGACATCAACCTTACTATAGAAAGTACATTTTTTTTAAACACATCGTCACACAATGTTATTGATTTATGTCAGGGAACTGTCAATCCCAGGCTTTTTAAATTGCTTACATTTAAAACAATATAATTAACATTAGTTAGGGGTTGGGACTAATTCTCTGGCTCTTATATACACACACAATAACAATAACTGTTTTATCTTTGTTAAGCAGATCCTTACTTGTAGTAATGCCAAAGCTCAGTGTATGTGGTAACTAGGTAGATTCTCTGGCCTTGTTCAGCTCCTTCTTTCTCCAGAGCAAACACATGCACATCCTTTTAAGAGAGGAAAAACAAAGATGGATTCTTCAAAGTCTACTGAAGTCAAATCCAAACATTACTGAATGACTATTCGGGAAATAAAAAAATCCTTACAATCAAAGGGGGGGGGGGGATCTAATAAAGTGGCAAGTGTTACAGTGCAAGACATGCTTACCTCCTTACAACTTTTGGCAAAGCCGATGGCAAAACTTTGACGGGGAAAGACTCTCCAAACTGAAGATGGCTGCCAAAGCTTCCAAAGCCTCGGTTTATAAGGTGAGCACAGAGGTCTATGCTGATATGTTTGTGCCAACTGCTCAACCCTCTGAAATCTTTCTTCCCACTTGTTCTTAATCATCTCTCACCAAGAGGATGACAAAATTCATTGATCGCTATAAAAAAAAAAGACATACAAACTTGAATTACTTTTCACATGTTCTGTAACCCGTACTATGGTTTGTAAATGAATACCTATTCGTTCACCATACATCAAAAAAATGTAGATTGTTCACTGCAACTAGGCTACTATTAAACATGTTGGTTCTTGTTTTTTTATCTTTAAAATGGTCTCATACAACTGGATGATATCTCTCTGTACAGGATAATATGGAATGGAATTTTTCGACATCCAATTACATGGATTGGTTGATTTTTTATACAGGATTTAAAATTAGTATTATATTCTGACTAATTTCAACATATTCCTAAATGTTTGTTACTTCAATCAAACAATAGCATATCACCATTATTATTAGTCGTAGTAGTAGTGTTATTTTTTGCACATGAATTGGTTCAGGCATCTCTCTCTCTCTCCCTCCCTCTATATATATATATATATATATATATATATAATGGCACATTAAAGTCTATGGTCACACAATGACCTACGTGTAGGTTTGGATAATGAAAGCATTGTCTTTTTAGTGAAATTGTTCCATTTCCAGTATACAATACACAATTACAATATTTCAGCGATGCAACGATATGGTCACTTGAAGTATGTAAACACTGCAGATGTTTTCCACGGCATCAAACTTTGTTAACTATTCCATCGCTGGGAACTTAAGTTGAGGGTTAACGTATGAAACCGACATGATATTGAAATATTTTAAAACAGTTTAAATTGTTCCCTTGCTGTATTAATTTATGTCAATGAACACACCTGAACATTCTTGTATCATTAAATCAACACTTACGTCTGGGGTTTGTTATTATTCACATGTAGGTATTGTATCGACCCAAGGCGTGCAGTCACTATCTCCAAGCATAACACACAAAGTCAATCGTTCAAAAGCTTTGAGTTTTTTAAAAAAAAATAAACACGGTATTTTAAAACAATGTACATGATACACAACTTTTAAGAGTAAACCATTCATCCAAGAAACACCCTTTACCGCCGAACCCACTGCGCAGCGTGTGGCAAAATTACAACTGGGACTTGCTGTCTTTTGGGATATTTCATGTAGTTGGCATAAACTTGTATTAAGAACAAAAATATATTTTCCGAGGAGCACTGCAAATTTGTACTTCCCGCTGACACAACTACGTAAAACTATCAGGCCTCATCTTTCTTACAGCTGCAATCGAAAGTACTATGAGTACGGAAACTGCGCTAATCTGCTTCCGTGGCTGCTGGCTTTTCTTTCTGGAGAGGAGGGGCTTGGACTTCGTCCAAACGAAAAATAAAACCGAGAACAACGGACGTAACGAAGGGGTTAAAATACTGTTCACAAATACCTCGAACAAAGACACAGTCGTCCCAATTGTAAGTACTTCTGTTTCTTTTTTTCAGTCTGAAAAACACCGCAGCATTTTATTGTACAGCTGTGGTGTACGTACCTTGTATGCGAATGATGATATTTAATTTACGTATAACTTTCTCTTGCTTTTACATTTAAACCACACTCAATGGTTGCACTTCCTACAGTAGCTTCATTAAGAATTTACGTTAACTTATTTAAACGTTGGATATATGTTCAGATGTTGGAAAGCGTTGCATTTGTTTTCTTTTTTTTTTTTTCTTCTGAAATCCAGTGCTGTGTTTTTTAATTTACTATATGCCACAATGTACTGTCGGAAATGCTCCGTGTATGCAGCTCTCACAATCCGTGGATTACGGATATAAATCTGAACTGTTAAATTGCTTTCTGATTGCATTTTAAAACCAATTTTAAAACTAGACTCGTAATTCAGATATGATTCATTAATACCTGTTGTCTGAATGCCGATTTGAAAAGAAAATACCGGTACTCTATTAATGTCACATTTGGTTCAACTACTGTTAAATAAATAACTCCCGCCCAAAGGTATAATGGATTTATTAAGTTATTATCGTACAGTATTTGTTTCAATACATTCTTTAACTCAAATTTATGGCATCACACGTCGTTTTAGTTTTGGTTTTACTATCATTCCATACTATAAAATATAGAGCTCCAATAATATTCGGAAAGTTACATGTCATGTGAAAAAGTAAAAAATAACAACAAAAGTGATTATGAGGGACAAGCTGGTGCCGTAAAACCGAGGTTCTGTTGTAAGTGACGCTGCAGCAGCAGTTGAGCCCCTAGGCTCTGTAAGTCCTAAATGACTAATTAATAACAATAATATAAATAATTGAACCATAAAGTGGCTGGAATTATTATGAAACATGTTATGACATATAAACGTGATCCTCTACAATCCTTTATTTTGGTTTTCACGCCAGGTTTTTGCAGTTTCATACATATCAAATGTGTTAGGTGTCATGAAAATTGAAAGAAATCGAGATGTCAAAAAACATTTCAAATTGGGTATTTCAAACTGGTTGGAAAACATCCGTACAAAAAGAAAAATTACAAAACATAATTACAAAAACACTTAAAAAAAACGCACATTAAGCGCTGATATCCCGGCGCAAAACCTTTTTAGATATTAACAAAAAATACACTTTTGTGACATGGCATTTGTCTTGCTTGCTTTTCCATTGTACCGGTTCTGCTGTCTTCACAGAGTAAAAACACAGACCTCAATTCACTGTGCCATTCACTTTGTTTATCTGCCTCATTGTGTTAAACGTGCTGATGTCATCTTTGAGACCACTTGGGGGAATATTTGCCTGGTATAGTCACTTGACTAAACATGACATCAGCATGCATGTTTGCGGAACAGCAGCTGCTATTGGCTGTGTAGCTCAGTTAGCAACAAAGATGTAATATAACCATGAGTAAATGAATAGCACCTTTAAAAGCCAGTGACTTTTCTTTTCTGAGTGATTCATCTCACATGAGATTGTCTTTCTTTTAGAAGAAAAAAATGGACTCGAGAGATCTTAAGTCTGGAGGAGATGTTGTAGATGCTAATCCTGTTATCCTGAAAGAGTAAGATGCTGTTGCATTTATGGTTGTTTTTTTTATTTTGTTGATAGATGAGGTTTTTTGACATTATTGTACTGTTAATGGGAGGGTAAACTACTGTATACTGTTATGTAGTCTGCATTTTCTATTCAACATACATTTTGTTTAACATGGTTTAGTATACTGTATCTATTAATACAAGTAACTAGGCAGGGTTGGTTCTAGGGGGTGCTACAGTGTAGCGCCCACATTATCTTAGAAAGACGTGACACTTAGAGAAAGGAAATGCTACAGTAGGTGTCAGTTTCATCTTGTCAGTTCACCCGTTGCTTAGGAAACTATTTGAACAAAGGCTTCTTCACTCACTGTATTTTCAGCTTATTTCCATAGATCATTGTCAAACTGAGAGCCTTTTAATTCACTTAAATTACTACTCTGTATTACCTACAGTACTATATGGCATTTTAAAAAAAATGCTTTAGAAAATGACAATTGGATCAGAATCACATTTTTTTTTTTTTTTTTTTTAATAAAGCAGTTTGAATTGTGGAGGTTCTGTGCAAACCGTTGAATCCTCAGTTGCATTGCTGCTGCACTCACTGTACTATGTGTCTTAAAATGCATCTTCTCCCTCTAGAACCATTGAGCAGCCCCAAGGTGAAGACATGCAGGTGGATGCCAAGCCAGACCATGCACATCCCTACAGATATAACATGAACTATCCAAGCATCGGCCAGTGTATTATAATTAACAACAAGAACTTTGATAAAAAGACCGGTACTGTATATTTGTGTGATATACACTATACACTATCAATACTCAATTTAGGACCTAAATGCTACCTTCATTTCTAATGTCAATACATAGACTTCATTTTTCATTTTTTTTAGAAACCATCTAATTGATTTAACCCTTTGCGGTCCTATGTCGGACCTGGTCCGACATTGCAATTTTCCCTTTCCGGTCCAATGTCGGACCGTGTCCGACATCATCAAAAAGACGTAAAAAACAGGTCTCTAGTCGTTTTTTCTCCGGAAAAAGCCAAGAAAACCATTCAATGGCCGATAGGAGCCGAGAGAAGCTGGGGAAAAAAATAAATAAATAAATAAACAAAAAAAAAGGGGGCGTATCTCATGATACAGATAGCCCCGGCACCACATAGATAACACGGATATAAACAAACAAGATAGCTGCTTCTGCATCCAGCGCTCAAAGAACATCACAGACATTTGCAGAGCTTTTTTTAGATGTTATAGTAATAAAATAATGACTTGGATTACATTATTGAGGAGTTTGGTGATAAAACGAGTGATCAGGAGATGATTTATCGGTATGCACTACTATGAAGAGGTATGTGAAAAATACAGCGAACAAGGGGTGGGGCGGGGCTGGAGATGCAGTACTGAGTGTCCTGTTGATATGCAGTGCCTTTTAAACCTGTTTTACTGTGAAAAAAAATACTTTTAAACAGCGCGACTAAAATAAACTGTGTGTCTGAAAATAAATTGGACCTGACGCGCCTGAGACGCTCTGAATAAATGGACCGATAAGGGTTAATGGATTATTTTATTACTTTTGGACATTTCAAAATGCCACTGAGGTACCACGTGAAAGGTTTATTAAAAGCCTAATAGGTCCATTTAATAAACCCAAGGACCCTGCAGCAGAAAAAAATAAATTGTCATTATGTCTGTACTAACTATATAATAAAACCTATATTTACTTTACAGTAGAATTCACAAATACTATGTCTTTTAAAAACTAGAGAACTACAGTGTATTGCTGTGTATGTGTGGATAATTTCTTTCTGATTCTAACAGGAATGAATATTCGAAATGGAACAGACGTGGATGCGGGAAATCTCTTGAAAAGCTTCAAAATGCAGGGTTATAAAGTCAAGGTTTTCAATGACCAGACCTGCAGGCAGATAGAGCAATGTTTACAATCGAGTAAGTGGAAACTTTCTGGGCTCTAGAGAGAAATCCGATCATGTTATCCCAGCACAGTTCTAGCCAAGAGGGATTTTTAAAATGTTAAATAATTTAGCAGTAGAACCCAAAGAAGAGTGCTTTACTGTCTGGTAAGGCCTGCCTCATGCTGTTAAATGACGAGGCGAGGATATTTAACATAACAAGATAGGGCCTTACCAGACAGTGAAGCACTCCTTTTAGGGTTCTGTTGCTATTAGAAAATGGCTGTGTTAAAAATGTTCAAACATGTTAATATTCCACTATGCCATGCTCTAGTTGAGGGTGTAGAGGATAATTATTGTTTTTTTAAAAGAAGAAAATTAAGTCTTCAAGTCAGTTAAGCTGGATTTGGACTTGAACACATTTTATTAAAGAATTAAAAACGTTGTATTCTTAATATACTGGTTGAGTCTAACAGTCATGGCTGTGTTTCAGTTGCCCGGGAAGACCACAGCAAAGAGGCCTCTTTTGTGTGTGCACTGCTGAGCCATGGAGATGAAGGGGTGCTTTACGGAACGGACGGCTGTATCGAAATTAAAAGACTGACCAGCCTTTTCAAGGGAGACCGCTGCAAGACACTGGTTGGCAAGCCAAAATTGTTTTTCATACAGGTAATGGTTATTTGAGAATATAAAATATAAATATATATTCCATGGTGAATCTGCTTTACTACGGCAACTCTGTTAAAAACTAAAGCCTCCAAATATCACAATTGGATTATTGTTTACTTGTTAGGTTCGCACAGTCTATGCATCTAGTATGGGTATCCAGTTTGCTTTTGGTAGACAATGTATGAGTTTAATAAGTCAAATATTTGGATACTATTAATTTGTTGTTTTATTTAATGATTAGGCTTGTAGAGGAACAGAGCTAGACGGAGGTATTGAAGCAGACAGTATTGAAAGTGACAGCTCTCCCCAGAAGATCCCTGTGGAGGCTGATTTCTTGTACGCGTACTCCACTGTTTCAGGTAAATTTCATCCCATTTCCTGACTTTAATCATTGACTACCTAAAGAAGCTGTATTAGAAGGATCACATATTGTATAGATCTTTCTGTATGCTTCCTAAAAGTAGATTTGTAGATCCAAGCTCTCTATTTGAACTTCTATTCTGATGAAAAACAGAACAATACACTGAGAGATTTCAAAGCTACATGCTTCTTTAAATATATATTTTAAGGGATTACATTACAGTATAATAAAGGCATCCACCTTATGTATACAAAACCAAAGGGAAAGTCGCATTTTTTTTTATTATTATTTATAAATCTATGAAATCTGTTATCTTAAATGGAATATTTTCTTTACTTGTTAAAGGCATGTTGTGCCATTGATCACGTTGAACTAAAAACGATTGCATTATAAGCATATTTAGAGGTGAACTCTGGACTCTGCAAGGACTCATTCATGGCTGTAAATATGTTTGCACAATGAAAATGTGAGGGGTGTGCCAAGATAGTGTATTTAAGTATATATAGGGGTTAACCAGAGCAGAACGATAAGATAAATTAAATTTGCACGATACTTAAGGTTTAAATGATCTTTGATCTTGCAGGCTTTGTCAATGCATGGTTTGTAGGTAACCCTTATAGCTTTAACGTACAATTTTAACACCCCTGAGCAAGCATTTTTTTAAAAAGATAGAACTGCATGACTTCCATAACATATTTTTTTGGGGAAAAAAAAATATACAGTGCCTTGCAAAAGTATTCAGACCCCTGACCAATTCTCTCATATTACTAAATTACAAATGGTACATTGAAATTTCATTCTGTTTGATATCACCGTGTAACAAATTTTTTTTTGGTTCCTGGGTAGTAAGTGTTATTTCCTAATTGCTTATGCCTCAAAAGTATAGAAAATGGCTATTATTCCCCACAAACTTTGCTTTTGTGACCAGAACAGTGATATTTTGAAATTTACCTATTTTCCAGAACATTCCAGATAGATTCAGTGCTGAGTAAACTTGGAGTAACTTCTAGAACTTTCCAGTAATATAAATAGTAGTATAAATACAGGGGCCTTAAGCCCACCAGTTCAGTTTAGTTCCAGCTGCCTAAGTGGATACATATCTGCATTTTTCTGAGATGGCATCAAGGTCATAGGAGGGTCTCCAAGGCAGTTTTACCAAGTTTCCCTGCTATCTTTGCCTTTGGGACAGCAGGGACACCAAGGCGCACTACCACAGGCGGGACTGGCCACAGCGGACCGAGTTCTATGTGGGGAGGAACAACGTCAAGTGGGAGCCACTGGTGGACCCCCGGAAGGTGCTGATGCCACCACTGCACATCAAATTGGGCCTTATGAAACAATTTGTCAGAGCTCTAGATAAGGAGTCGGCAGCCTTCAAGTACCTTCAAGACTTCTTCCCTAAGCTGTCTGAGGCAAAGGTCAAAGCCGGTGTCTTCGTCGGACCACAGATAAAGAAGATCCTGCAGTGCAATGAATTCCCCAAGAAGCTCACTAGTAAGGAGAAAGCAGCTTGGAACAGCTTTGTCGCAGTGGTTCGGGGCTTCCTGGGCAATCACAAGGCCGAAAACTATGTGGAGCTGGTTGAGACTCTGGTGAAGAACTACGGCACAATGGGCTGTAGGATGTCCCTCAAAGTCCATATCCTTGATGCACCTCTTGATAAATTCAAGGAGAACATGGGAGCGTACTCGGAGGAGCAAGGCGAGCGCTTCCACCAGGATATACTGGACTTTGAATGCCGCTACCAAGGACAGTATAACAAGAACATGATGGGAGACTAGACTTTGGGGGCTGATTCATGAAAGTGATTTACAGTATAATCGTAAATCTCGAAAAACTACTCGCTTCTAAATCTTTTGTAGTCATTTTTGTATTACTTTAGTATAAACACATGTTAATTTGGATTCATATGTTGTTTTTTTCTGACTTTGTGAACGAAAAGACACAAATTCGCCCGTTTTCTCACTGGAAATAGGTCAATTTCAAAATATCACTGTCCTGGTCACAAAAGCAAAGTTTGTGGGGAATAATAGCCATTTTCTATACTTTTGAGGCATAAGCAATTAGGAAATAACACTTACTACCCAGGAACAAAAATTGTGTTACATAGTGTATTTTATTTTAAAACACTGAAACTCAAATGATGCGAATTGCAAAATTGAATATGTCCCAGGAGTGAAAGAAGGTTCAGTTTAGAAATGGAATGGTTGATCTCAAAGGATTGAATGAGAGATCGAATGCGTTCCAGTTTATCAGGAGGCAGTCGAGCTTCAAATTGGATTGTATCCAAAGTTATTTCTTTGCACTCAAGAGAGTGAACTGAACTGAAGGTTTTCTCCTCTGAGAGGGGGACGCCAACTACTGAGAAGAGAGACCTGAGTTCTAAGTGAGCTTCAGCTGGAGGGGCTGATGGAGGAGATAGAAGGAGAAAGTCGTCCAATAAGTGCAGCACAAAGGGGATGCGATTAATATTGAGTAGAATCCAGCAAAGGGCTTCAGAGAGTGAATCAAAAGATCTTAGGGCTGCTGCGGCATCCAAAAGTAGTTTAGTAGCGAAGTAAAATGGCCCCTTCCAACAGATGATGGAGAGAAAGGAGTATAGGCACGACAACATATATACTGTATATTACCTACTACGTATATATATTGTCTACTACTAGATATATATATTATCTACTATCTCTTAATGATGACCAGGGATCCTAGGAATCCGTTTGCTGCAGAATAACACTGAAAAAAGCGGATTTTCTATGATAACACGGAAAAACGCGAATTTTGTATGTTTCTGAAGATTTTTTTGTTTTACACTTGGAGGGGCAAAAAACATGCATGGCTTTTTTGTTTGTTTGATAATAACCAAATCAATACAAGTATAATATCTAAACATTAACACTGGCAACTCTGCTTTAAATTTATGTAAACATACCTGTCTGATAGCTTCCGGTATTAAAGTTCCATTTACTTCAGTATTCAGAGCTGTTCAAAGATGTCGAAAACAATAAAAATCACCCCTAAAGATTGGGTCAACGAGTTTGGCATGGACGAATTTCACGTCAATGGTAATGTGGTGTTTTGTACTTCATGCAGCAAGGTTGTAAATTACACTCGCAGGCAGACCATTGTAGAACACACGGGAAGCGCTAAACATAAGGTGAATGAAAGGAAATGTAAACAAGACGAGGCCGAAACAGCAGTTGAACTTACATGAATATTTATTTATTTATTTATTTTTAACACAGAACTATTTGTAATATTTGAAGGGGAAAAAAAAGACGTTTGTTTGTTTTATTGATTAATGGCACTGGTAAGCTTGCAACTGGCTTAAAAATTTTATAAATGTAACCATTTTTATTTTATGTATTTAAGACGCATTTATCCAAAGCGACTTACACAGAGGGTGGCACGGTGGCGTAGTGGTTAGCGCTGCTGCCGCACAGCGCCAGGGTCCTAGGTTCAAATCCGGCCTAGGGTACTGTGTGTGGAGTTTGCATGTTCTCCCCGTGTTTGCGTGGGATTTCTCCGGGTACTCCGGTTTCCTCCCAAAGTCATGCTGTCTAGGTTGATTGGTTACTTTAAATTGCCCAGTGTGTGTGTGTGTGTGTGTGTGGTGCCCTGCGATGGACTGGCGTCCCATCCAGGGTGTAGTCTCGCCTTGCATCCTGTGTATGTCGGGTTAGGCTCCGGCTCACCGCGACCTTGTAAAGGAGTAAGCAGTTAATGATAATGTATGGATGGATGGACTTACACTCAGTGGTGTAGTCGAGGGTATATGCAGGTAAACAGCGTTTACCCACTTTTAATTTGGCAATATACCATTTACCCACTTCTCATATAAGGGATACACCGTTTACTCACTTCTACTCTCCTGTGATATGCAAATCCTGGGTTGAAGACAAGATATTTTAACAGTGAGCATCTGTGTTGCGTTGCTGGGAGCGAGACTGACAGCTTAGAGCTCTCGGGCCACTGGACTGCGTGTTCTCTGTGTGTGTGTGTGTGAGTGAGTATGATTGGTTGTTTATGTTCTGTTAATGTTATGTCGTTAGGCACACTGGACCTGCAGGGCGGTGCTAATAGCCTTCATCCTAGCCTGTGAAAGGACGCTCACACAGCTTTTCAGTGAAGTGCACAGTCGGCTCTTTGACTGTTCACGTGAACAGCACCTTAAAGGGTAAATGACTGTATGGGTGGCTCTGGTTGCCAGTAACAATGTGTCTGTTCATGTTTATCTGTTCAATCTATCTGTTCAACTCTACCAAACAGGGCAGTTTATCCACTTTTTTAAATTTACCATTACACCACTGGTTACACTGTAATGCAAGCTTACAGTTCAAGAATAATTTTATAAACTAAAATACAACAGAGAGACACAACATGTGTAACAAGAACAACAATAAATACTTTGTATGTTAACTGTTACCCAATAGTAATGTTTATTTCTCATAATGTGGCAGGGAAAACTCATTTTAGCCCTTTTATTTTACTCGCGGAATAACACACATTTTTCTCTTTTTTTTATTTGAGAATTTCATTTTTTTTTTTGAGGATTACTAGGATCCCTGATGATGACTGCCATTTTGTATTGACAGCATTTTTAGTTTCTAGCAGTTTTTGCGCTTCCTCGTTCTTTCTGCATGTTTTCATGGCAGGGGAAGTATGCTACTAACACGGTTGTTCATTTGCAGGTTACTATTCCTGGAGGAACACTGTGAGTGGCTCCTGGTTCATCCAGTCCCTGTGTGATATGCTCAGCAAGTACGGCAGAGAGCTGGAGCTCATGCAAATCCTTACACGGGTCAACCACAAGGTGGCACTGGAATTTGAGTCAAGCTCAACCATTGCAGGCTTCAATTACAAAAAGCAGATTCCATGCATCGTCTCTATGCTAACTAAAGAAGTGCATTTCTCACATTGATTATTTTGTGATCTCCTCTTTGCGGTTTTGAATAGATTGTATAAAACTTAAACATGCAGAGGTTTGTTTTTGTAACAAGAACATTTGAAAACCTTATGAAGACAACCAAAAGAGTACATTAACTGGGAACAATAACAGTATCTATACCAGCAGGTTCTCACTGTTAAACGGTGAAAATGCAATTTTAACCACTGAATAGATAAGCGATGCAAATGTATTATAAACAGATATTAAAAGTAGGGAATTTTAATCGTCCAAAGCCTCGGTTTATAAGGTGAGCACAGAGATCTATGCTGATATGTTTGTGCTAACTTCTCAACCCTTCGAAATTTGTCTTCCCACTTGTTCTTAATCAACACCCACCAAGAGGATGACAAAAGTCATTGTTCTCTATAAAAAAAAAAAAATACAAACTTGAATTACTTTCATTATTTTCACTTGTGCTGTAGTCTTTACTATGGTTTGTAAATCAAGACCTATAATGAGTTGTTATCATCTGCAATAAATTCACAGATGTTTAATTTTTAAACTATTATTGTGTTATTTTTTATAATGTTATTATTTGGCTTCAGTTGCTATGGTGTCAGTGAATTGAAGTGAGTTTTTCACTGTGGAAATCTGGTAATCCTAAACTAAGAGGACAGCGTGAGAAAGTGAAGCTCTGCTAGAAAATATGGTCAGACATCAAAATCTTTCCTCAAATTAGTGTGTTTAATGTCAATGTCACACCAAAAATGGTCCCCACGGACTAATTTTCAGAGATTATCCTAGGAAAAAATGGTGTCCCCCCACCGGACCAATTGTCATTATGAAATCTAGTCCCCGAGTGAAAAACATTCAACACCTAACACGAAATATGGTCACCACAGAGTATTTTTCTTAGATTATTTTATGAAAAAAAGTCTGGGGGGTGGAGACGATATTTCATGGGTTATCCTATGAAAATCGGTCTGTCTCCGTCACCAAACTAATGGCCCCATGCACCCACCGGAATAATTTTCATAGATTTCCCTATGAAATATAATCCCCCCCGACACATATTCCGTATGAAATGTCCCCCTATTTTGCTGATTAATTTGCCTTTACAAAGTATTACCAAATACTATAACTAAAATGAACAGGTGTGAAACCGTTTCTACATTAAGCATCTTAAGAAGACTGTTGAAACATTTGTTTGCAGACAATGTTTCCATGATTTTCTGACTGTGTGCTTAATGTCCTGGATGTCTTAATTATAAGCCTAGGTGTAGCAGATATCTCAATTATTTTAAATAGCATTGACGCAAAGTGGAAACTAATTTAAAGACAATTCTGAATTTAAAGTTTACCTTTGGTATTATAGTAAATAAACAAGATAGTTAGGGTGGACAGTTGGATTCACGTTCAATATGTGCAGTCGATTGCCTGGGCTGCCTCTGCACCACGTTTGCACAGTTGTTTAAATGCTTTACTGAAATGTCAGTCCGTTCTGGTAATTCCTTCTTTACTGCATCTATAATAGTACAGAGGCAACCGATGAATGGATCCATGTGATATTGAAAATGAAATGCCAATTGAAAATGCATATTATTGAACAGTGCATCATTTCAAAATTTGCAGATTTAATACATTTCTAAAAAATGAATGTTTTATGCCCTTTGAAGGTTTAATGGAATGTATGCCAGAAAATCAATCGTATTTATTGAAAAGGGAAATGATTATAACATGGAAAGACTATAAATAAAAACTGAAAATAGAGATGAAGTATTTAGATTGGCCAAAAATAAACAACCTTTTTGAGAAAGGCCGGGAGCAGCGGTATAGGCAGGAAAGCTTACAAAAACACTTTGGGCCATTCGTGCGCTAGGGCGTCTACGCCGAGTGGACCGCCTAAGCGGTGGAGGGAGTACCACAGGGGGCAATGCGTCGTCTCCGCTGAGGCTAAGAGAATAACCTGCGCCTTCCCGAACCGTTCACAAATGAGCTCCACTACCTGAGGGTGGAGTCGCCACTCTGACTGATGCGGACCCTCCCTGGAGAGGAGGTCCGCTGCCCAGTTCACCACTCCGGGAATGTGCGTCACCTGCAGGGACATCAAGTTCCTCTGAGCCCATGTCAATAGCCTGAAGGCCATGCGATGCAACCCTGGGGACCGTAGGCCACCCTGGTAGTTGACATACGCACCCACTGTCATGTTGTCTGTCCGGATTAACACGTGTACCCCTCAGCACCAGGAGCAAGGGAGACTGCTTGCAACTCCTGCATATTTATATGCAGGGATGTCCAGCAGTCCGGCCAGGATCCGCGTACTCCTCTGCCTTCCCAGACCGCACCCCAACCCAAGTTGGAGATATCTGTCATTACCACTTGGCGGTTTAACACTACTCCCATCCACACACCCTCGTGAGAGGTCACCCTCCACCAGCGTAGGGCTGCCAAGCACGTGTGAGACACAGTCAGCTGACGGTGTCTGTCGTATTTGGTGTTGTGGTGGAACACATTGAGTCACGCTTGTAGCGGGCGCATGCGAAGCAGACCCAGCTGAATGGGTCTGAGGGCCACAGCCATATCGGCCAACAGTTTCTGGCACAATAGGAGGGTGACCTGTGATCTCTGTCAAAACAGGGAGAGGCAACCCTGGATAGCTGCAACTCTGTTGTCAGACAAGTATGCACGCATCGTACAGGAGTCCAGCCAGAGCCCCAAGTACGTTGTGCACTGCACCGGTGTAAGCCGACTCTTTGCATCATAGATGGCGAGGCCCAACCTCGCCAGATGCTCTGACACGACTGCCGTGTGGACCACTGCTCACTCTCGCTACTGGGAACAGATTCTCTGATCCCCTGCAGTCGCAAGGGGGCCAGGATAGCGTCTACGCACTTTGAAAACGTACGTACGAGGAGCTAGGGAAAGGCCGAATGGCAGCAGAGAAAACTCGTAAACACTTCCCTGAAAAGAGAAGCAGAGATACTTCCTGTGCTCTGGACGAATGGGAACGTGAAAGTACGCGTCCCTTAAGTCCATGGTGGTGAACAAGTCACCCGGCCGGACATACTGGAGAATGTGAAGGCGAGTCAGCATCTGGAACCTCCATTCTTTTAAGAACCCATTGAGGAGCCTAAGGTCTAGGATGGGGAGAAAGCCGTTATCTTTTTTGGGCACCAGAAAATAACTCGAGTAGTACCCCTCTCAGTGGGAGGTGGGGTCTATGAGATGAATGGCTCACTTGCACAGCAAGACTGCCACTTCCTTCTGAAGTACAGAGGCCTGGAGAGTATTCATGATACCTCGAAAGGGGGGAGGTCCCAAGCAGAATTGAAGTGCGTAACCGTTTTGCCACGGTGGCAAGCACCCAGATGTCCGAGGTACAAGCACGCTAATAATGCTGCTGTTGTGCTGAAAAGGGGGTCTCAGGCTGCCAGCCTTCAGGGGCCCTGCTTGGGCTGCTGAGGTTGTGGCAGGGCAGTTGGCTGTCTAGGACGTTGACCCTATTAACACCTCCTGGGACACTGGTGTGTGGGCTGGCCACGTCTTGCGTTCCCTCTGCCTGCCGGGTGGGCCCGTATGTTTTCTGCTGGTGTGCCCTGTAGGCGATGCCTTAGGTGACCCAGCAGAGCCGTGGGGACTGGAACTGTCCTGGTGACAGTCCGCGTCGGAGGAGCTCGCCAGCACAGGAGCACGGGAGGGAGAAACTTGGCCACCTGCCACGACGCCTTACATTCCCGGTGGGATATCTGCAAGATCTCCTCCACGGCTGTCCCAAAGGTATTTCCTGGGGATATAGGCGCGTCTAGCAGCGCAGCCTTATCCACGTCAGGAACTCTGGCTTGTGACAGCCACAGCTGTCTACGAGGCACAATCAAGCTAGCCAGGCTCCGGCCAAGAGCTTGCCCTTGGAGACCAGAGATCTGCAGCACCGTGCTGGACAGGAGATGTAGCTCCGTGGCCACCGGCTCAGGGAGCGGGGCCTCGTGCAGTACACCGTCCATATATGCCGTCAGCACACTCGCCGTGTTTGACAGGCAAGTTGCCTGCTCCTCCTCTGCATACGCCCGCTTGAGGTGTGTTTCAGGCACGCCGGGTCCCTTGCCAACCCACCCATCGGCAGGGCCTTAATCAGGGCCGTGATGGTGGAGTCTACTGGGGGGAACCCCGCTAGGCCCAGCTTTTCCACGCCTTCTAGAGAGGCAAGCGGTGCGGCCTGTTTTAGCACGCTAGGACCTGAGGCTGGACGATCCCAGGAGGAGCATACCTCCTCCATGAAGGCTGGGAACTTTTGAGGGCGAGGCGTCATCGCTTGCGTCCGGAAAATGGACTGGCATGGTTCTGCCGCTGGCATCCAGGGGACCTGCAGGAAGACTGCAGCGCGTCCCATCAGTGCCGAAACTGAGCTAGACAACGGGGGAGCACTGGCTTCCGAGGCTACCTCGAAGCCAGATTCTTCCTCAGCAGGTTCGAGCTCCCCTCCTACCTGCATGTCAGAGGAGACGGAGGCCCCCTCCCCACAGGCTGCTATAGAAAGGGTGTCCTCTTGCAACTGCTGTGACGCCTCATCCCATCTACCCTGATCTTGTCTGGGGGAGGGGGGGTATAGCAATTGGGGCTGCAACGGAGCTGGGACTGCAGCCGGGGCCGCAGGTGCCTGTTTGGCCAAGACCTCCAGGACCTGGGCCATCTGGGCTTTGAGGTCCATAATGTCCCTCGCCTACCTGGAATGCTTCATCCTTCTCGCCTGCGGAGATGGGGAGCGACTACGGGGGCCTGCGGATCGGGGATGTCCAGCAGGGGGTCCTGGGACAGGTCATGGATTGGTTTAGATCAATGCCCCCATAGAGCACTGACCCATAAAAACAGTGCCCCGCTCTCTCACAGCTCCCCCACAACAACAAAAACACTAAAACACACACACAGGAATATTAAAACAATAAAAGCAAAAATAACCCGTGTGTGTCCAATTAACAATACAATGGGAATTTAGTCAATACAGCATAAGTAAGCACGCCTACATCAGCAACCGGCAACATAAAACAAACCCACAGAAACCAGTGGCTGATGGCAGTCTCATCCCTAAAACAAAACATAAAATGATAATATGTCCTTCAGCCACAAACAAAAATAATACAGAAAATAACAATAATGCTGTTTGGATTTACTTCGGGGCTGATCTTGTGTCAAATCATGGCTACCACCTGGGGATGCAGGCGCCACTCGGCATGCCTAGGAGCCCCCCTCGACAGCAGGTCTGCTGCTTGGTTCGACACTCCTGGCAGGTGGACTGCCCTGAGGGAGAGAAAAAGTGGTTGTGCCCAGGTGAGCAAGTGGAATGCCGCTTGGTGACATAGGCCACAATAGTGTTATTGTCCGTGTGCACTTGTACATGCCTGGCCTGCAGCACCAACTCCCAGCCGAGGTTGGAGGCGTCCGTGGTCAGCACCTCCCTCTGGTTTACTACACCCATGGTCACTCCTTCGCTGAGGTAGCGGGGGTTCTCCCATCAGCTCAGGGCACACCAGCATGACGAGACACCGTCAGCCTGCGGTGTCTGTCTTGGGCTGGGTGAACCACTTGGGCATTGAGCCATGCCTGCAAGGGGCGCATATGGAGGAGACTGAGGGAGGACAGAGGAGGCTTTGGTCAGCAGACCTAGCAACTGTTGGCACAGCACCACCTGCACTGACTGTCCAAGGTGGAATAGGGACAGACAGGCTTGCAATGTGTTTACCCTGCCAGCGAGCATGGAGCGGGAATCCAGCCGGATCTCCAGGAAAATCGTCACTTGCGCCGGCTGCAGGGAGCTCTTTTCCAGATTGAGCGTGAGCCCAAGCCGTATGAGACACGGCTTGATCCTGCAACTGGCCACAGATAAGCCAGTTGTCCAAGTAATTGAGGACCCTGACCCCTTGCAGCCGCGGACTGGAGAATGTGACGTGTAGTTAGCATCTTGAACTTCCTCTCCTTTAGGAATATGTTCAGGCCTCTGAGATCCAAAATGGGACAGAGCCCGCTGTCCCGCTTTTGTACCAGTAAATACCTTGAATAAAAGCCCTCCTGTTGACATGGGGGTTTTACTAGGCAAATTGTCCAATTCTTGCGTGAGGACAAAGACCTGTGCAGGGTTGGACACCAAGGTGTTCACGAGCCCCTGGAAGGGAGGAGGTCCGGTGGACGGTTGCAAGCACCCACGGTGGTGCATTGCCTTCATGCCAGAAGGTGGTGCTGGCTGAACGGGTACAGGGCCCGAGGCTGGAGCCCGTCAGGGTTGCTGCTGCTGTTGCCAAGCCTGCTGGGCTGTGTTTGGCTGATGCTGCCTCTGTTGTGTGTGCTGCTGGGGTCTCTGCCTGGCACTGCCCGCCGGCGCCGAGAGTCGGTTGCGGGGGTATTGCCTGCTTGGCCAAGGTGGAGCAGCCACAGGGACAGTGGGCACAATGGTCTGTGGTGGAGCAGCTCTGGATTTCCATCACTGTTGCCCGACTCCCTCGCAGAGTGAGACCGCTGCAGCATCTCTTCCACGGCTGGCCCGAAGGTGTAGCCGGGGAAGATGGCCGCATTGAGCAGGGACGCTTTGTCTGTGTCTGGGACCCTGGCCTGGGACAGCCAAAGCTGGCGTCTCGCAACCATAAGGGCTCCCAGGTTACGTCTGATTTCTTTATCCACTGTGCCAAGCTATGCGAAGCAGCTGGTCATTCACCAGCCTCAGCTCATTAGTAATATGAGAAGGCTGGGCAGACAGGTCCTGCAGCAGCTGTGACTGGTACACCGTCAGCAGACCAGCAATGTTTGCTAGTCTAGCTGCCAGCACCCCTGTGCTGTATGCCATTTTTAAGTGTCTCCATGACCCTGCACTGTTTATTAGGGCAGGAGAAGTCACGGGACAGCGTTGATATAGTTGGTGTCTGCACTAAGTCAGCCACCGAGGAATCAACATGCGGGAAATGTTGGAGCCCCAGCGTCTCCACGCCCTGGAGGGCATACGATGCTTCCAATCACCTGGAGCAAGTAAGCGCTGATGCTGGGCTACCCCACGAGGACTGCAACTCTTCCACAAAGTCCGGGAGGACCAGGAGGGGCTTACAGCGCTGTGTAGCCGACACCGAGGTTTCAAACACTGATCGGCGGACCTGGGTGTCCTCAGTCCACGGGATCCGGACCCTGGCAGCAGAAGACATTTTTCAGACACCTTAAAAATTACGCTTCCACTCCAAATAGCCTACCTTATGTTTTTCAGTTGCGACAGATCATTTTAAAGAGAAGCACATATAACAAGACCCCTGAAAAATTGCACATTCCTTCCAAATGGGCTACCTTAGGAGACACCTTTGAAAAAAAAAGTCTCCCCTCCAGATAGGCACCTCAAATGAGGTAGCTCCTTTGGATAGGAAGAAATGACTCAAAATGGGTTACCCTGTATTTTCAATGAAATGAAGCCTAACAAAAAGTCAATCCCGAAGATGACGATTTGTTGGAAATGGGATTTTAGGGGCTTTGTGGATACAAACCGTAGCTTCTATAGGAGATTTTTGATTGTCTGGGTCGATGCATCACAGTCTACATCTTAAGGAAGTTGTGTAATATTTCACAAGCCTATTATCCTGTTTGCCACTTTACACTTTTGGAAGCATTTTATTTAGATATTGTGGTAAACTGTCCTTGTTTAACCATGTTGTTGGGTTGACTCACACACAGGCAATTCCAAATCCAAACGTTTTATTTACAATATTTACACAAGCAGTTCGTAATCCAAATTCGTAGTCATTTCATTGCACAGTTCCATGTCCAAGTTGGGTTCTTCTACACGTTTCATCCAGCAAGCCAGTCATCCAAAAACAGGTCATACAGATTCACAATAACTCAGTTTCAAATACTCTCTAGGACACCTCTCTATTCACTTCTCCACTACTGTCTGCTTCTGCAGACCTTGGGTGGTGCTCTATCAGCATAGGCAGCTTAGCTGCTCTGCATTCTGCACGCCGATTTCGCTAAGTGAAGCCACCAGGAGTTATCTAACTACACTTAAATCCCACGGCATTTTGAGACTGAAAACATTTTGTATGTGTAACATTTTGTGAGCAGTTTGTATGTTCATGCATTATGATTCTTATGTCACGACATTGACACACGCATGTAAAAACATTTTCTATTTATTTATTTATTGTACATTTTTTGCACATATATGTAGCTCCACTAGTTTCCAGTTCTTCAGCAGAGTGGTCTGTGCAATCAACATGTGCCCATCTGTAGCAGACAGCACACTACACCTGAAACAAATTAACAGGAGTTATCTTTCCTTTTTAAATACGATAAATATGTGTACTGAATGCCTAGTGTACGGTAGAATATGTTTGAAACATACAAAATACACGCTAACACTAATAATTTTAATTTCGAAAAACCGAGCACTGTCCACCCCTCCCCGCTCCAGTTGGTGTTATCCAGAGGCAAACCTTTAATTTCTTCATTCGCCATCTCGACAGCTAAGCGTTGTATAATGTAAGGTGTAAGCTGTATTGAAAGAAATGTCTCGAAACTCCTCTGATGTTTGGGATTTTTTTGTTAAATGACCAGATGACCAAAAAAAAAGTTGAATGCAAACTGTGCAAGTGACTCGTATCATGGAGGCATAACCAATCTATGGGGTCACTTGACAAGCTTAAGTTCATATTATTAGTAGTATTATTCATATTTTTAGTAGTAGTAAAATGTGACTGATAACCTGCTTGGAACGGTGACTGTTAAATAAAGCTTTGTCCGCTGCAGTTGGTGCTGCTGTAATTCAAGCTTACTGTATATATCGCAAGCAGGCTCAGTTATGTGTAAATAAACAATGTATTTTTATTTAAATTATAAAAACATGATTACTGTTCTATATAACGTATTTTTAAACTACATGTGAATGTTTTATTCCATTTACCTGTAAAATAATAGGATTTTCAATCAAATATAAACAAATACCATCGAAGGTTCGAACCTTCCTTCGGTAATGTGTTCTGAACCTTCGAAGCTTTCTATCCCTCCAAATGAGCTACCAGGGCATTAGTGGGTTTAAACCTCGAAAACAAATATATTCTTATCATCATTTGAGTTCAATTGTTATTAACGAATAATTATAATAGTCTACAAACAATACTTTCAAGTAGAAAAGACACAACAGATTTTAAAGACAAATGACAAAAAAAAAACCCCATTACGTGCACTATATATATATTTACTCAATTAATATATTCTAAATATCATTAGCGGACAATTGTTAATATTAGGCCTGCAACGAAGGGTTCATTTTGACCTTTGAAGTAGAGAGTGACTTGAAGACAGGATTCCCGCGGTACGGGCGGGGCTGAGAAAAAAAAAATAAAGCTCACAGGCCGAGCAAGAATTTTATAAAATTATGTTTAATCGCGCTACAATTAATCAAATAATACCCGGAAATAGACAGAGGGTGATCTCCATTTCCTGGTGTGGGGCCAGGCTGTGACCTCAGGCTCCTTGCATCTGCCAGTATGGATGACAGCGACAGTGAAAGTGAAAGTGAGAGTAGCCTAATTCTATCAGTTTCAGACACCTCTTATGAATGTGAATTGTGTAGTGATGGATGTGATGTAGAGAGAGAAAACAGGGATTGTCTCCTGTATCACCGGTAGTATTTAATGCAAATCCCTATAAACCCTAATTTTATACATGAATATGAAAATATCTGTACCTCCAAATACTAGTTGATCTCTTGTTATCAGGGGATGGGATGGGACAGGATTTTTTTGACAGACAGGATACGGAGGGGAAAAATGTGGACAGGGCAGGACTGGAAATGATTACTCTTTCATGGGATGGGATGGGACAGGCACATTTTTGACAGGCCTGAAGTTTCATTCGCGTGTCACTCTCTACTTCAAATGTTCAGAACACATTAACGAAGGAAGGTTCGAACCTTTGATGGTACTCATTTGCATAATTTATTGGTGACGTTACCATAGCTACTTGTTTATATTTGTTTGAAAAATCCTGTTATTTCACAGGTAATCCACATAAATGAAATAAAACATTCACATGTAGTTTAGAAATACGTTATATAAAACAGTAATCATGTTTTTATAATTTAAATAAAAATACACGTTGTTTATTTACACGTAACTGAGCCTGCTTGCGATATATATATATATATATATATATATATATATATATATATATATATATATATATATATATATATATATAGTAAGCTTGCATTGCAGCAACACCAACTGCAGCGGACAAAGCTTTATTTAACAGTCACCGTTCCAAGCAGGTTATCAGTCACATTTTACTACTACTGAAAATATTAATAATACTACTAATAATATGAACATCTGCTTGTCACGTGACCCCAGAGATTGGTTCTCCCTCCATGATACGAGTTGTTTGCAGTTTGCATTCAACTTTTTTGGGGGTCTGGGCATTTAAAAATCCCAAACAGCAGAGGGGTTTCGAGA
Source organism: Acipenser ruthenus (assembly GCF_902713425.1). Classification (NCBI taxonomy): domain Eukaryota; kingdom Metazoa; phylum Chordata; class Actinopteri; order Acipenseriformes; family Acipenseridae; genus Acipenser; species Acipenser ruthenus. The sequence continues at coordinate 61,062,812 of NC_081190.1, forward strand.
CATTTCTTTCAATACAGCTTACAGCTTACGCCTTACGCTATACAACGCTTTGCTGTCGAGATGGTGAATGAAGAAATTAAAGGTTTGCCTCTGGACAACACGAGCTGGAGCGGGGAGGGCCGGACGGTGCTCAGTTTTCGAAATTAAAATTATTAGTGTAAGCGTATATTTTGCATGTTTCAAACATATTCTACTGTACACTAGGCATTCAGTACATATTTTACAGAAGCAACAGCCACTAGAGGTACGAGCCCATTGCTTTGGATACTATCCATACACGGCAGCAGCGGCGCTAGAGTTGCGTACTTATATAACGGCGATTTGGTAGCGGATTTTAATAACAACATTTGTTTACATAATATGCATTATACAAATAAAAAATATCGAATTTTGCATGTGAATGATTAGTGTTCACACATTGTCAAACAGTTTATGTTAATAGGAAGAAAAAAAAAACTGCGTGAACACGTCTGACGAACCTTCGAAGATTAAGCAATCTTCGAATCGCTGGCTGTAACGAACGAACCTTCGGACACAGCCCTAGTTAATAATATTAACGCATAATTAATTATATTAGCCTACAAACAATACTTTCAAGTAGGAAAGTCACAACTTAGCTGTTTGATTAACAGTGTATGTTTTTATAACTTTTTTATCCGCGCACACGCGGTATATCAAAATTTGGGAGGCGTCTCAAAAAAACTAATGCGCAGTTTGTGAAAAGAGGCACAAAAACTAAATGTCGGGTTGCTGAAATTTAAGATACATGTATTGCACCGACCCAAGGCGTCCGCAGTCACTATCTCCAAGCACAGCACACACAATCAATCCTTCAAAAGCTTTGAGTTTTTTAAAACAATTTACATGATGCACAACTTTTAAGAGACAAACCATTCATTCAAGAAACACCCTTTACCGCCGAACCCGCACTGTACAGCGTGGGCAACATGGGACTTGCTGTCTTTTGTGATATTTCTTGTAGTTGGCATAAAGCGACTTGTAAGCTCGAAACGCTACATTTTCCGAGATGCACTGCACGTTTCTACTTCCCGCTGACACATCTACGTAAAACTACCAGGCCTAATCTTTCTTACGGCTGCAATTGAACGTACTCCTCAATACGGCTCTTTACTAAAGACTTTAGTGCTTTAGTCACAAACATGTACTTCCTTGGATATTGTTGCTACGCGGGATATAGCGCTCTCATTGTTTTCTGCATAGACTTTTTATTATAACTTATTTGTAAAGTACATATAAACGATTTAAAATTTATTTTTAAACAAGAATACTGGTAGTTGATAATATTAATGAAAAATACGTGGACTAGTTGACACCGATTTATTATTCTGCTGTACATTTTAACAGTTGTTCTGTAATATAATAATAACAATGAATATGATAACAATCACATGTCTGTACACAAATTGTGGTGTTTATTTTTTTATTAGCATATTATTTGGACAGTTTCCTACAAACCGGCATGTCTTGCCATTTAGGGACCAGCAATACATAAAATCGACTAACGAAATTGCAGTTTTTTCTTTCTCAGAAAGTTTCTGAATGGTGGTTGCAGTCTGCAGCACAACACTTGACCATGCTGTTTACGCTTTTTTGATTTATATTAAAAAATGACCTCGTACAATTTAATTTACAGAGGTTTTAAAACACACTAATACCCTTTGCCATTGACTAGCCTGCTTGTTTAGAACCACGTAGCAGCGGATGTGACGTCACATTAAAGAAGCACATGAGGTCGGAAACTGCGCTAATCTGCTTCCATGTCTGGTGTCTCACCTGGCTCTTCTTTCATTGAGAGGAGGGGCTTGGACTTGGATGGTCCACACGAAAAACAGAGCTAAGAACAACGGACATAAAGAAAGGTTTAAAGTACTGTTCATAAAAAAAGAAATCAGTCGTCCCAATTGTAAGTAGGCTACTTCTGTTTCTTTTTTCAGTCTGTAAAACACTGCAACATTTTATTGTATATCACATCAGTGGTGTATGTACCTTGTAAGCGAATTATGATATGTAATTTACACAAATGTGGATTACGCAATATAACTCTGAACTGTTTATATTCAACCTTGCTTTCTGATTGTATTTTAAAACCAAAACTTGTAATTCAGATATCATTCACTAATATTTCTTGGCTAAAGGACGATTTGAAAAGAAAATACTCTATTCAGAGAAACATTTCACATTTGGTTCAGCTACTGTAAATACAGCACAACGTTTTAGTTTTGGTTTTGTTATCATTACGTACAATAAAAATAGATCATAATATTGAGGAAGTTACATGTCGTGAAAAGTGAAAACAAACGTGCATGTAAGGGACGATCTGGTATGGAGCATTATAAGGGTCAAAATTAAATAGTTAATTTGTTAATTAAGTGGTCAGTTCATAAATTAAGTCGTTGATTAATTTGTCAATTCATAAATTAATTAAATTTTATAAATTAATTTGTAAGTTAGTTTGGCAATTCTTACGTTAAATCGTAAATGAGCTGTTTGCTAATTAAACTTTCAAGTTCATTTGGTAATTTAACTTTTTTTAACGTCATGTTTTGAACATTTAAACTTCATGTTTGAACACTGTCAATCACACGAGGGGGCGTCTACAAATCGGCAGTGTTGCCAACGGTTGATCTTCCTAGTTAGTTGTATGTCTGCAGACCGCCGTCTCATGAACCGTACATCTGAAGATAGTTAGCACGTGTGGCGTCAACTGGATTAAAATAAGATTAGTATATTAACTTGTAAACCTACCGCATGCACATACTTACCCCCAGACTGTAACAAACAGGTGTTGTAACCAATTCAGTACCCCCATAGAAATCTGTATCCCCTGGCGGATTGCTCATGCGTAAAATGAGATCGTCCCACAGTCTCGTCTAATTTTCTTTTGCTCGTGTCTGAGGTAAAATACGAGTGATGTGCACGCTCAGCAGTTGTCTACGGGAGGTGAAAGTAACACAAATTAAATAATGACAATTAATTTAAATGTTAAATTTAAGCAAGTATCGAATAATGCATTTAGCATCAAATAATAAGTACCAGTATTAAATATTAAATTCATATCAAATGTTAAATTTTAACATCAAATAATAAATTCAATATTGAATATTAAATGCAAGTATTGAATGTCAGATACTACCATCGAATGTTAAATGCAACAGTCAAATGTTAAAAACTAGCATCAAACATAAAATATGAGCTTTATCCATTCAATGTGCCTTTTATCCATTCGGTGTGCACTTTGCCATTCGATGTGCTTTTTATCTATTCGATGCATGCACTTGCAAACTGTCAATCAATCCCATCCGCCCCGCCCATTCCCATCCACATGGAGACTGGTGTGCCTCCTTGTTACCTGCTAACCTGTTCAGCCAATGAGAGGCTTTGATTTTCAAATTGAAATACGGTAGCTGTCTTGTGCCATCTGTAGAAATTAAAAAGGGATTTGTTGTGTTTTGTTTATATTTTGTATTAAAAGTTCAGGGCATGATTAAGGTCAAGCGCAAGGCAACGTTGCCTTCGTTGGGTGTGAAAATTCAGGGGCACCAAGGCAAAACATAAATCCAACCCAAGGGCACCAAGGCGATTTCATACTCATTCATAAAACACATTTTGTATCACCTGTGTTTCTCACTGTAAATACAGTATCCCCTTTGGTATCCCCTGTGTTTCTCACTCTAAATTCACCAATATCAATTAAACATTTTGTGTGTGATAATGGGGCACAGGTAGTGGAACAAATATGGTATCTGTAAACAATAGTTATATGTAATACATTATGCATTTTTAATATCATTTACATGACGGGTTTATTCCAGACATAACAGCACAAGTCATAGAGCAACAACATTAGTGAAAACTTTCATGATCATTTACTTTTAACTTTCAAGTTTTGAAATAAAAAAAATATATAAAAAACAAGCTACTTTGAAATCGGCACAATCGTTTATAAACAGGTAGGTCGCACAGTTAAAATATTAAGCATTCATTATTTAAAGATTGTTTTAGCTGCGCATGTCAAAGACGTTTTTAATGAAAACAAACTATAACTGATTATACACATCACAAAGAAATCATGCCGTCCTGTCAATAGTTGATTGTCAATAGTAAATGATTGCAAAACGCAGCCGACAACTGCTGCGCGTGCACATCACTCGTATTTTACCTCAGACACGAGCAAAAGAAAAATGAGACGTGCCTGTGGGACAATCTCATTTACGCATGCGCAGTGTGCCAGGGTATACAGATGCAGATAAATAGCTGAAAAAATCACTTAAATATTTTTCTATAATACATTGTATCGTTATCGCAGGCAGGCGCATCACACAGGGCGTTTATCACTGACAGAAATAACACTTTGAGATTGCTGCGTTTCACTTTTTTTTGTTTAGTTTCTTTACTTTTTGTTGCATAAATGTGTACTTTTACAACAGTGCAGTGGGATCAATGTGTCATAGACATTACTGTGATGTGAGGCACATTTTATCGCACATTTATTTAGGGATCATTAAGTATTTCTCACATGCCTACATAAATTGAACAGATATGTTTCCCAACCATACACACCACGAGCCAAATATATAATAAAGAACTCCATAGTATCTATTAGTTTACGTATAATATATATTATATCAAAATATAAGCAATTTTAAAATGTGTTTGTACCAACTATGCCGGTCTGTTACAGCCTGGGGGTAAATATGTGCATGCTTGTAGGTTTACAAATATTAATATACCACTTAGCTTATTTTAATCCAGTTGACGACACATGTCCTAACGATGTTCAGCTGTATAGTTCATGAGCTGCCGGTCTGTAGATATACACTAGGAACCATAGGCGTAATTTACACAGGGGGCATGTGCCCCTCACTTTTTAAAAAAATGGGATCGGAGCCAGATCATGAGATGGTGTTTTACTACGAGGATCTGGATCTGGCTCCATTGATCCGTAATGTTGATCCGATCCTGGAGCTGCACACGCATTAACTAGGGAAACTGACCAATGAGGAGTGAACATACCTGGCGTGTAGTTTAAAGACCCCGGCTGACAAGTTTGTACACAGTCTGAGATCACAGTAATGTTGGGGTTAAATGACAAGCGGATGGACAAAGATAGAGGCGGATGCACTACGTTGCTGTATCCAAAACCACAGGAAATGGGTTAAGTTTGTAATTCACCATAGCTTGTGTTATTTACTAATGTTATCAAACTGAGGTTTCTGTCTACTGTTTAATTTTTCATTTTAAATTGAAACAGTAAACTTAAAACAGCAAAATGACCTTTGTGCAAATAAATAGACAATAGTTCAATTGGCAAACAGCTCATTTATGATTTAACGTAAGAATTGACAATAACTTACAAATTAACTTATAAATTTAAGAATTAACTTGTGAATTGACAAATTAATTAACAAATTAGCTGTTTAATTTTGACCCTAATAATGCTCCATAATCTGGTGCCATAAAACCGAGGTTCTGTTGTAAGTGACTGCAGCAGCAATTGTCGATGCATAGTTCAGCCCCTAGTGACTAGTCTCTGTGGGTCAATTGCAACAAACTTTAGTTAGAAGATAGTACAGAAACCAGCAGACACAGTGGGTCCCCAGGACCAGGGTTGGGAACCACTGCTCTAGAGCAGGGGTTCTCAAACCCAGTCATGGGGACCCCCTGTGTCTTCTGGTTTTCATTCCAACTGAGCTCTCAATTACTTAACTAAACCCTTAATTTAACTAATAGTCTTTAGAACTTTAGTCTCAGGGATACAAATGGCAAAATCATAGTTGAAGAGAAAGAAATAGCAAATATATTAAATGATTACTGTTCACAAGTTTTTACAAAGAAGGATACAGACAACATGCTTCACATGTCGACCTGTTCCTACCCAGTTTTAAATAGCTTTAGCATAACAGAGGCAGAAGTGTTAAAGGGACTAGGAGCTCTTAAAATAAACAAATCCCCTGGGCCGGATGAGATCCTCCCGATAGTACTCAAAGAAATGAAAGAAGTTATTTACAAACCGCTAACCAAGATATTGCAACAGTCTCCTGAGACAGGGGTTGTACTGACAGAATGGAGAATTGCAAACGTATTACCAATCCACATAAAGGGAGACAACACCAAACAGGTAACTACAGATCAATAAGCCTGACTTTGGTTTTATGTGAACATATGGAAACTATAAAAAGATCTAAAATGGAAAATTACCTATATAGTAACAGTAACCTGGGGGGCAGTCAGCATGGTTTTAGGAAAGGGAGATCATGTCTAACCTGCTTGATTTTTTTTTTGAGGATACAACATACAACATGGTTTGTTTAGATTTCCAGAAAGCTTTTGACAAAGTCCCGCATAAAAGATTAATTCTCAAACTGAACGCAGTAGGGATTCAGGGAAATGCATGCACGTGGATTAGGGAGTGGTTAACATGTAGAAAACAGAAAGTACTGATTAGAGGAGCATCTTGTGGAATCCTCTGCTCTTCTTAATCTATATTAATGACTTGGATTCTGGTATAGTAAGCAAACTTAAAAAATAGGAGGAGTGGCAAACACCATTGCAGCAGCAAAGGTTATTCAAAATGATCTAGACAGTATTCAGAACTGGGCAGACACATGGTAAATTACATTTAATAGAAAAAAGTGTAAGGTACTGCACACAGGCAATAATAATGTGCATTATAAATACCATATTGGAGATACTGAAATTGAAGAAGGAATCTATGAAAAAGACCTAGGAGTTTATGTTGACTCAGAAATGTCTTCATTTAGGCAATGTGGGGAAGATATAAAAAAGGCCAACAAAATGCTCAGATACATAGTGAAAAGTGTTGAATTCAAATCAAGGGAAGTAATGTTAAAACTTTACAATGCATTAGTAAGACCTCATCTAGAATATTGTGCTCAGTTCTGGTCATTTCACTACAAAACGGATATTGCTGCTCTAGAAAGAGTGCAAAGAAGAGCGACCAGAATTATTTCAGATTTAAAAGGCATGTCATATGCAGACAGGCTAAAATAAATGAATCTGTTCGGTCTTGAACAAAGAAGACTACACAGTGATCTGATTCAAGCTTTCAAAATTCTAAAAGGTATTGACAATGTCGACCCAGGTGACTTTTTGTACCTGAAAAAATAAATAAGGGGTCACAAATGGAGATTACATAAAGGGGCATTCTGAACAGAAAAGGGGAGGCACTTTTTTACACAGAGAATTATTGGAGTCTGGAACCAACTCCCCAGTAATGTTGTTGAAGCTAATTCCGTGGGATCTTTCAAGAAGCTCATTGACAAGATTCTGGGATCAATAAGCTACTAAACAACCAAACGAGCAAGATGGGCCGAATGGCCTCCTCTCGTTTGTAAACTTTCTTATGTTCTTAAGAATCGATAACAGTAAAATCGGGATTATTTTCAAATATCGAATCGACTGTTATTGCTCATCACTACTCTCAATTAATTGAACTAACAAGTAGCTTAATTAGGCCTTTTTAATTGTTCTCAGATCCTAAAAAATTGCAGCTTCTTGAAGGATCCCAGGGTGTCAACTTCAACAACATTAATGATCTGATTGATCTGACATGGACAGACCCTATATTTATATAATTTAATATTCTGCACTTTTCTCTTCTCTTGTGGAACGAAACATCATTAATAAGGTGATTGATAAATGTCTAAAGAAAATAAAAAAATATATTGTATTTATGAACTTGCCTTATTTAAATACTCGCTCACCTTCTTTCTCTGGCAAGTATTTATAACAGAGTTCTGATACTATGCTACACTCCCTGTATGTTTTTGTTCGTGGCGCCGTTTTGTATGCATTAAGGGAGCTTTACAGGAGGGCACGTCCCGAGGTTCCCTTGACTACAGATCCCAGAGGGAGAGCAGTGTCGGTGGTTGCCTGACGTGAACCGCTGGAATTGAAAGTGGCTGAGATGCGGAAGTAACTTTTATGATGTGTGACTAAGAAGACGTGAAGTTTTATAGTACAATAACTAGGGCCACGGAAAATTCACAGTACTTCAAGAAATTCACGAATGACAATAAAAAAAAAAAATACATTTCACGGATTGTCACGGAAGTGCCATTTTTTATTTTTTTTTAGTTTCTATTGTAAGTTGCCTAAAATTAATAGCGCATCAAAGAAAATCACCAAGGTTGAAACATTTTAACATTTAATAGCAGCTACTGAGTCAACATTTACATTGTAACATTTAAAACAATCTTTTAAAATGTAACAAACTAGGGTCATTTAAATGTGTTGGCTGAAAAAAGTAACAAGCAGACAAAACTGATTAAAACAAAACAAGTTTGAATGACAAATTCGGCAACATTGTCAAGTTTTGTAAACATTTAAAACTTAGGCTACGTTCATACAGTAATTAAACGGACTGTGTTGTATAGCGTTATGCTGACTTTGAAAAACAATGTTAAAAACAGGGTTAACTGCAAGTGACAAAACCGAAACTTTGTGTTTTTCTTTACACACACTAAATTTATATATGGCGTTTTAAAACCACATAACATCGTGCTACTTGAGCGAATCAACCTATACAAAATAATCTGAAGAACAAGAACAGGAAAAACAAGAAGAAGAAATTGTATGCGACTTTATCCATGTAGCGTGTTGTGCGCACACACACACACACACACAAAATAATTACCTGGCCCGTGAGCAGAAAACAAGTTATTTGTTGAAGGCCAGCATCGTGCATCTTGTTGCATTTTCAAACGTTCCTGGTTTGTCTTTGTGGTGTAAAAACCTGTCCATATGCGGAAACTGCTCGTTTTGCATCCACTGAGTTTGGTGGAATTGACAAAAAGCAGCGTCTAAAATTTTTGCCATGTTTGGGAATCTGATTTCAGACCTCACCAACAAATCAACAATATTGACATTTTTGTCACTTTCAGCGGCATGGTGCTTGTAAGATTCAATTTCATCTCTACAGCTTGTGAAATCAGGGATTGCATCTAGTGGCAAAGATGTGACATCCAAGACTGACACCATGATAAATATAAGAACCATTATTAGTAGTAGTTTTATTATTGTTGCAGTTGTCTGGTTTCTACATGATAAAAGCTGGTGAAGAGTAATATGTAAAAAAAGAAAAGAAAGTTTCAAGGTAGTAAGTCAAATACGTGATTTTCGTGAAATCGTTAATTTTCCGTGGCCCTAACAATAACCGACCGAAATTGTGCAGTTTATTAATCATTCAGAATTGGTTTCGGTGTTTAATTTAATAATCAGAAATTAACTGTAGTTTAGATTAATTGCTCATCACTAATTTGAGAGCTCAGTTGGAATGAAAACCAGAAGGCACAGGGGTCCTCGAGGACCAGGGTTGAGAACCACTGCTCTAGAGTAGTGGTTCCCAGCCCCGATCCTGGGGACCCCGTGTCTGCTGGTTTTCATTCCAGCTGATCTCTCAATTGAACTGATCATTTGCTTAATTTGACCTTTTTACCTGTGTTCAGCTCTTAACAGTTGCAGATTTCAAGTTAGCTATACCATGTTATAAGTAACTTGAACTCTGCAACTGTTTGAGCTGAAAACAATTAAAGCTGTCTAATTAAGCAAATGTTCAGTTCAATTAAGGATCTAGTTAAGTAATTGAGAGCTCAGTTGGAATGAAAACCAGCAGACACAGGGGGTCCCCAGGACGAGGGTTGGGAACCACTACTCTAGAGGGCAACAGCAGTTACTTTGGGTTTGTTGCAATTGAGAACATTAACACGCAGCTGGGGGACTAATCTTGAGCTGCTTAGTTAGTTGCAATTGGTTTAGTACCATCCTCCATACTAAACACGGGATCATCCCCAGTTAGTACGCTCCTTTTAGTTTGTTGCAATTGACCCTAGGAGACCGTATGTGTTAATTATTTTAGAAAAATTCAAATTTGGTATTTCAAACTGGTTGGAAAACATCTGTACACAAAGAAATTCAAAAAAATAATTTCAAAAACACTTTATATATAAAAAAAAGCACATTAAGCGCTGATATCCCGACGCAAAACCTTTTTAGATATTAACAAAAAATACACTTTTGTGACATGGCATTTGTCTTGCTTGCTTTTTCATTGTACCGGTTGTGCTGTCTTCACAGAGTAAAAACACAGACCTCAATTCACTGTGCCAGGAGTACTAGCTCCTTTGTTTAGCTGCCTCATTATGTTAAACGTGCTGATGTCATCTTTGAGACCACTTGGGGGAATATTTGCCTGGTTTATTATAGTCACTTGCCTAAACATGACATCATCAGCATGCCTGTTTGCAGAAGAACAGCAGTTGCTATTGGCTGTGTAGCTCAGTTAGCAACAAAGATGTAATGTAGTAACCATGAGTAAAGGAATAGCCCATTTAAAAGCCAGTGACTTTTTTTCTTTTCTGAGTGATTCATCTCACATGAGATTCTTTCTTTTAGAAGAAAAAAAATGGACTCGAGAGATGTTAAGTCTGGAGGAGATGTTGTAGATGCTAATCCTGTTATCCTGAAAGAGTAAGATGCTGTTGCATTTATGTTTTTTTATTTTTTATTTTGTTGATAGATGAGGTTTTTTGACATTATTGTACTGTTAATGGGAGGGTAGACTACTGTATACTGTTAGGTAGTCTGCATTTTCTATTCAACATACATTTTGTTTAACATTTTCTTAGAATGATGTGACACTGTAACAGGGTGTAGTGTTACATGTGTGGGTAGTCAATGACAATTGGATCAGAATCACATTTAATTTTTTTTTTTTTTTAATAAAGCAGTTTGAATTGTGGAGGTTCTGTGCAAACCGTTGAATCCTCAGTTGCATTGCTGCTGCACTCACTGTACTATGTGTCTTAAAATGCATCTTCTCCCTCTAGAACCATTGAGCAGCCCCAAGGTGAAGACATGCAGGTGGATGCCAAGCCAGACCATGCACATCCCTACAGATATAACATGAACTATCCAAGCATCGGCCAGTGTATTATAATTAACAACAAGAACTTTGATAAAAAGACAGGTACTGTATATTTGTGTGATATACACTATACACTATCAATACTCAATTTAGGACCTAAATGCTACCTTCATTTCTAATGTCAATACATAGACTTCATTTTTCATTTTTTTAGAAACCATCTGATTGATTTAAAGGATTATTTTATTACTTTTGGACATTTCAAAATGCCACTGAGGTACCACGTGAAAGGTTTATTAAAAGCCTAATAGGTCCATTTAATAAACCCAAGGACCCTGCAGCAGAAAAATAAATTGTCATTATGTCTGTACTAACTATATAATAAAACCTATATTTACTTTACTGTAGAATTCACAAATACTATGTCTTTTAAAAACTAGAGAACTACAGTGTATTGCTGTGTAGGTGTGGATAATTTCTTTCTGATTCTAACAGGAATGAATATTCGAAATGGAACAGATGTGGATGCGGGAAATCTCTTGAAAAGCTTCAAAATGCAGGGTTATAAAGTCAAGGTTTTCAATGACCAGACCTGCAGGCAGATAGAGCAATGTTTACAATCGAGTAAGTGGAAACTTTCTGGGCTCTAGAGAGGAATCCCATCATGTTATCCCAGCACAGTTCTAGCCAAGAGGGATTTTTGAAATTTTAAATAATTTAGCAGTAGAACCAGAAGAAGAGTGCTTTACTGTCTGGTAAGGCCTGCCTCATGCTGTTAAATGACGAGGCGAGGATATTTAACATGACAAGATAGGGCCTTACCAGACAGTGAAGCACTCCTTTTAGGGTTCTGTTGCTATTAGAAAATGGCTGTGTTAAAAATGTTCAATCACGGGGGCTCCAGAGTGGCGCATCCAGTAAAGGCGCTCCGCGTGGAGTGCAGGATGCGCCCTATAGTCTGGACGTCGCGAGTTTGAGTCCAGGCTATTCCTTTGCCGACCATGGACCGGAGCTTCCAGGGGGCGGCGCTCAATTGGCCGAGCGCCGACCGGGGGGAGGGAGGGCTAGGTCGGCCAGGGTGTCCTCGGGTCACCGCGCACCAGCGACCCCTGTAGTCTGGCCGGGCGCCTGCGGGCTTGCCTGTAAGCTGCCCGACAGCTGCGTTGTCCTCCGACGCTGTAGCTCTTGGGTGGCTGCATGGTGAGTCCGCAGTGTTAAAAAAAGCAGTCGGCTGACGGCACACGCGTCGGAGGACAGCGTGTGTTCATCTTCGCCCTCCTGAGTCAGCGCAGGGGTGGTAGCGGTGAGCTGAGCCTAAAAATAATTGTCCAGTTCCAAATTGGGGAGAAAATAATAAAAATAATTGGCAACGACTAAATTAAAAAAAAAAAAAGTGAAAAAAAAAAAAAAAGTTCAGTCATGTTAATATTCCACTATGCCATGCCCTAGTTGAGGGTAGAGGATAATTGTTTTTTAAAAAGAAGAAAATGAAGTCTTCAAGTCAGTCAATTCTCTTAGTGGAGGAGGCTGTGTGGTCCAGTGGTTAAAGAAAAGGGCTTGTAACTAGAAGGTCCCCGGTTCAAATCCCACCTCAACCACTGACTCATTGTGTGACCCTGAGCAAGTCACTTAACCTCCTTGTGCTCCGTCTTTCGGGTGAGACGTAATTGTAAGTGACTCTGCAGCTGATGCATAGTTCACACACCCTAGTCTCTGTAAGTTGCCTTGGATAAAGGCGTCTGCTAAATAAACAAATAATAATAATAATCTTACGATTCCCGTTACTTGAGAAAATCAAATGTAGTCCTAAATGGGAAAACTTCCATGACACATTTTTACAAAATAATTAAAAACGTTGTATTCTCAATATACTGGTTGAGTCTAACAGTCATGGCTGTGTTTCAGTTGCCCGGGAAGACCACAGCAAAGAGGCCTCTTTTGTGTGTGCACTGCTGAGCCATGGAGATGAAGGGGTGCTTTACGGAACGGACGGCTGTATCGAAATTAAAAGACTGACCAGCTTTTTCAAGGGAGACCGCTGCAAGACACTGGTTGGCAAGCCAAAATTGTTTTTCATACAGGTAATGGTTATTATTTGAGAACATAAAATATAAATATATATTCCATGGTGAATCTGCTTTACTACGGCAACTCTGTTAAAAACTAAAGCCTCCAAATATCACAATTGGATTATTGTTTACTTGTTAGGTTCGCACAGTCTATGCATCTAGTATGGGTATCCAGTTTGCTTTTGGTAGACAATGTATGAGTTTAATAAGTCAAATATTTGGATACTATTAATTTGTTGTTTTATTTAATGATTAGGCTTGTAGAGGAACAGAGCTAGACGGAGGTATTGAAGCAGACAGTATTGAAAGTGACAGCTCTCCCCAGAAGATCCCTGTGGAGGCTGATTTCTTGTACGCGTACTCCACTGTTTCAGGTAAATTTCATCCCATTTCCTGACTTTAATCATTGACTACCTAAAGAAGCTGTATTAGAAGGATCACATATTGTATAGATCTTTCTGTATGCTTCCTAAAAGTAGATTTGTAGATCCAAGCTCTCTATTTGAACTTCTATTCTGATGAAAGACAGAACAAGACACTGAGAGATTTCAAAGCTACATGCTTCTTTAAATATATATTTTAAGGGATTACATTACAGTATAATAAAGGCATCCACCTTATGTATACAAAACCAAAGGGAAAGTCGCATTGGGGATTTTATGATTATTTAGAAATCTATGAAATATCTGAAATGCAATATTTTCTTTACTTGTTATAGGTTTGTTGTGCCATTGATCACGTTGAACTAAAAACGATTGCATTATAAGCATATTTAGAGGTGAACTCTGGACTCTGCAAGGAATCATTCATGGCTATAAATATGTTTGCACAATGAAAATGTGAGGGGTGTGCCAAGATCGTGTATAAGTATATATAGGGGTTAACCAGAGCAGAACGATAAGATTAATTAAATTTGAACGATACTTTCCCTTTAAGGTTTAGGTAACCCTTTTAGTTTTAACATACAATTAACAACCCTGAGCATTTTTTTTTAATCTACTGCTTCTTAATGATGACTGCCATTTTGTATTGACAGCATTTTTAGTTTCTAGCAGTTTCCTCGTTCTTTCTGCATGTTTTCATGGCAGGGGAAGTATGCTACTAACACGGTTGTTCATTTGCAGGTTACTATTCCTGGAGGAACACTGTGAGTGGCTCCTGGTTCATCCAGTCCCTGTGTGATATGCTCAGCAAGTACGGCAGAGAGCTGGAGCTCATGCAAATCCTTACACGGGTCAACCACAAGGTGGCACTGGAATTTGAGTCAAGCTCAACCATTGCAGGCTTCAATTACAAAAAGCAGATTCCATGCATCGTCTCTATGCTAACTAAAGAAGTGCATTTCTCACATTGATTATTTTGTGATCTCCTCTTTGCGGTTTTGAATAGATTGTATAAAACTTAAACATGCAGAGGTTTGTTTTTGTAACAAGAACATTTGAAAACCTTATGAAGACAACCAAAAGAGTACATTAACTGGGAACAATAACAGTATCTATACCAGCAGGTTCTCACTGTTAAACAGTGAAAATGCAATTTTAACCACTGAATAGATAAGCGATACAAATGTATTATAAACAGATATTAAAAGTAGGGTTTTTTTAATCAATTAATCACATCTGTGGGCTTTGAGTGATTCAAAAATAATTGATCGATTTAATTTTCTCAAACTGAGTGCGGTATCAAATATCGGGGCGCGAAAAAGAAATCTTGAAACATGTTGGAGGCTGCTTCCAAAGATATTCTATATAACCAAGATCCTGAACTCAGCCTTTACTTCTGCCATGTGACACGCAAGGGATCATGGGATGTAGAGAGAGCGGGGCCATTTTTCTATTGTCTATGGAGAGGGGTCGGATTGGACAAATTTATATATATATATATTTTTTTAAACTTTAAGTCTGTTTCATTGTTGCCTAGGGTTCACGGAAGAAATATACTGACCTGGTGAATGATGACATAACGTAATTGATTTGAAAAATGAACTTTTCTTAACACAGTCCTTCATCTGTGTATGCGCAGTTAAGATCACAGCAAAATACTTTATTTACTGCCGTAGTATGGTTATAAGCATTTACAGTAAACAGCATTATGTTAATACTTTGTATTACTTGTAATTGTTTTTCAAGACCATTTCATATCACCAGCAGACAGGTGTGATTAATTGATCATAGATCGGATAATTAAAAGATCAATAGAAAATGTCAAGATTAAAACCCCTAAATTTAAAAGTAAATGCTCTTTTTAACCGTTAAGGTTCTGCTGTTACTCATACTCGTACTTGTAATTGCCTTTTAAGAAACATTTATCTGCAGGTATAAAATAAGTCCATTTATTTATGTACTGATTTCAAAACAAAAGGTGAGTTTGGAAGCAAATTTTCCTCTTATCCGGGACACTGACATTTTTACTGCTGTACCGCGGCTGAAAACTGACATGGGTTTATTTAATACCGGCTGATAAATACTTAAAGGCAATTGTGAGTGTGACTATCAGCCCACCCCGAATAACCATGCATGTTTATTTTTTTTCATGGAGAGCAATTGTATGTATTGTTGTTTTACACTTCAACTTGTACCTGTTTTAAAGGGATACTTAAATACTCATCATCTTTAACTTGAATAGCCATTAGCATTACAATGTTTAAGGGGTATTTTACAACTAATGTCTTCATCATTCAAGTCATATTTTTTAATTGTGGTGTTTTATCTGTCTTTAAATGAAATACCTGTTTAGCATACATCTTTATTCTCCTTTTGAGAGTTAATTATTTCAATGTGACAAGGTCTTTTTTTAAAAAGTGTATTCATAAGAAAACATTAAATATTTATCATAGAGAGTTTTACCATACTCCAAATGGGTGCTTTTTCGAAATAATGAGATGAAAATGAATAATTAACTAGTAGCTTTATATTGTGAGACATCACTGATAATTTAAAAAAGGCAACCTGTAGTTACCTCAGAAGAGCCAGTCCAGTCATTGACAACACAAAGCCATTATCCAACCCAGCTGGAACAGGGTGTGTGTCTTCCTATTAAAAGTCTCCTTTTTATAGGAGACGTTTAGCATTTTGATGCATCTTAAACTAGTTAGCTACTATATGCACAACAAAATATTTTTCTCTATAAGTAGAATATTAGAAGAAGATTAACAATCGCATGTGTTAACACCATTTTCTTTAGATTCTCAATGGCTTGAAATGTTTGCAGTCAGCCTTTAATAATAATACAAAAACTATTAAATTCTTGCTGACATTTGTGTAGGAGGTTCACCAGCACAAGACTGAATAGTTGTGAATATTTTCAGACTTTTGTAATTAGATATTTTGTTGTGGGACTTTTGTAAGACAGAAGTTTAGTATAGGATATGTATTGTACATAATTTTTGTATCCGACCCCCCCAAAAAAAGGAATTTAAAATATTACAGTAGATTATTGTGCCACTGAAAAATGTGATCTAGAGGACTGGCACACACTCCCCAAAATATCATTAACATTACTGCATCCAATACATTTAAAGCTATGTGAAGTTTCAATCAGAAATATAAATACGCCTGCATATTTGTGATAAGAAATCAGATTGCCCTAGTAAATTTAACCCTACTTGAGTTTACTTCCTCCTCCCAAATTTCCAGTTTAATTTAAGCCATTGGCAAGGGTAATGAAAACATTGATGACTATCGATCCAGTAAAATGAGGTTTATAAAGTTCAGGCTGGTGGCATTAAATTCCGCCACTGTTCGGATCATTAAAATAAGACCCCAACACACAGTATATACGCATTTTCTGTTCAAGTATATGAATACACTGATTGAGTTACTAATGTCTTTATGAAAAATATCATCTTTACTGTTTTATTTTAATTAGACAGTGGGAACTGTAGTTCTTTTAAACTTTTCTTTTTTTTTAAATGTTCATTTAAGATGTCTGCTGTTGTCTATGTAAAAACGTAACATTAAAAGATATAGCAGATTTGCTTCTAAACACAAGTGTAGTGTTTTGTGTTTTCGTAAGAGAAACTGGTAACATTTACAATAAGGAGAATTGTCTGAAATGTGTTTTTGTGCCAAAGTGTGTGTTTGAATGTAGTGGTGTATGCTCAAAAAAAGAAACCACGTACAGTGTTAACGATGTGTTGAGTCACCATGGGAAGTCAAGAAGGTACTTTTTTTTTTTTTTTTTTTTTTTTTTACTCCAATCCATGAATCAACTCAGTATTTCAATGTCATGTTGAATTTTATATATTTGGGCCTTTAAAATATTTACAAAGATTTTTATTTTATTTTTAATGACCTACAGTAATTGTGAGGGCTGACAACAAACACACATTAGTACTTACAAATGAGAGTTTGATATCTCAGAGCTGTCATCCACCAATCAGGATGTGTCACTACAAACCATCTGACAAAGACAGTAGTATTTTAACACAAAGAGAATATTTAAAACCCAGTAGAGTAACTTGGAACTTTCATTGAGTAAACATGTTGAAAGATAAATCCCCTCAAAACTGCAGACAAGTAAACTAATCTATAATACTAATATACATGTCTGTTCTTGTTTATGTTTCCGTGAAGAGATTTCAACTGATTAGTTAGATAATGCGGTAGGGTAGTTTTACATAACAGGATTTAGCGCTGAAAGAGTTAAACTTTAGTACTGTAGACTTGGACTTTGACTGTAAGGTTAATATAAAATAGATTTGTAGTTAAGAAGAAATAACTTTTGTTGAGCACATCTGCTTCGTCTGAGGGGCTACACGGAATACTTAAAAGAAAGCAACGTGGGACCAAAAAAGGTGAACTGTTGGGAGTCATTAATTTGAATGCAACACAGATCTTAAGAAAAGGTTGACAGTGAAGTGATATGGATGGGTAAACGGGAATGTGTTGTGTACAGCAAGTCGTGAAGGGGCTGCACAGATTAAGGGCCATATTCACAAAGCATTTACTACTGTGCTGACTGCGCCATTTATTTGAAAAACAAACTGCTAACAGAACTAGGAAAAAAAAAACTACAGTACATGCAAGATAGTTTTGCAGGAATTACCACTGATTTAATACTTAATGTTGTTGGTAAGAAAAGGACAATCCAGAGTCTAAAAGAAGGGGTGCTGAGGACACCATTGTTGTCATAATAGCCATAATACCTCGTTTAGCTTCATGGTTTCCGACTCTCTGGAACTGTCTCCCAGCTTTGATACTTTATGCTCCCACCATCGCTTGCTTTAAAGCAACTCTCAAGATCCACTTTTCTGTCTTGCTTTCCATGCTCTTTAAGCCTGATATCTGTTATTAGCTGTTATTTTTCTGCTACTTCTGATCTTTCACTGTATCATCTTATGATTCCATATGACATACGCATCCACAATGTTTTAGAATTTACATCCTAGCCTTGTAGTTCATGTATTATGCTTTGTTTTTCACTGTATTTAATGTATTATGCACTGGTTTTTTTTTTATTGTATCTTGTAAAGTGCTTTGTGGTGGTGGTCCACTGTGAAAGGCGCTATATAAAATAAAGATTGATTGAGTAATGCAAAAAAGTACACATACTTTTTTAGCATTTAGAAACCCCTGTGCTGGCTGAACTTAGATGTTGTTCGTGTACTATGTTAGCATTTTCAGGTATATGTTTACCACCTCTCTTTATTCAGCCAGCTCCTGTATTAGAAGTAGCCAACAATGGACAATAATAGACATATAACCCAATGTCTTACCTGTCTGAAATAGTTTGCTTCTAAAGCCTCATCCATAGTCTATTTTTGTATTGAGAGAAGACAGCACAAGAATTACCTGGATTGTACAGTATATTAATTATAACATGCAAAGCTTCACCTGGTCTGTTTATGATAGTTCAGTTCAGTCACATCGCAGTGAATTCTGGTCCAAAACCGTCACAATGAACCTGTGGTCACCCTCTTCTAACATCCGTCTCATGTTACCAGGCCTGCAGGGGAGGAGAACATGATTCAGGCATTGAGACAGACTCAGCAGAACAGGAAACCACTGAAATCAATGAAAAACCAGAAGCTGACTTGTGTGCACATTCCACATCTCCAGGTAGATTTATACAGTATAATGTTGGGGAAATCACTTAGTTACAAGTTACTTTAAAAAAAAAAAAAAATATATATATATATATATATATATATATGTATGTAATATATATACTCTGTGTATATATATATATATATATATATATAGTACTGTGCAAAAGTTTTAGGCAGGTGTGAAAAAATGTTGTAAAGTAAGAATGCTTTCAAAAATAGACATGTTAATAGTTTATATTTATCAATTAACAAAATGCAAAGTGAGTGAACAGAAGAAAAATCTACATCAAATCAATATTTGGTGTGACCACCCTTTGCCTTCAAAACAGCATCAATTCTTCTAGGTACACTTGCACACAGTTTTTGAAGGAACTCGGCAGGTAGGTTGGCCCAAACATCTTGGAGAACTAACCACAGTTCTTCTGTGGATTTAGGCAGCCTCAGTTGCTTCTCTCTCTTCATGTAATCCCAGACAGACTCGATGATGTTGAGATCAGGGCTCTGTGGGGGCCATACCATCACTGCCAGGACTCCTTGTTCTTCTTTATGCTGAAGATAGTTCTTAATGACTTTCGCTGTATGTTTGGGGTCGTTGTCATGCTGCAGAATAAATTTGGGGCCAATCGGATGCCTCCCTGATGGTATTGCATGATGGATAAGTATCTGCCTGTACTTCTCAGCATTGAGGAGACCATTAATTCTGACCAAATCCCCAACTCCATTTGCAGAAATGCAGCCCCAAACTTGCAAGGAACCTCCACCATGCTTCACTGTTGCCTGCAGACACTCATTCGTGTACCGCTCTCCAGCCCTTTGGCGAACAAACTGCCTTCTGCTACAGCCAAATATTTCAAATTTTGACTCATCAGTCCAGAGCACCTGCTGCCGTTTTTCTGCATCCCAGTTCCTGTGTTTTCGTGCGTAGTTGAGTCGCTTGGCCTTGTTTCCACGTCGGAGGTATGGCTTTTTGGCCGCAAGTCTTCCATGAAGGCCACTTCTGACCAGACTTCTCCGGACAGTAGATGGGTGTACCAGGGTCCCACTGTTTTCTGCCAATTCTGAGCTGATGGCACTGCTGGACATCTTCCGATTGCGAAGGGAAGTAAGCATGATGTGTCTTTCATCTGCTGCAGTAAGTTTCCTTGGCCGACCACTGCGTCTACGGTCCTCAAAGTTGCCCGTTTCTTTGTGCTTCTTCAAAAGAGCTTGGACAGTACATCTGGAAACCCCTGTCTGCCTTGAAATTTCTGCCTGGGAGAGGCCTTGCTGATGCAGTATAACTACCTTGTGTCTTGTTGCTGTGCTCAGTCTTGCCATGGTGTATGACTTTTGACAGTAAACTGTCTTCAGCAACCTCACCTTGTTAGCTGAGTTTGGCTGTTCCTCACCCAGTTTTATTCCTCCTACACAGCTGTTTCTGTTTCAGTTAATGATTGTGTTTCAACCTACATATTGAATTGATGATCATTAGCACCTGTTTGGTATAATTGTTTAATCATACACCTGACTATATGCCTACAAAATCCCTGACTTTGTGCAAGTGTACCTAGAAGAATTGATGCTGTTTTGAAGGCAAAGGGTGGTCACACCAAATATGGATTTGATTTAGATTTTTCTTCTGTTCACTCACTTTGCATTTGGTTAATTGATAAATATAATCTATTAACATGTCTATTTTTGAAAGCATTCTTACTTTACAGCATTTTTTCACACCTGCCTAAAACTTTTGCACAGTACTGTATATATATATATATATATATATATATATATATATATATATATATATACACATAGTAACACAGCCTTCAGTCAAGGCTTGTTTGCGCCCTTTAAAATAGAGGACCCAGACACAGAACTGTAAGTTTAGCGCGGTCGCATGCTTTTATTAACACAAATAAACAAGATCAACCAAAAGAAACCTAACTCCCATTGGAGTGCTAACTAAACTTTTCTAAAACTTTTCACTCTTAACTTACTCACTGGACGTTTAGCAATATTCACAAGGGTCACAGAGTACCTTTTACTTCTGACTACACAGGTCTGCTCTGCACATGGCTTTCCCTCCTTCAGCCCTGGGTACAGGGTTTCCTCTGCCTTTATCCAGGGCTTAACCCTTTACACTCCAAGCAATTTTCACCTGCTTTACATTAATTGCATTTCCCCCTGTAAAAATCATATTTTTGAATGTCCTAGAGACATGTTTGTTGTATAAAATCAAAAGAACAAAGGTATCCATACCGGCGTATTCCGCAGCACATTAACCACTGGTCACGACCTGGTGTTATGCAGGTCGGCAACACGATTTCACACGGCTTTATAAAGAAGCAAAGTTGACCTGTGTGACAGAAGCAAGTACACAATATGCGGACGCCATGCCCCCGAAGCAGCAAAGTTCATATGACCACCCATTTATCTGTTTCTCTTATGAACGATAATCATGCATTTTGTCTCGCTCGATCCGGGTAGGAGCTCCAGTGTAAAGGGACTTATATCAGTTGAGTTCTAGATCTCACAGACACTCCAGGCACAGACATCAAACCAGCTATGCACTCCCTTAAAAACGTTTATCATAGCAAAAGTATAAAGTGTAATAAAACCCAGAGCGGTATGGTAAAGTAAGGTAAAGCATGAGAAAACTGCTAAATTTACCATAAACTCTTATGAGGGCACCTACTTCCATACATAGATTAGGAAAAACTACAAATAAGTCTATCATACTGTATATACTGATTTTTTTTTTTTTTTAATTGTAATCCTAAGCTTTCACTGTTACTGTAATTGCATTTTTGATTTGTGAAAAGGTGGTTTTATTTGACAAAATATAGTTCCTTAGTTAGCCTGGACATAATACATGGCATTTGTTTTTTTTTGCATTGGAGTGATCGTCAGGTGTAGCAGCCTGAAAATGCATCGCCACCGAATGATTAACCCTTGTGAGGATCTTCATTAACTCAAGCTCCTTGCTGTGCTCTTTTAGCATTTGACAGAGGGTCCCGATGAAAACCGAACCAGAAACTTTCTCAAAGAGTAATATCCTGAAAGTAAATACGGAAACTCTTTAAATTAGAATCCAAATACAGTTCTCTTTTTCTTATGTTAATCAAAATATGACAGCGTTTGGTATATTTAGGATTTTTGCTAAAATGTCAATACCCCTGAACCTGGCTAAGAAGAAAAGCATGTCTTTGTTATAAGTGTATCTATGCTGATCAGCAAACAAGCATGCCTTACGTTCACATACAGCTAAATGTAGAACACCCCTGCCAATCATGTATCATAAATAGCTGCTCTTCTCACCAAAACATGAGTGACCAGGAAAGGATCTGCTGTACAACCTCGGTGAGCCAAAATAGTTCCTGTTGCTAGTCTGCAGACTGCCCCTGTAAGGCGACAGGAGTGAATACTGTATAATAAACTTCATACATCTGGGAGTCCTTGGAGACTTGCCAAATACTATTACAAAGCATTACTTTTCAAAACATTTGTGTTAAGACCTGCTATGGAGATTCCCTTACCAACCAGAGAGGGAAAGTGAAACTTTCAATAGGCCTTGTCAGAAAGGTCACCTGCTTCTTCAGTTGCTTCTATGCAGCTTCACTGCTATAAGGTTCACCTTCATTAAGTATCATACATTAGGCAGCATGGTGTGCCTGCCAATATGTGCTTCCAAATAACTTGTTAACAACAGAAGTATACAGAATATAAAGATGGATTCCCTTATATATTCAGTGTTGGGGAGTAACACATTACATAAATTGGATGCTACTGTTCAGTAGCTTGTAACTGTAATGGTTCCTATTTCAGACAGGTAACTAAGTTTGGTAACGGATTATATATATGAGCTAATATATATATATATATATATATATATATATATATATTTTATAAATTTAGTCGTTGCCAATTATTTTTATTATTTTCTCCCCAATTTGGAAATGGCCAATTATTTTTAAGCTCAGCTCACAGCTACCATCCCTGCGTTGACTCAGGAGGGCGAAGACGAACACACGCTGTCAGCAGACCGCTTTTTTTCACACTGCGGACTCACCATGCAGCCACCCAAGAGCTACAGCGTCGGAGGACAACGCAGCTCTCGGGGCAGCTTACAGGCAAGCCCGCAGGCGCCCGGCCAGACTACAGGGGTCGCTGGTGCGTGGTGAGCCGAGGACACCCTGGCCGACCTAGCCCTCCCTCCCCCTGACCCCCTGGAAGCTCCCATCCTCGGTCGGCAAAGGAAAAGCCTGGACTCGAACTCGCGACGTCCAGACTATAGGGCACATCCTGCACTCCACGTGGAGCGCCTTTACTGGATGAGCCACTCGGGAGCCCATAACGGATTATATTTAGTGTGAAAAAAATAACATAGTTACTTTTGGTCGTGTTTAGAAAAAAGGACTACAATAAAATGTAAACTGTGACTGAGAAATAACTATTCGTACTATACAGTACTGCGCAAAAGTTTTAGGCAGGTGTGAAAAAATGCTGTAAAGTAAGAATGCTTTCAAAAATAGACATGTTAATAGATTATATTTATCAACTAACTAAATGCAAAGTGAGTGAACAGAAGAAAAATCTAAATCAAATCCATATTTGGTGTGACCACCCTTTGCCTTCAAAACAGCATCAATTCTTCTAGGTACACTTGCACAAAGTCAGGGATTTTGTAGGCATATAGTCAGGTGTATGATTAAACAATTATACCAAACAGGTGCTAATGATCATCAATTCAATATGTAGGTTGAAACACAATCATTAACTGAAACAGAAACAGCTGTGTAGGAGGAATAAAACTGGGTGAGGAACAGCCAAACTCAGCTAACAAGGTGAGGTTGCTGAAGACAGTTTACTGTCATAAGTCATACACCATGGCAAGACTGAGCACAGCAACAAAACACAAGGTAGTTATACTGCATCAGCAAGGTCTCTCCCAGGCAGAAATTTCAAGGCAGACAGGGGTTTCCAGATGTACTGTCCAAGCTCTTTTGAAGAAGCACAAAGAAACGGGCAACGTTGAGGACCGTAGACGCAGTGGTCGGCCAAGGAAACTTACTGCAGCAGATGAAAGACACATCATGCTTACTTCACTTCGCAATCGGAAGATGTCCAGCAGTGCCATCAGCTCAGAATTGGCAGAAAACAGTGGGACCCTGGTATACCCATCTACTGTCCGGAGAAGTCTGGTCAGAAGTGGCCTTCATGGAAGACTTGCGGCCAAAAAGCCACACCTCCGACGTGGAAACAAGGCCAAGCGACTCAACTACGCACGAAAACACAGGAACTGGGGTGCAGAAAAACGGCAGCAGGTGCTCTGGACTGATGAGTCAAAATTTGAAATATTTGGCTGTAGCAGAAGGCAGTTTGTTCGCCGAAGGGCTGGAGAGCGGTATATTTAAAGTATATTTACGGTGGGTTCCCCCGAAAAATAGGAACAGGGTCAATTTCAGACACCATCTGTTTTACGATACACGGCCGGTGTGAAAGCCTCCATAAGATCAATCAATCAATCAATCTTTATTTTATATAGCGCCTTTCATAGTGGACCACCATCACAAAGTGCTTTACAAGATGCAGTAACAAGAAGAAAATCCATAATACTTTAAATACAGAGTAATGCATAATACATGATATACATTAAAAAAAGCATAATACATTAAATACAGTGGAAAGTGCATAATGCATGATACATGATGGTAGCATAATACATGAAATAGTACATTAAATACAGTGGAACGTGCATAATACATTAAATAGTAACAGCAACACAGCAGCTAATAGCAGTTATCAGGCTTAAAAAGCATGGAAAGCAAGAGAGAACAGGTGGGTCTTGAGGGCTGATTTAAAGCGAGCGACGTACAGTATTCTAAAAAAAAAACAATGTTACTTGATGCTGACGCTTTGACGCTAATGCCTTGAAGCTGATGGTTACAGTTCGGGAAGAGTTATTCCCCCACCTTTATGTAAATTACACCCATTCCACCTGTTGGAAAACAGCAGAAAAGTGTTTCATTTTATGATGGAAATAACAGACAGAGACAGTGAGTTTCGGACTGTCGGAAAACACTTCTGATAGTTAGGACCACTGTGTTAAATGAACTCTGTGCGCTACCATTGCTGGTAGTGTCTCGTGAGCTGTTCAGTGTGTTGATATGTAAATAAATCCTGTTCGCCTGCGGGGTGTATCAAATTCAACTTCCGTCTCAATCTCCTGCCTGTCACTCAGGAGCGAATGCAAACACCCACACGGCTATGGAAGGCCATCCGGGTCAAAAACGCATTATTTAGTACACATTCTCATTTGACTTTAGCACGTGTTGTAATTGTAATTGTTACGCGTACTAATTTGGCCAATCAGATCGCTGAAAATGAAAGGAGAACCAATGAATTTAAGGAAAATAGTGAGTGTAATAAATTATCCAATTAAAAGTGGCCCTACTTCTGCCATTCCTGCCCAATTAGTGATGTTACATAGACTTGGCATTGGGTAAGTCTACTGAAAGATGGACAGACTCGGAACCTCCGAGACGAGCATCAACCAGCGGTTTCAGAGCCTAAGAAATACCTTTAATTCAGTGGTGACCCCACTGTAACTAATATGTAATTTTCAACAAGTGTTAAAAGATCTGACATTGAATCTAATATTAGCTATAGTAACTCAATATTTTAGTGTAAAACTGAAATAAATATCATTAAAAAATAAAACAAAACTATTGTGTACATTATTAATACAAACCGAACCATGTCACGGTCAACACTGTCTGTCTCAAGAAGTCGGCAGCACTCAGCAAATCTATATTTGCACCGTAGAAGAAAATCTCTCGCCTCCATGATTTGCAATTTTCCTTATTCTTGATTTTTTTTAAGCGTATTTCATGTCTGAAATTGAACAAATGTTATCCTGAAGGTGATAGTCTACTCTTGTAATTATGCTACATGACTGTAAAATGACCAGCCCCTGCTTAGAAAATGCATAGTTAATTTACATTTATTTAGAACACGTAGTTTTTTAATGTATTTTGATTGGTCCAAATCAATACATTTACTAAATATTTGAATGCATCCTAAATAACGTGTTTTTGACCCGGATAGCCTTCCATACACGGCAGCTGGCTACCCTGTCAAAAGCATTATACCCTGTATCTTTCTAAACAAAGGATTTAGGGGATCTCCCTAATAAAAGCTGAATCTCAAAATAATTGTGTGAATATAGTAATTGTTACAGCTGTGTAATGGTATTTAATACAGGATTAATTTATCTGACTTTTTACAATTCTGCCCTTACTCTGGTCCCACCACAGTCGGATACGAGACGGACTACTGTAATAGAATACGGTTTAAAGGCACAGTGTGGACAGGGCCTTAATCAGCAAACTTCTCATCAGCCAGGATCTTCAATATCTAGACAAGAGCAAAGAAACTCCCCTGCAAGTATTCATGCTGTTGATTACCCTGATTGTTGGAGTAAACAACATCTGGAATACAAAGAAAAATATAAATAGCTGTTTTCAAAAGGTTATGTTGTGATGCAAATAAATTAAATACTGTCTATTCAAGGTGTTACATGAACCAGCGGGTAGCATGTAGTATAATCCTGTTAGGAAGCACCCCAAAACTTCAACAGCAGTGACTAAAAAAATAAAGTAAAAACAAGTTTGATGTTTCCGTTGTATACATTAAAACACTAAAAAGCTTAATAATAACATATTGTAGATGGCATTTAATTCGTAGCTCTGGCTGAATGTGGTAAAATCATCTATTCCCAGAACATGCCAGTGTGAAAGGGACTATAGAGTCCTGTGAATGTCTTTGACCCTACTGTCATATATTTAGTAGATAATCAGTTCATCAATACTGCAAGTTATAATTATTACTACAGTAGCTGTTTAAGTGGAATTTGCTGCCCTCTGCTGGGTTTGTTTGCTGCTGAAATATACACTCGTCCATTTCATTACTTTTAGTAGTGTACATTAAAACCAAGAACACTAAGCCTATCAGCTCCCTACCCTAATATAGTGCTCCCTCGATATTTTATCATTCGCTCTTTCTTTACTGTTAGGCCATGTTGTAAAAGCCCTATATTTTTCTATACAAGAGGCCTTCAGTAATTCATGTGGAAGTCAGATATATTCTATATTAAAACACTGCAATTTTCTGGGGCAAACTACTGTAACACTTTAACAGGTCAAAACAAATATTTTTGTCCTCATCTAATCAAATTGGATTTTGGAATGCATTTTTGTGACAGCAGGTGTCATTGCAATGCGTGGGTTGTATTTGGTAGCACTGCCTTGTACCACCATATTTATACCAGTCATACTTTTTTTTATTAAACCCATAGCAATGCAGTAAATTACTGTGGAAAGAAGTCAGTCATTGTTGGCTGAAAACTTGGCAGTGACAAACAGCATTAAAAAGTACAGAAAAATGTAAGAATTACAGATAGAGCTGACCTTATTGAAGAGGCATTTAAAAAAAAAAAAACACACACACATAACCAGCACTGCCCCACTGTCAACCAAGGGATTTACTTATACAATCTTTGCCCCTAAAGTACAATATGATTCACAATGAAGTGGCTACAGGGTGTTTAGCGTTTTCATCAGTAAGATGTGCTATGTAGGTCCAGGTTGTAATGGATTGTATTCTATACTGTAGTCTATTAAATCTCTTTATAGTTATCTTCCAGAGACCCAGAGGTCAATACCTTATTAAGTACCAATGAATAGTGGGTGGCACTGCTACTTATATTTTACTCAGAAGACAATATATTATTATTATTATTATTATTATTATTATTATTATTATTATTATTATTATTATTATTATTATTATTATTACTATTATGTAAGTACTAGTGGTTCCCAAAACCCAAGTACAGTGCTCCCACATTTAACTATTTATGATATATTTCACACATATTCATATTGCAGCATGAGTTCCCCAAGCCAGCTACTGTCCTAACGGTGAATACAGTGATCTAAAAATAAAAAGTAAAAAAACACTGCTGACAGTACTGACCTGAGTCTCCTTTACCCTGCTACATTACACTTCAATGAAAATGATAGATATACACTCTGAATTTTCATGAATTGTTTATGTTCTCACTTAAATCCATGAGTGCCAAAAATTATGTTAATTTACAGAATGTCAATGTCTGTTTTATGAGCGTTCAGAGTACATAGTGCAAAATGGAGAAAAGTTGTTTTTGACACAAAAAACGTGTCCACGCTGATAAGAGCTGAGTTAAACTGAAATCGATAATCCACGGAGAACAGAAGGCTTTTCTTGTTATCTACATTCTCAAGATATTGTATTGCCATGATAATGTTCTGGGACAGAAATGCACTAAAGGTGCTTATACTCAGCAAAATACTAATGCTAAGGAAAAGTTAAAGACGAAAGGAGGCCTGTCCAGTCTCTTACCCTCTGTCCTATGTCTGTCTCCACTCAATATCCTCTGGTCATGGTCTCTGTGGTGCTGTTAAAATAATACAAATCATACATGTTAACGCTGTCAACTCCTTCTTTCAACCTATCTTCATAACTCATCCCTTTTAGCCCTTGGATTTTTATTGTTGTTTTTCGATTGACTCTATCCAAAGCCGCAATGTCCTTTTTGTAACGCAGGGACTAAAACTGAATGCAGTATTCTTTAAGTGGAGTCTCATCTATTCATTCAACAACCTCACCTTTGATTTGCACTCGACACTTTTATACTATTTAAGCAAATATTCTGTTTGCCTTTTAAATAACCTTCACATGCTGCCTGATTTCTGACACCTGAGAGATGCCAAGGTCTCATAGAGGGACTAAAAAAATATCCAAAGAGCTTTATTGATTGTTCATTTGTTAGGAATAACACAAATTACACACAATTAAGCAGTAATATAAAACCCCTAAACTTGCCACCTGACCTAGAAACCACTGCAATGGATATGAATTGTATTCTACAAAGAGGCACAAGCTATCATAATACTTGAAAAGAGGTGTGTCGTATAGGTTTTAATACAATTATAGTACAGGTTTATAAAATAATGGGAACAAATGAATATGACTTTCACTAGAATATAAAATTATTATTATTATTATTTATTTCTTAGCAGACGCCCTTATCCAGGGCGACTTACAATTGTTACAAGATATCATATTATACATTATTTCACATTATACAGATATCACATTATTTTTACATACAATTCCCCATTTATACAGTTGGGTTTTTATTGGAGCAATCTAGGTAAAGTACCTTGCGAAAGGGTACAACAGCAGTGTCCCCCACTGGGGATTGAACCCACAACCCTCCGGTCAAGAGTCCAGAGCACTAACCACTACTCCACACTGCTGCCCTGAATAACATCTGGAGAAATGTGTTATATTTATTTATTTAAAGAGTGCAGATGTACAGCTGTATTTTCAAAGAAACCAAACAAAACTTCACTATTTAAAAAAGGAAAGCTGTGTAAATTCAAATTAATGTAATAACAGTTGTGAAATGCATTTAGGTGACTTTGCTAGTCCTTTTTACTTGGACCAATCAGCTAACTGTTTTTATTTGCACAATCAGAATACAGTATTCAAACAAGTTTCATATTTCTATAACTTATCAGGATACTGTCTCTGTAATTGTAACATCCATTTCCCCAACCAGAAATGCAAATTAATTTTAAATACCCGTTTTTAAAAGTACAATAAAAATGAACAATAATGCAAAACTGTAAAGGATTCACAACTGAAGTCTGGACTTTGGACCAAGAAACTTGTGTTAAAACATTTGATCAAAACAAACATTTATTGAAGTATTCGGTAGGGTAATATATGCAATAGAAAAGCAAAATTAATTATCTCAGTCAAATAGAATGGTGGGGAAACATCATGACTGTCAGGAAATCTTACCCAAAATGCTAACTCAGATGATGTACCTACGCTTCAAACCAGATCCAGAGATGGGGTGGGTGATTGAACAGTTAAAGTGAATGTAACACAGAGCAAATGAAACTGAATATTCATAATTCATCTGAAGATTCTTAGATAAAACACTGACTGATATCAATAGTGTTTTATATGTGACTAATAATGCAAATAAATAGCGTGCAGAGAATGCCTCTGGTTGATCTATAACGAAACACTGCAAAGCATTTTCAAATGGGAAATTAAAGCCCTTATAGTGATGTCAGAAAGTTTGATCTCGTGGTTTAGCTGGGTAAGTTCAAGTTTTGAAAAAAGTTACATTTGGCAATTTGCTGAAAGTGATTGCTGTGGAAATTATTATATGTATATTATGATTCTAAATGTTCTTCAGCAGGGAATGCTAAAATATTTGTATCCCAATGCTGTCAAAATTTTTCAGAAATCAGTGGCTCTCAAACTGGTTTATTTGGGACCCCGTTTAAAAATAGTCTGCCATGACACCCTATGCAAAAAAAAAAGCCATCCCAAAGAAATCAAAAGGGATTTTGACTGCATTTAGAACTGGGCTGAAACGTGGCAAATGAAATGCAGTGTTAAAGTGTTAGTTTTACATGCTTTTCAATCCCACATTGCCGGACAGTCATGATTCCACAACAGATCTTTTTCAAACATAAACAACACCATCAGTTTGAAAGCAGTGCAAACTCAACACAGTTTAAAAAGAGTTGCGAAATACAGGTATTTTACATGAGGGCTCCTTGCAGGAGACACAGAACAAGGTGACTTTCACTTGTCCAATATTTAACTTGTCTGAATACTGTCTCTGTAAAAGTAACATACAGTTCCCACCCAGCAATAGGCATTCATTTTACATACATTATAGTCCACAATAAGAAACAATGATGTGAAACTGCTCAACTACACTTCTCAATTGGATTCAGAACTAAAGATATATCCCCTTTGGTATATATATATATATATATATATATATATATATATATATATATATATATATATATATATATATATATATATACTGTATAATATAATGTATAATATAATAATACATTCTAAAATGTTATGGCAAACTACACTTTAGGTTTGTTCTGTATCTGGGTGGTTATAAATATAGGTCACTTTAGAATGGCATAGCAGCAAAATGACTGTTCAGTCAGACTACCACAGGGTAACATGGTAAGATTAACCCCACAGGTGGCCACAGGGAGGACCACAATCCTGAGCATGCGGTGTGTTGGCGATGACTTTGATGGCCATACATTATGTGCCATATATAGGGTTTTACTTCTTGTTGCCCTTAACTTATTGTATTCTGTACTTGTAAGATCAATGCATTTGGCGTTTCATAATTACTCGAATAGTAATTTTCATAATTACTCGAATAGCACCTGCAATACCGTCCCCATAAATGCAACTACATTTACATTGTAACTATAGCTAAAGTAACACTGTGTCATTATTAAGAATACAATGTGTTACATTATTATCCTACATCATGGCACAAACAGGGGTGTAGTGCTATATTTAGAAGTGAGTGGTTGCTATTATCTACCCCCCCTCAACCCTTCCACGCCCCCTGTCATCTTAGTTATCCCATACACTCAATAGAACCGCAGTTTATCACTCTACAGTAGTTACATAACTTGAACTCACAAGTTGCAACGGTGAATGTATAATGGGTTTTATCTCTAACTTTAGCTATATTAAGAAATGCACAGTAATATCGCGCTGTTTGAGTGGGGTACTGCAAGATAACATCACTTCATTTATACAATTATACAAAACCTTCATACAACTTATTAACAAACATAAAAAATAAGGATTATATCTTGAAATTATTATTATTATTATTATTATTATTATTATTATTATTATTATTATTATTATTATTAGAGGGTTGCTGGAACCCTATTGTTATTGTTATTATTAGGCTTCCAAGCCCATGCTGGGAAGCGTATTGTTGTTGATAAGATTAATGTTATAATTTTTCTTTCCGCCAACAAAACCTTAAAAGTTGCATAAAATGAAAACCATTGCACGAAAACTCTTGTAGTACACCAATGGGAACTAATGTCCACAGCTGCATGAACAAGACTGGTCACTTGGTTTGGCAGCCATACTGGATTTTACGACACATTTTGGACAATTTACAAACATCATCTTGTCGGAAACCACTTATCGCAGAGTTCTGAAACTTGGTATACATGGTTAGGGATTGTCCAATGATTCAGTGGTATTGGTAATATTGGTTCAGTGGTATGATGGCCATGTTGGATAACCTAATTAACACACAAATATCTTCTCCTCCAAAACCGCTAATCTGATCGAAGAAAAACTTGGCATACATGATCCAAGTACGGTTTTCTTTAAAGTTTGCACCAAATTAAGTTGCTACAGTGGGCCTATCAAATTTCAGCATTGCTCTAATTGCATATATTGTGCATAAAATGATCACTGTTAAACAGAAACTCTTGAAACTTCACAGAGTAGTGGAGGCCTATGGGAATTAATGTATGCTCTATTAAAAAGATAACTTGATATTGACCTTAACCTTTGACCTTGCCTTAAGGTCAAATGTAAAACTAGCTTATAATTCATTACAGAGTGTAGACAGGGTCATGGTTACTATGGAACACAGATCGACTGCAGATGGTGCAAAATGCAGCAGCAAGGGTTCTTACCGGTACCAAGTGGACAGAACATGTTACTCCCTATCCAGTCCCATGTTTCCTTTAAAATATTGCTGTTGACCTACAAGGCTTTGTACGGTCAGGGTCCTAGTTATATAATAGACCTTCTTAGCCCTTGCATCCCTGGGAGGCAGCTTAGAGCCTCTAACGCTGGACTGTTAAAATGCATGGTTCCAAAACGTGTTACGCTTGGAGGGCGTAGTTTTAGCTGTGTTGCTCCTTTTTTTTGGAACTCACTACCAACCTTTATTAAGGAATCTACAACAAGTAGCCAAATTATAAAAATCTCTTATGTCACACTTATTTTCCGCTGCCTTTTCTTAAACTCTTTCTTTACTGCAGTCTGCAATGTTTTTTTTTTGTTGTATAATCTATTGTACTTTTATGATTGATTTTATTTTTATATTTATCTATTTTATTTATGTATTCATAGATTTAAAAAAAAAAATTGTTGTTGATAGTTTTGTACAGCGCCTTGAGACACCTTAGTGTGAAAGGCGCTATAATAAATTAGTTATTATTATTATTGTAGGAACCCATATGGGCGCTATTCAAAAATGACCTTGATCGTGACCTTTGACCTCTTGTTAAGGTCAAATTAACTCCTCATAACTCCTTACAGAGTGCAGATAGGGTCATGGTTATTATGGAACACATATAGGAACCCATATTTGCTTTATTCAAAAATAACCTTGATCGTGATCTTTGACCTCTCTTTAAGGTCAAATGTAAAACTAGCTTATACCTCATTACAGAGTGTAGATAGCATCATGGTTACTATGGAACACAGCTAGGAACGCATATATTTATCCAAAAACGTCCTTGACTGTGACCTTTTACCTCTCCTTAAGGTCAAATGCAAAACTGGCTTATAATTCATAGAGTGCTGATAGGCTCATGGCTACTATGGAACAGATATAGGAAACCATATGCACTCAATCCAAAAATGACCATGCCTCTGACCTTTGACTTCTCCTTAAGTTCAAATGCAAAACTGGCTTATAACTGCTTAGACAGTGCAAATAGGGCCATGCTGACTATGGAACACATATAGGAAACCATATGGACACTATCCAAAAATTACCTTAACATTGACCTTTTACCTATGAAGTTTGTTAAAAGTAAAGTTGCTGCGTCAAAAAACATGGAGGCCACGAGCAAATCAAATTTCAGCATATATTGTACTATTAAGAATAGTCTTAAAAGTTCAGAGACTAGTAGAGGCCAATGGGGTGCTATGCCATGAGGGAAATAAAGCCATAGGTCACATGGTCTGGCATTTGGCTCCCAGTCATTGCTGCTTGCATATACATTTCTTCTTCTTCTTATTATTATTATTATTATTACTCGTAACCTCCCCCCATCCTCCAACCTATATTCAATGGTTTGGTCCAGAATCACCTCGTCTCACTGTTTTCCTATTGCAGCCGCCTAACAGCAAATGAGACTGACGTTTTGAAACAGAAGTGCATCCGTTTGCAAAAAAATGATTTGTGTTATGCCACAGGTACCCTTTATTTGTTTGTTGCGATTGAGTTTTATCTTTTAAATAAATGTTTAGCTTTTTTTATCTACCTGACTTCTTATATATGGGTCTAATAATAATAACTATTCCAATTATTACTATATCATTATTATTATCTAATTGTAAAACGCTACCATCTCACCACAGCGTTGATACAGGTTCCCTTCACCTCTGTTACTCATTTGTAGGCCAGAGGCACGCTAGATTCAAACTTTTTCATTATTTCTCTCTCATGGGTTTCTCATGGCTATTGTATGCTTTGCTTATTTGTATGGGTTAAACACACGCACACACACACACACACACACACACACACACACACACACACACACACACATATATATATATATATGAGCAAAACAGTTAAATATTCTACACGTGAAGTACAGAAGCGGTGCTCTCTCTGCCCAAGAACCGAGGGGTCGGCGCTCCCTGCAGACCCCTCAACGCTACCCCTGGAAAATAAAACGCACGAGGCTATGAAAATGAATCACTGCAATAAAAAGTAAACATTGTTGAACCAGTGGCCAAGAAACAACAAAATATTTTGGCTATTAATATGCACTGTACGTGCTGATTATAAAGTACATGCAGCAGGCACATACAAACAGCTGTGCGTTCTGTTTTCACAAACACCGCTGCTGCTGTGTGCAACAGCCAGGTTGCTGCAGAAATAATTACCTTTGCCTTCCTGCAACAACGAACCTGTCTGCCCTTCTTTAGCGTTGTGGACATATTATTGCAGTCAGTGGTGGTGGTGGAGGGAAGTGAAAATGAAATTGCTTTTCCGAGAAATGATGCAAGCAGATGTGTGGACCAATAAGATATTATATCAGACTTCCGTGCTTCTCAGATCTCTTGCACAACGCCCTCTAAAGGCGCAGACTAACGCGAACCCAAGCAAACGGGAGGGGATTTCCAGGCAATCACTATTTCCTTTATTTGTTTTGCTTTCGATCTGGACTCTGAGCACAACCAAATTAAGTTTTAGTTTTGTTACTGAACACCAGAAACTTTTTTTTTTTTTTTTTTTTTTTCAACGAAAAACTTTCAACAGTTGCATATAATCGAGCCTTGGAACTTACATAAAGAGAACATACATTCATTATTATCAGGTAACGACTATTCTAATGTCTTCTTTGATATATATATATATATATATATATATATATATATATAAACAGGAAGTACTGTGGCAAAATCTTAGATACTAAGGTCAGAATTGTTTGGATCATGGGAAGCTGTAGTGGGACTGAAGCTTAATTTCACTTTTGGATTGAGCCTAAATTATACTCGTACTGTACTTGCGTACTACGACTATGGTGTCCTTAAAGAAGGAATAGATTGTTTGTTTACAATACAAAAAATAATGCTTATATGAAGGGAATGACAGTGTGCTTTTCTATAAGGAAAATATATTTAGCCTGTATAATTGTTATGCCAACATATTATTAACATGCATTTTCAGAATGTATTGTTTTATTATTGTAATTTTCTTTCAAAGCTTGGGGTAAGTCATACTTGGGTGGTGGTATACAAGAGTATATATTACCTTTTTCTAGGTGTGCTTTTAAACTTTTATTTATTTATTTATTTATTTATTTATTTATTTATTACTATGGTTCGTTTCTTAAGAAATGATTCAATTTGTGTCATTTAATTTCAGTCACGAAGAGAAATTATACCATGAACAGATCATTAAACCGCAAGCCTTTATTTATTTATTTTTCTTCGCCCAAGTTATTTTTTCTCCTTTTAATAATCTGACCGTGTAAACAATACATTTAAAACGATTAAGCCACTTATTTGGACAAAGAAAATATTGCTTACAAATGCAGGTTTACCTTCTGCCAGGATTTAAAACGTTAAAATGCGTTGCTGTTTACATGTTATCCAAATACATTTTTATTTTTTTTGTAATTTTGTAATACGAATTTTGCACCTTCGCCGCCTCGGTTTCCTTTTCTCCTGCTCCGCGGTTCAGTACATTTTCAGCACAAGCCTGGTGATATGACATTACATTAATGACAGCGATCGCAGCCAACTACAGTTCCCTCCTGCAGAAACTAACCAGTCTGTGAGGTGAACTTTGTGAGGTTGCTAAGTCGTGCCAGAAATACAAAGTAGCAACGTACTACTAGCCAGCCTATCAGGGCTCAACAACAAGTTCATTTTTAGTGATATTTTATCATTTTACATTGTATTCCTTTACATTTTTAAACTGGACTTTTTACCTCACATACAGAACATGTATATTTCTTTATGTTTAGAATATTCCCACAGAACAATAATATGAAAAAAAATTATGTGTATACATGTAACTTGCACACACCTGTAGACTAAGTGGATTTTACTGTACTTATGACCAGTGCTCCAGATAAGGTTTTGGGGCATTAATTAACACTCCAATTTATAAACACCGTGGGCCTCATTTAGGAAAGGGCACTAAACATTATGGTGCACTATAATTGCAATTAGTGTGCACATTCATGATTTCGGTATTTACTATTGCAATTGTATTCATTATCACTCAAAATAGTGGGCATATTATGGTACACACTGATTTTATTGTTCCACACTATGGTAATCAGAATGAATATGTGATTTGTATGGTAATTCATGATTTTAAATGAGGCACATCGCTCTGAATAATGAGGTGAGCTTCATTCACACCATATTTACTAAAGGGCGGTAATCGTAGTGTGCACCTTAAAGTGAGCAATAATTAGTTTGTTTGGAAGTCAGGCCTAACCACTATTTAAACCTAGTTTTCTGGGCTGAAATCTATCTGGCATGGAGGCATGTGGCAGGGTGCCCCGCCCCTGTGTGTAGTTTGTGTTATATGTTGTATGTGGTTTGTTAATGTTGTCTGTTATATGTAGTATTGAAGTGGTGCACAGAGTGTGGGTTATGCAGCACAGGTAATATAAAGTGTATTTAGGCACAGGGATTGCACAATCACTCCACGTGCAGATTAAAGTGGGTATTAGGATGGAAGCACGGGGAGCACAATTAGTTCACGTGCAGATGTACAACTGCATAAAAAGAGTCAGTTTCACACACTTGGGGTTGTGGGTTCAAGGCGAAAGAACGGGAGAGAGAGAGGAGAATAATAATAAATATTAATAACAATTGC
Organism: Acipenser ruthenus; assembly: GCF_902713425.1. Classification (NCBI taxonomy): domain Eukaryota; kingdom Metazoa; phylum Chordata; class Actinopteri; order Acipenseriformes; family Acipenseridae; genus Acipenser; species Acipenser ruthenus. The sequence continues at coordinate 61,100,110 of NC_081190.1, forward strand.
TACGCGTGTTGGGAGTGGAACCAGAACAATCCTTGTTGGGTATTTTGTCCAGTGTTTGTTTGTTAGTGTCTGCTCGTTTTGTTTGTCTGTTTTTGGCTACTGTGCCATTTGTCTTGTTAAACCTTTTTATTTTGTAATAAACTGGCACAACAGCGCAATTCACGTTTCACTCACCACTCTGTGTGTTTCTGTTCCGGGTCTGACGTCTCCACTACCTCCTGTTGCCACATATGGTGTCAGAACCGGGACAACAGTGCCTCCACGAGTCAGACCAGGGAAGGACTGCATTTTTTTAAATTAATTTTCGAAAAGTTTTTTTTTGTGAAGAAAAAAGGAGTGTTTTTTGGGGAAAAAAATGGGAAGGAAAAGCTGCATGGAACCACAGCAGTGACACCCGCAGCAGCAGCACCAGCGGCTGCCCCAGGGCAACTTCCCATTCTGTGTGGTAAACGAGTGGTGCACTGGCTATGGTGAGTTCAGGCACACAGTGGCCATCTGCCCCTCCCAGTATCAGGAAGAGGAGTGGACTCCCCGAATGAACCGGAACCAGGCGCCCTGGAGAACCCAGGAAGAAGAGTCCCCGCAGCAGAAGCCAGAGGAAGCGGTTCCCAGGTGCTATGCCTGTGCTGAGCCTGGGCATTCCATCACGTACTGCCCCTTGTATCCCCCATTCAGCCACCACAGTTGTGCCCCATCTGCAGGGGTAGGCACTGCGTGGCCAACTGCTCTGTCCGCCAGGAGGGGGAGAAGAAAGGAAGAGTGGGAGAAGCCTCACTGTCTCCACCGCCAGAGGTAGACTACCTGCAGCTCCCACCTCCACCACCAGAGAGAAGACATGGGCCGGTCTGGAGTCCGATTGAGGGAGACCACCCATGGAGTGAAGAAGGATCGCCTGGGGATGCCGTAGGAAGATGGCCTGTTGTGTCCACCTCCACCACCAAAGGGAGACTACCTGCATCTCCCACCTCCATCGCAAGAGGGAGTACTGGCAGCTCCCACCTCCACCACCATGGGAGGACTATTTGCAGCTCCCTCCTCCACCACCATGGGAGAACTACCTGCCACTCCCACCTCCACCGCCATGGGAGGACTACCTGTCGCTCCCACCCACACCACCTGGGATTGCCTGTCCCGCAGCGCCTGGGGTTGCCTGTGCCGCATCACCTGGGGCTGCCTGTCCCGCATCACCTGGGGCTGCCTGTCCCGCAGCGCCTGGGGCTGCCTGTCCCACAGTGCCTGGGGCTGCCTGTCCCGCAACGCCTGGGGCTGCCACGCCTGCAACGCCTGGAGAGGCTAGTTCGCCATCGCCTGGGGATGGCTGTTTGCCAGCGCCTGGGGATGCCTGTTCACCATCACCTGAGGATGCCCGTGCGCTATTGGCGGGAGATGCATGCCCTGGAGGTCGTTTACTGCTGACCTGATTTGCTGTGGTTGGAGGAGTCAGCCTTGGAGCTGTCAACATGTCTGCTGACAGCATGGCCCATAGCAGCATTTCCACTGCCGTAGTGTGGGCTCCCGCTGTCAGCTTTTCCGCAGCAAGTGGGGCTACTGGAGGAGGACCTTACCTTGCTGACAGCATTTCCACTGTCAGCAGTTCCACTGACAGCATTGCCACCATCAGCCAGCCATGGGCCACTTAAAGCCTCTGTTCTTGGCCCAGGACTTTGAGCAGATTTTGGGGATTTTAAGGGGGCAGGTGTGCCATGTGTGGTGCGCACAAGGGGGGGAGGGGACGACGATATGTGGCAGGGTGCCCCGAACCCTGTGTGTAGTTTGTGTTATATGTTGTATGTGGCATGTTAATGTTGTCTGTTATATGTATTATTGCGGTGGTGCACAGAGTGTGGGTTATGTATCACTGGTGATGTAAAGTGTATATTTATATTTAGGCACTTGTTTGTTAGTGTCTGTTCGTTTTGTTTGTCTGTTTTTGGCTACTGTGCCGTTCTATTTTATAACGTGTTTTTGTCTTGTTAAACCTTTTTATTTTGCAATAAACCAGTGCAACAGCGCAATTCACATTTCACTCATCAGTCTGTGTCTTTCTGTTCCGGTCTGACATCACCCCTACAGCCTGTTGCCACAAGGCCTTACTTGCATTAAAGTTTTCATATAGAGCAGTGAAAATTACCTGTAAATAATAGGTTATATTAAGTGTGATTAAACGAGAATGAATGTTATCCTTTCTTGGATTTTATTTTATAGTTCATTACATGGTACAAATAATAGAGTGCTTAAATGAAACACTGGATCAAACAAGGTATTATAATTTAAAACAACCTCCTCCACTAGAATTTCTAACTCCTCTGCGTGCAGTTTTGGTTTTGCATTGCCTCTGCCTGTCCCCTGCGGAAGTCTACATCTGTTTATCGCTCATTTTCGGTCAGTGTAAGACATTTCACAATAAGCCACTGATCAAAAGATATGCTAGACATGTTAGCTTACATGCCCTTTGAAAGGGCAAAGGAGAAAATGAAATTAGGTAAGAAGAAAACCATGTTGGGTATAGGGGAAATCTTGACGAGAAAAAAAACAATTGATAAAGGTGTGCGTTGAAGATTCATGATTCATTCAGGTTAAGATAGAACATAGGCCTAGGTGACACAATCGACAGTCTTCTCACACTATGTAAATAATGGGTGATCATTGAACCCATGTTATTGCGATTCACCTTATTCACAATCATGTTTTCAATATGTGTTGATATCAAGTTATTAGTGTGAATAGGGTATGTAAGACAGCAGGGAGGGGGTTAAAGCCTCCCTGAAGAAAAAAACATGTGCGGAATGCACATTTGTTTAATTTAATTGTATTCGGTTTATTGTTTAATTGATTTGTTAATTGTTTTATTATTAATTATCCCCTGCACCTGTTAGCTATTGTTAAATTAAAACCAGGTGCAGGGTATTTAAGAGAGGCAGCTAGTCTGCTCAAGGCTGCTGAGGAGAAGGAGGCAGAAAGGTGTGCTCGGCTTCCTGGCAGTCATGAGTTAAAAAGTAAGTGCTGTATAAAAGCAGTGTGTTTTGTAAGGATGGGGCAACAGCATAGCTGTCCCATGTTAGTCAGGGTGTTCCTGTGTGTTAGTTAGTGCTCGTACAGAGCTAGGTGTTTATTTTGTGTGTTTTGTTTTGTTTGGTGTTCATTAAAAATTAAGTGCACCAGCACTGTAAAAATCCATTCCAGTGTGTTGGGTCTATTTTTAAAGGGGCAATGAACCCGAGTGGGTGAAGTTCTATTACAGGTATTAGTCTCTTCATTTTTGTTATATCTGCTACATTGGTCAGACCATGTGTGGTGCATTAAGGGAAGCATACTTCAACAAATGCACTTAAAGTGCACTAGTGTAATAAGTTTAAAGTGCTTTTCTTAATTTCTTGAATGCCTATGTACACTTTTAGCAGACTTTGTTTGCATTCTTCTAAAAAGTGGACACTGGACAACACACAATCCAATTGTATCTGCGTTAGTATGAGACTGGCAGTGCGTTAGTATGAGACTGGCAGTGCGTTAGTATGAGGCTGGTAGTGCGTTAGTATGAGACTAGTCGTAGTTTTCTAAAAATGCAACACCACGTATCATATGACAGTACTGTGTTAACATTATTAAGGTTGCCTTTGTACTGATCCATGTAAGCTGGTCTAGACCTATTTATATGGGTCAGCGTGACTTGGTGAAGAACAATGTTTTTTTTTTTATTTTTTTATTTTTTAATTGAGGGCAGTGCTGATGCTGTGTACATTACAGAACAGGAACATGTAAGAAATACTAATAGCTAGGATAGGGATTTAAACAGGTTATATAGGGTGTATATTGTAGCATACGCTTTATTTTGAATTTACAGGGAATGTTTGAGGTAAGAATTAATAAATGGCAATTTCACAAAATATGCAGTACTGTTTATGTAATCTTTGATTTTTGTGTAATGTCCAGGTGCAGAGTGCATTGTACATTTTAGATGGAACAGACAGGAGCATTAGTTTGATACTGGAATGAGATGAGATTTACAGTCTTTACAGCTGCAGAAATGTGGCTTTAGTTTATTTTTTGCTGGTCTTAAAAGTTCTTCATATTAAAAATAGGTAAGCATTCTCCATGGCCTCATACTGTAGATAATCCTTTAAGTTTGGTCTTCCCTATTCCAAATACATTCGCTGTATAAGTGAATTTCTTTGTTTTCTTGGAAATTTGTGTAGTGCAATACGCATTAATGCCAGCCACTGTGTTCTTAAATTTTCTTTTAAATATAAATAATGTATGTATTTTACTGTAACCAGTATTTGTTTTTGCAATGGGTACCATCATGTTGATAGTAGCACAGCCAGAATGTAAATACTCCTTTTTACATTTACATATTTGTATATATACAGAGATCGAATGATTCGTGGTGTTAGATCTCCCTCCCGACCTGCGAGGCAGCTGCATAAAGGGAACAGAATACCCTGGACTAAATGGCACAACGGTTTATTCACAGGGTTAGGTGGAAGTCGGCCATCTAGAAAGGGGGCAAAGCTACGGTATACGAACTCAATGACCCGGACGGGAAACGGCGTGGCATTTGCGGATTGGAGGAGTGGATGCGCTCGTTGACCAAGGGGTCATTGGTGACGTTATAAAAAGGGGACGTAGTGATGTGATCTGTTCCTTTGTGAATGGTTACGTTAAATTACAGGAAGGAGAACCTGTGCTGTGAAATGTGAGTTTTGTTTGTTTTTAATAATACTGTTTGTAGTTATTTGGACGGCTAACACGATCTGGAGCTGTCGCCAAAGGCCAGCATTAAACCCGGATCAACAACACTGCACTTTGTTTGCACTAAAGAACTGTATTCACCACGAGCACTAGAGCACGCACTGTGGACTGGTGTTTGTGTTTGTTACGTTTGGGTGAACTGAAACGGGACTGTTATTATTTCGGGGCAAACCCACGGATTATAAACAAGCAATACACGCCGCTGTATTGCTTCATTAACGTTGTTATTGTTCACTGCTGTTAGCCATCAGGCATTGGATTAAACAATTAAACCTTCATTGCACCTGGATTATTGTTGTTTGTCTAATTATTGATCACCTGCACACTCAACCACTTTGCCACAGTGACATATGGAAATTTTCAGCATATGGTTAAATATGCCAACCTGTAATGCACAATAAACACATTGTGTGAACACAGTTCAGTTTTCTAATCTCTTTAATCATGGAATTCCAGGAAACTGAAACAAAATAAGAAAATGTCTTTTTCCCTAAAGTGTGTGTATAATATATATATATATATATATAATATTATTCATAAATTTAGTCGTTGCCAATTATTTGTATTATTTTCACCCCAATTTGGAAATGGCCAATTATTCTGAGGCTCAGCTCACCGCTACCACCCCTGCGCTGACTCGGGAGGGCGAAGACGAACACACTCTGTCCTCCGAAGCGTGTGCCGTCAGCTGACCGCTTTTTTTCACACTGCGGACTCACCATGCAGCCACCCAAGTGCTACAGCGTTGGAGGACAACGCAGCTCTCGGGCAGCTTACAGGCAAGCCCGCAGGCGCCTGGCCAGACTACAGGGGTCGCTGGTGCGCGGTGAGCCGAGGACACCCTGGCTGACCTAGCCCTCCCTCCCCCCGGCCCCCTGGAAGCTCCCCCGGTCGGCAAAGGAATAGCCTGGACTCGAACTTGCGACGTCCAGACTATAGAGCGCATCCTCCACTCCACGTGGAGCGCCTTTACTGGATGCGCCACTCGGGAGCCCCCCTATATATATATTTTAAATATGTTAGTGAAGGGTGGTTTACTCCTTGTTCAACTGAATGAACTCATTCCTGTCGAGTTAAACTAGCCCTAATTTAATCTGTGACAGGGTTAATTTCCGTCTACAGTGTGCAGGTGATGCTTAAGCAAACAGAAACATGCACATTGTAGTTTGGATACACTGGTACAACTAATCCCATTGCTGGTTTGACTATGATTGTCCTAGAAAAACAAAATATTATAATATTAATAGGTAATCAGAGTACCCTCCTTTCACCATTAGCATGTTCTCAATATGATTAGATGGCATTTTCTCCCCTTGTAAGACAAATAAGATAATTCAAAAGGTAAATATTACCTGACCCAATATCTTAATAAATCATTTATAAGGGGGATCATCTTTAATGAAATAATCATTTGATGATTCTCTAAAGCTATTTTCTGTAGCATTTTGCTTGAAAATTTAGCAAAGCAATATGATTTTCAGCATAATACGTCAGCAGAAAAGCATTGCGTAATTATTTGCTGTAGTAGGCATTAGGTCAATTTTAAATTCATGTACATAGTTTTACTCTTCATTTTTTACACCAACTATGTCACGTACAGTATTTTTTTCTTTAAAAAGTGTATTTTTCATTATATGTAATCAATGGTAGGTTATGGGAAATGTTATTCCAGACTTTTCTTTCTTCTTACAGAATCCATGCACACAAACATTGACGAAGGCATCAGAAAGAGGGTACTTGGTGTAAGTTATTTATTTTACTTCATATGTACTGGAATTTACCATTAAAGAGTAAGTGTAGGGTTCTGAAAATGTAGCTTTATACGTCCCCACGTGTCTCCAATTGTTTAAATATGTACCTGTAATTTTTATTTTCATTGTAACACCCTGACAACTTTTTACACTTATAACTTTAGTCTGTTTCAAAGCTCTTTTCAAAATATCCGCTCTAGTGCACTGGGGTTTGAGATCTGTCCTCTAAGTCACTGCAGGACGAGCGATTTTAAACAAAAAAAAAAGTGCTCTGGCTTTTCTGTTCTGTACAACTTCATGGATCATTATTGCTGTGCTACCTTTTTGATAATGTGGGAAATCATCCTTACACTATCAGTGCACAAGAGCGGACATTTTGAAACAAGCTTTGAAACAGGCTTTTAACTTATAAGTTGTCAGGACGTTAACAATAATAACAGGTATGTTATTTAAACAGCTGTAGCAACATGTGGGGACGTGTAATGTTGTCTTTTTCGGAACCCCGCTACTTACTCTTTTTATTATATGGTTCCTTCAAGTTTTGCCTGTGATTGGATAATGTGTGGTTTACTAATAAAAGGAAATAACAAAAAGTTGTTTATTTCAATAATTATTGGAAAAAAGAATGTAGCAAACTTGGCAGTGACACCTCTACCTCAGACTAACAACTCTATAATTCATTTCCGCTTGCTTTCTGCTAGGGTAATTCTCTGTCAGCCGATATATTGCTCATTCAGCTCCACAATATGGCTCTTTTGAATTTGTGGTGAAATATCCCATATAAGTTAGCTATTGGTTTTGCGTGGCAAGGTGGCAGGATGTTTTCGTGTTCCGTGCTGTCCCGTCTGTTTACGTTTTGTTAGTTTTGTAGATGTTTTGTTTTGGCCCTTGTGCCTTTTATTTTGTTTCTGTGTTTATTTGTTATTAAACATGCGCTTCATTGCAGCTTTCTGTGTCTCCGGGTCTCTCTTCCATGCCAATAACATCTGGGCCGTGATGCTACCCTGTCACAGTTTGAAAAGAGAACACAAATCCTCAATTGTAGTCTGGTTAAATCATATTGGGCCTATGCAGTTGATCTAAACAGTGATTTTAATACCACCACCCATGGTTTTACAGCCAGCACTCAGATATGCATTACCCAGATACACGTCAGTCGCGTTTTACCGTCAGAAAAAAGGTTGCGAACCCCTAGCTTAAAATAACTACCTGGTCTTTGGTATGGTCATCTTTTTTTCCGGCAGTGAATAACAGATAAACATTTCCCTTGCTGAACACGTGTGTGTGTGTGGTGTGTGTGTATATATATATATTCAGGTATAATTTATTAAGGTACAGTAGGATTAAAGGCACGAGTCATCACCAGCACCACCATAATCCCCAAACAAAGCTGTTTCTATAGAAACTTTGACAGCCTACATGTTCTGAAATACCGATGTTCAACATCCCTTGTGCTTTTTTGTTGAGCAGATATTCTTGTTATTAATCATTGGTCCTTGTGCTGTGACTTTGTAAGGAAATGGAGTACTTTTTTTGTATGCATTATTACCTAAAGAACAGGGTTTAATTTCTAGCTCTTCCAACTTTGGTTGTAATTGCAGACTGTGGTTCAGGGTGAGCAGTTCTTAGTTTAATATTAAATTGTGCTATGGAATGTTTTCTGGATATATTACAGTTTTTTCCTTACAGTAAAGTAAGGATATTTAGTCGGATTAACCCATTTTACATTTTTAAGTATCAAAGTGTTTCTGTTTACTTATCTTAAGAAACTGACTTAATACTAGGGCTGTGTTCAAAGGTTTGTTTGCTAGCCAGGAATTCGAAGGTAGTTTTAAACCTTCGAAGGTTCATCAGGCAGCATTCACGCACTGTATGTTTGTTTTTTTTCTCTGTTAACAGAAACCATTTGACAATGTGTGAATACTATAAATCACACATTAAATGTCACTCGCATGCAAAATTCGTTCTTTTGATTTGTATAATGCATATTACTTAAACAAAAGTTGTATTAAAATCCACTACCAAATTGTTATACATAGCAACTCTACACGGCGCCGTTGCCGTGCATTGGAGCAGGGTATATTATGACAAAACACTGGGTGTGTGTGTGTGTGGGGTGGGGTTCCTATAGCGGGTTGTAGTGCTTCAGTAAAATATGTACTGAATACCTAGTGTACAAGACAGTGTAAGAGAAGTGCTATGGTAGAATATTCTTGAAACATACAAAATATACACTAACACTAATAACTTTAATTTAGAAAACTGAGCACTGTCCACCCCTCCCCTCAGCTCCTGTTATTCATTTGCCATCTTGACTGCAAAGCGTTGGGTAGCGTAAGCTGTATTGAAAGAAATGTCTTGAAACCCCTCTGCTGTTTGGGATTTTTTTGTTAAATGCCCAGATGACCAAAAAAACAGTTGAATGCAAACTGTGGAAGTGACTGTTGATGTATCGTGGAAGCACAACCAATAGTAAAATGTAACAGACTGATAATCTGCTTGGAACGATGACTTAAATAAAGCTTTGTTTTGCCTAAGTCCGTTGCACTTGGTGCTTTTGCAGTGCAAGCTACTGCATACGGTATATTGCAAGCAGGCTCAGTTACGTGTAAATAAACAATGTGTGTTTTTTTTTTTTAATTGAAATTATAAAAACATGATTACTGTTCTATATAACGTATTTTTAAACTACATGTGAATGTTTTATTTCATATGTATGGATTACCTGTAAAATAATAGGATTTTCATTCAAATATAAACAAGTAGCTATGGTGACGTCACCATTACTTGCAGTACAGATTATTTATATTAAACTAATACATAATAACTAATATACCACTCTGCATTGTTTTTATTTACAGTTTGAGTTTACCAAACATACAGGAAAATAAAATGTTATCAGATACATTTGTGCTGTAATTTTGTATGCTTTTACAGTACAGTGGTATACCACAGTCAGTTTATATATGGGACAAAATCGTTAACTGTCTCAATTATAATGGAAGTTAAAAATTCCTCACAAGGTTTGTTACCGAGTGAGATCGATATGTGAAAACTGGTTGTACCACAATCACGTGACAAGCCTTGTGCAACCTGTTATTCTTTAGCCAGGTGTCCAACGGCTTCACAAGAATGTGATTCTATATTTTGCATTTAGTTTCAGCTCTCTTATTAAACAGACTTGACTTTCACTTCCTTTTACTGTGGGGGTTGGTTGCTCAGTTACCCATCTAGGATGAGGATTAGTGACTAATCTAAGTACAGAAAGTGTTCAGTACTAAAGAAGTTAATTGAATTAAGATTATAGAACTTTAATAATGGCTATTTTGGTGGATTTATTTTGCAGTATTTAAAAAAAACAAACATATTTAAAGGAGTGAAAGTTGTGAGAGGCCCATTCTAACTTTGGGATTGTGTGTTCTAAATAAATAATGGTGGAATTAACCAAAAGTTTAGAGCAGAAGATCAAACTAATATTTAAGGGACTGCTTGTGGTCTGTGAGTAACCAGATTACGAAATCTTTTTCCTTGCTTAAATTAATCTTTCAAATAAAAAAAAAAAAAAAACACTCATTTTTTGTCAGCTTTATTTTATGAGCATAATACTGTCGTTTTAACATCTACTGTAAATTACATGTTTAGTTTGTAGCGTAATACAAATTTTTTAGGTTTAAAGTACTGCCTTTTTTCAACTTAAAATCATGTGTCAATACACAAGGCTCTCAGGGAAGTGGGTACCTGCGTCCTTTACGCATGCATGGCTTGTTAGGACTCTCAGGTTTACAGTTGTCTGCGCCCTGGGACGTGCGTCTGTCAGTCTGACGCAGGCAACCACACCGCCTATTGTTTTAATTTTTAATTTTTTTTAAAATCATGCAGGTAATACAGCTGCGTTGTGTGAGGTACAAGCTTCAGAATGTTAGCAAGCTTGTACTCTGTATTGTAGTTCCTGCTGTGGAGTACTGAAAAACATGGACCTGGGAACGTCTTGGCTCAGTGCGGACTGAAGGACTGATCACTATACTGAGTTGCACCCCTTTCACTTGTACCTGTGTACGGTTGTGTGTTTGCTGAAATCCATTTCAGGTTTTCTTGCTGACTGCTTCCCAAGCATAAGCAACTGTCTGAATAAGCTAATTAGTTAGTTAGTTCAGTGAACTCAATCGAAAAATAGCGAGTCTTTTAAAGAGTAATTAGGAGGGTTCCGAAAAATATAGCATACCTGTAATTTTTCTTTTCGATCCATGATGTGGTATGGAACAGAAAAGCCAGAACACTTGGTATGATTTTTTTTTTTTTTTTTTTGTAATCGCTCTTCCTGCAGTGATTAGAGGACAGATCTCAAACCCCAGTGCACTAGAGCGGACATTTTGAAAAGAGCTTTGAAACAGGCTAAAGTTATAAGTGTAAAAAGTTGTCAGGATGTTAACAATGAAATAAAAATTACAGATACTTTATTTAAACAGTTGTAGCAACACGTGGGGATGTATAACCATATATTTTTCGGAACCCTGCTACTTAATCTTTAAGTTAGACCAAAAATGTATTTAAAATTAATGATTTATTAATTTAATATTGCAATTAAATAGTAACACTTCTTGTGAATGAAAAACAGAAAGTCACGCCGATCAAATCTGTTTTCAACATCCATTCTTATCTTTAGTAATGCAAACCGCAATGTGTTTGTAGCTTTTTTTAAAATATGGAAAGAAATAAAGGAGCACTTATGAGCAATAAGGGGCAGCAGTGTGGAGTAGTGGTTAGGGCTCTGGACTCTTGACTGGAGGGTCGTGGGTTCAATCTCTAGTAGGGGACACTGCTGCTGTACCCTGGAGCAAGGTACTTTACCTAGATTGCTCCAGTAAAAACCCAACTGTGTAAATGGGTAATTGTATGTAAAAATAATGTGATATCTTGTAACAATTGTAAGTCGTCCTGGATAAGGGCGTCTGCTAAGAAATAAATAAATAAATAAGGTGCAGTTTGCCTTCAGTGATTGAATTAAAACATCTGAAGGCAGTGATTTGGTATCTCATACAGTGGAGTAAAGTGAAATTGTATCATAATGTGCACTGAAGCCAAGGAACTATCAAATACAATTATATCACTAAAATAACCTGAATGGCATTTAGTCTCTAATAGTGAGAGCAGTGGAGACTGCCTGGTTGAGTTAGTGGTTGGTTGTCCTTTGATCTTTATTAGTGGTGGGCAACGATATGAACATTTTATATCGATATTATGCATGTAATTCGATATCTGTATCAATAATATTGAAGTCTTCCAAAACAAAGGAATGTAACCACACAATTGCAGTATTTTTTATATATATGAGGTCGGCACGGGTAGAAAATCCGGAACCGGGTAACTGCTGTGAAAAATACCCTGGTACCCGGATCTTGTTTGGGTAATTATTAAAAAAAAAAAAATAATCACATATATTAATGTTTTAAGTGCATGATACATATTTAAATACTATATAGTACACATACATTTAGTCCCTTCAGATCTGTAGACTGTGTAACCTTTTTCAGTACTGGAAACATAATAATAATAATAATAATAAACATCTCAGTTTAAATACAGTTATTAATGTTAACTGCGCATCATGCTGCGTGATTCTTTGTGACATATATTGGCCATATTACATTGTTGTTGTTGTTGTTAACATGGCTGTTATGTTCACTTTTAAAACTAATGCAGTAGTACAGCACCGCTACAGTAAACTGAGCCAGCTGAGAGTCTGCTTGGTTAACAATGAAGTGCCGTTCCTGATCATCACTAAATTCTTGTGAATACATAACAATGACATCCAAACAAAGCATTGGGTGGAATTTCTTTACAAAGCAGGAAAAAGTAGAATTTCCAAACTCTGCCAAGGAAATATTTCATTCAAAGGAGGAAGCACACTTACTTAATGTGCTCCACATTATTTTATTTTTATTTTATTTGCTTATTTATTTTTAAATAAAGGCTACTTATTTTATCTTTTTGGTAAGAAACTATATCTGTGCAATAACTGTAGGTAAAGCATTCCATATTGGAAGCCACACGGTTATTATTAATAGATCACTGACATAAACCAACAGGACGTTGTTTCCTTTCCGATTTACTTCCTGAGAAGAATAGTCACCGTAGTTATTATTATTGAGGTGTATTTACCGCTTGCTGTGTGTTATTGTTTTCTGTAAAACATTGATATCCTGTCAGTAAAGAAAAGGCTTAATGCAAAAGCTTGTTTTATTGTTGTCTATTACGCCAGCTAGAGACCCGCGCTTACAACTGTACTGTCATATTTTCTACATTTTCTTTAAATTCTCAAATTAATAAATCGAAACCCGTGTAGTAAAAAGAGACCTGTGCCAACCTATATATATATATATATATATATACAGTATTCACCACTTACACTGTCCAGGGTTATTTCGGGCAGCTGTTTATATTGGGCTAATAGCGTTTTCCGTTCTTCCATTCCCATTGATTTCAATAACAAAGGCATCGTTTATACCATGTTAAGCACGCCGTATATTTCAGGCAAACTCAGCTGTTTGGATCTCGTTGTGTACTATTCACATAGATTTAAATAACAAACGCACTGCTTATTATTGTAGTAATCGCTCTTACTAATCCACCAATCAGAAGTTTTCACCTTGTTACCTTGCCATTCACATAGATTTAAATAAAGGCAGAACTTTACTGTAGTAAAAGCTTCACAGATCGATCAATTAGCTGTTTGCATCTTGTTTCTGAGCGATGACCCCTGTACTGTACCTTGACGATTTAATCCCTGTATGCAGTGTCAGGTTTACAGTTTGAAAAAACAGCACTGACTGCAACAATAAGCAAGCATGGAGGGAAAGAGAAAAGCATGTAACTTCAGCGTGTAAATAAAATGTCTCTGTTAGATACTGTCCGCTTGCTAAAGCATGCTTGGAACTCTGTCAGTCAACAAACAATGCAACATTGCTTCAAAAAAGCTGAGTTTTCTGGGGTCTCCCGAGTGGCGCATCTGGCAAAGGCATTCCGCGTGGAGTGCAGGATGCGCCCTATATCCTGGACGTCGCCGGTTCGAGTCCAGGCTATTCCAGTGCCGACCGAGGACGGGAGCTCCCAGGGGGCGGCACACTATTGGCTATTCCAAATTGGGAGAAAATGATAAAAACAATTGGCGACTACTAAATTGAAAAAAAAGCTGGGTTTTCAGACTAGTGCAGACTAAAATACAACCGAAACTGAAACTGTGACTGTTACCTTGGTGACCAGGACGCTCTGCCTGAAACAGACACCGATGACGTAAGCGTGCGTGCTATGGAGCAGCATCCGGATATAGAGTCGAATTGGGATTTTTTAGAAAACGCTGACAAAGTTTGCCATCCAGATGCGTATAACAGAGTTCTTCGCTGGAAACAATTTAAAATAATGTAGTCTACCTTTACTGTACATTTCTGCACTTGCATTACTTTTTATTACATTCATAGGTCTTAATACATTTTGTTTATTAGTGTAATGCGTGTCTATAATAAAGATTTTTACCACATATACGCGTACTTGTTTTGTTTACTGGTTATTGGGCGACATTTTGAATGTCAGGTTATTGTGTGGGAGTTTATACCGTCCATCGCTTACTGTGGGCGAATCACATTAACACAAACGCACCAGTTCTAAGTGGTAGCGACTGTACATACCGTATTACTTCAAATTAACGCCTCCCTCAAATTAACGCCTCCCTCGAATTAACGCCTCACTCAGATATCAGCTTTTTAATAGACGCCACCCTCGAATAAACTCCGCTCTCAATAAACGGAAAGGTATTTTTTCTACCCCTGCTCAAAAAATAAAGAAAGAAGCACGCAACTCTGCCTATGTACATGACACCCCTGAAGAGACTGCAACCTCAATCCAGCATGTAATACAAACTAATGTACACCCACCTTCGTAAGCAAATGTTATTATATAGTACAGTCCCGACAGACAACCCAAGATGAACTACTTACAGCACAGCAGTCCTTCATGTCCCTTTTTTTCCAGCAGAGTTCAGTGCCAACACAGCAGGGGATAAAACAAGGGCTGTCTGTTTACCTCATCGTCAGCTTGGATGGTGAAAACTTAAACTCAGAGAAACTTAGAGCTTTGCCGGTCACTCTAAGCGCTATCCGAAAGCTGGCTGAAGATATCTTCTTGTAGGGGGTTTAGTTGTTTTGTTTTTTATTCAATTGGAATTTTACTCAGTCCTGTACAATTATATTAAAAAAAAAAACCCTGCTTACTATCTATGAGAAGATTTAGTTTTGGTTTCTCTTACAGAGAAATTACAAACAAACAGGTAAATTACAGTGAGAAAAATAAATAAATAACCGAGTAGGATATATTTGAGTTTTGACAGAAATCAAACCGATATTCAGAAGTAATATTTTTTGTTAAGAAAAACAACTGCATCACATTCAACTACCGTTCTCTCTCCTCTTCTTATCCTGCCCCATAGCAACCAATACACACTCCTGATTCGCTGGTACTGTACTCCCCTGAGCTCCCAATTCCCACCTAATAGGCTCTCGTTAACTGTCAGTAAATGTACTGTATTCAAGCCCCCAAAACACACAAGAGTATAGTGCTGCAGATCGGAGCCACTCATGGTGCTGTTTCTAAAATGCCTCAAATCATTTAATATAATATTGCAGCGTTTGTAAAGCATAGTATTATTAATAAAGGCCGCCCCGTTTCAGGGCCGCATAATAGACATTAACAGATATTTACATATTAAAAGCAATAACTAACTTTAACTTAAGCCCTTTTCACACTGGCACCTACCCAGATCCAGACCCGGGTCCTTGCTACCCGGGTCACAATCCTGCGTAGTGTGAAACCACGTGCTTGGGTCATACCCAGGTTAACCCAGGTCCCAGCAATCCATCTCAGGATGTGGGTTGACACGCTTTGACCCAGGTTGAGTGTAACAAAATGCGTAATGGCTGTTTGTAAGCCGACGAAATAACAAACATCCATTCGTGAAGGCTGCGTGAAGGTTTCACTTCCGCGAGGAACGTTTTTGTTTATTCTGTTTAGCCATATTTTTGTTGCTTGAGACACACCATGAGCCAGATTGCAGCAGGGATGAAGAAACATTTGCTTTAATCAACATTTGGGCCAACAGTTCAATCCAGAGAAGCTTGGATGGAAGCATCTGTAACAAGCTGCTTCCAGGGCATTGATATGCTTGTTGTTTACTTGCGTCTGTCACCCAGGTCAACCCTGCTTTAGCAAAAGCAGTGTGAAATCACATAGTAAACCCAGGTAGGTTCCGACCCGGGTGGAACATGCTAGTGTGAAAGGGGCTTTAGTGGTGCTTTGCTTCATAAATATCTATGGAGAAAAACAAGGTCTTGTTATATTTTTTTTACAATTCCATTATCATCAACCTCAAAACCAAAATATTTCCTTATTACACTTAGAGGTTGTTAATTTTCTAGCCATTCTGGTAGTAATTAAATCTTAAGCTGTGCTGCGTATAAATGCTGACTCAATTTTGCATTAGTTTGAGATGTGTTCTAAAAAGTGTATCTAGTTTATAATACCGAAAGTTCGCATTAAACCATTGTGATGAATAAATTAATAGCGTAAGTTTTCACATGGACAAAATTCAATGAAACACAGACACATTCTCATGCAACACTTAACGGAGGACCAATAGTGTCAAACTTAATGCAGCATGCAAATAGCATTTGGTACCTAAACGCCAAACAATAGAATAAAATGGTTAAATAATACTTGTGTGTGGTGTTTCTTTGCTTACGAGAGTGACAATGATTGATATGTATCGGGTTTTTGTATCTTAATATAAAATAAACTTGACTATACTGTGTTTGTATTTTTAGCAGTATATCATATCAAATATCGATATTGGTGCCCATCACTAATCTTTATGGAATTTCACTTTTTTTTTTTTTTTTTTTGCCTTTTGGTTCTTTGTTCTTTTGGACAGAAAAACAAACGTTCTGTATAGTTAAGCAATTGTCAAAACTTTAATAAATGAAGAAAAAAAATGCATGTAACATAACATTGACTGTACTTTGTTGGGACCCCCCCCCCCCCCCACATTTTCCTCTGCGACTTTCAGTTTTTTTAGTTGAGTGGGTTACAGTAGTGAATGGGGATAACATTTATTAAATATTGATTTTTTTAAACAGACAGCTGCTAAAAGGCTAGAGCCAATATTAAGCAACAATTGGAAGAAATAAAACTATATTAGCATTTTAATGGTAGAAAACTGGCAAGGACCACTTAGTTGCAGTGAGGAGCAAGTACATTATTGTTCTGAGCTGTTCCTTTCTAGTTTCATACTGATTCTATATTCTGTGTTTAGTTTCAGCTCTCTTATTAAACAGACTTGTCTTTCACTTCATTTTACAGTGGGGGGTTGATTGCCCATCTAGGATGATGAGGATTAGTCACTAAGTTAAGTACAGGTAAAATTATATATACAGTCACCTCCAAAATTATTGGCACCCTTGATAAAGATGAGCGAAAAAGACTGTATAAAATAAATAATACCAGTACTGAGCTATATTGTAATTTTCCAACATGTGGAATATATTTGACTTTATTAATGATTCAATGGAATCAACCAAAATTACACATTTCTCAAATTATAAATTTATTATAAAAAGAAATGAAGTCTCACAATTATTGGCACCCTTGTTTTCAGTACTTTGTGCACCCTCCCCTTGCAAGGATAACGGCACTGAGTCTTTTTCTATAATGTTTAATGAGATTGGCGAACACATTGGGAGGGATCTTAGACCATTCCTGCACTTATGGACTGCCCTCTTCAATTGAAACCACAGGTTTTCAATGGGGTTCAAGTCCGGAGGCTGAGATGGCCATTGCAAAATGTTAATTTTGTGGTCAGTTAACCATTTCTTTGTGGATTTTGATGTGTGCTTGGGGTCACTGTCTTGCTGGAAGATCCACTTGCGGCCAAGTTTCAGCCTCCTGGCAGAGGCAACCAGGTTTTTGGCTAAAATGTCCTGGTACTGGGTAGAGTTCATGATGCCGTTGACCTTAACAAGGGCCCCAGGACCAGTGGAAGCAAAACAGCCCCATAACATCAAAGATCCACCACCATATTTTACAGTAGGTATGAGGTTCTTTTCTGCACACGCATCCTTCTTTCGACGCCAAACCCACCGCTGGTGTGCGTGGCCAAAGTGCGTGTTACCTCATTTTTATACCCCAGTGAAACAGGAAGCCATGGAAGGCCACAATACAATTCCTTAAGACTGAGATGAACTTAAAGAAGTAGAATGTTAATGCAGATTTAATTTTGTTTGATTTTATTTATAAGAATCTTTAGGGGTGCCAATAATTCTGACACCTATCTTTTTGAGAAAAAATGTTATTACTTCTTAATAAAAAAACTTTTTTCTCTGAGCAATTGTATTAGAATAAAAGAATATGCTTTTCCCATATATTTGAGCATAAAATATAGCTCATTACCTGTGTTTATTTTATACAGCCTTTTTTGCTCATCTATATCAAGGGTGCCAATAATTTTTGAGGTGACTGTGTATATATATATAATCATACTGTACGTTTATCTTCAGTGCGAGTACTTGCAGCTAAGCTTGGAGAATGACCTTAAGGTTTAGTTATCAGCACACAGCCACATTACAAAAGTTGTGCCATTACCCTAGTAAAGCCTAGTGTGGGTGTAACGGGAGTGGGTGCTCGACAGAGCTGCACTGAAAATGGTAATACTTCTGCATCTAGAAAGTGCACAAAATGACCAACTTATTTTCTTTGGAGTGTAATAGCAGTTTTATAAAAAAGGACGGATGCTCAGAGGTCCCATTCTCGGCTAGCAAAATCACTTGGAGTACAGGGTGAGTCATGCATGCATTGTTTGAATCCTGATCGAAACAGAACTTGCCTGGGGAAGCACTTTTCCGTTTCTTAGGTTTAGTGGAGGAAACGCTGTTGGCTTGACAGCAGGAGTGCTGCTGATCATCAGCACACCTGATTGTTACGTGGTAGTGAATGGGGTACAACGTATTTAAAATGGTTTAAAAAAAAAAACAGACAGCTGCTGGAAGGCTAGAGGCAATATTAAGCAGCAATTGAAGGGCAAAGGCACATTTTCAAAAAGGAATAAAACTATATTATCATTTTAGTGGTAGTAAACTTAGTTGCAGCTACAGTTGGAGAAAGTAAATGACTGTTCTGAGCTATTCCTTCCTAGTTTTATACTGATAAAATGTGCCCTTACCCTTGCTGTTCTTACTGAATAGGTCAGTTTCATGTGTGTTGTTTTTGTAATCTGTTTATGAATACAATTGCCAGTAATATTTTAGAAAATATTTGTTAAAATCCGATTTTTCGTTGTAAACACATCATTACAAAAAAAGCACATTGGATTTAATCTTGAATAGAAATATTTTCAACTCAAGCACTGAACTGATAGCAGTGGACACTGAGGGGCTGTGGATAGTTTGGGTAGCAGTGGGGGTGAGAGAGACTGCTAACAAAGCTGATAATAGGTGCTAATTCTGATGGGGACTTTTTTCTGTGAATTGAGATATTTTTATATTTTGGAACTGGGAACTCAATCTTGGTCTTTGAAAATACATGGAAATGACTGTACTTTTGGTGATCTGTGTACTGATCCAGGTACTTTTATTTATTTATTATTATTATTTATTTCTTAGCAGACGCCCTTATCCGGGGCGACTTACAATTGTTACAAGATACCACATTATTTTTTACATACAATGACATTATTTTTACATACAATTACCCATTTATACAGTTGGGTTTCTATTAGAGCAATCTAGGTAAAGTACCTTGCTCAAGGGTACAGCAGCAGTGTCCCCCACCTGGGATTGAACCCACAACCCTCCGGTCAAGAGTCCAGAGCCCTAACCACTACTCCACACTGCTGCCCTTATTGAGCATCCACAAAGTAGCCACAAAGCTACCCAGTTTCCAGAATATACAGTAATAAGTTTCTTCACCTTCAGTTTGAACACTGAGGGGTAGATGTATTAAAGTGTTGCGGCTGTCACAATAGTTGCAAACAAGTCGGAAGTCTAGGGTGAAATGTACTAAACAAGCGCAATGGTGTTAGCGACTTAGCTTTGCAGCAACAGTTTTTCTTTGCGGTTCAACCTTAAATGATTATGTAATTATGTGCGTTCCTGCATAAATTCGCAAAAATGGGGTGGAGATTAGGGTTCTCAAATATTATAATGAGATGTACTAAAGCTGCAGACAATTGCGACACTTACAGTTGCATCAATTTGTTAAGAACTTGAAAGCACGTCTTAAACAGTCGCAATTGTTGCTCGCATTTCCCAGTATGCTTTTTCTCGTGCGTTGCCAGTTGTGCTCAATGCGTTTTTTAGGCTAACACAAGTACCCATTTTTACCTAAAAGCATGGTGTACTTACAAGCCTTGAAAACTAATTTCTATGACATTTCTGATTTCCCCAACATGTTGGGAGCAATAGACTGCACATGTTAACCCCTCCAGATCATTCTGAACATCTCTGTAGGAATAGGAAACACACCTATTATTCTATTAATTGCACCACTGACTAACTTAAATAAAAACTGACAGTATACATTTGGCTTAGAGGCTACTCATGATTATATGAATTAGTGGTATAATGCAAACTTTGTTGCTGTTCCCTTGAAATTTGTATTAACGAGTAGGCTAATGACTGTCCTCCTGTAATCATAACTTGTCAATGCGGCACCATGATCTATTTTGTGTTAATTGTCTAGGCTACTAAGTAGGCCAAGATAATAATAATAATAATAATAATAATAATAATAATAATAATAATAAAATCATTTAGATTCCATTTAATCTTTTATTCACATTGTACACCACTGTGTAAAATGCAGCAACATGATTTATTTTGTGTTACCGGTAACCTACAGGCTAAGGTAAAAAGAAAAAGCTAGGTATTCATTTGATTTTACTACCGTACTGTATACTGTATAGGTGTACTGTACAGATTTATATTTTCATAATGTAACGTGTACCTACCCAAAACACATTTTGAGCAATAATTTATACATTTAAAGTGCATTGAGCACTATAAATGTATGTGTGTGCGATTTTATTGTATTTTTTTAAAACCCGACACCTTATGTCGGACAAACAGATCTGGTTTAGCGAGGGGCTACATCTACCCCTCAGTGATGCAGTTTCTCTTCTTGGTTTTAGGTCACCATGCCAGTCGAAAGAATGCGTATGCGACCGTGGCTGGAAGAACAAATTAATTCAAGTAAAATACCAGGCTTTAAGTGGGTGAATAAGGTGAGTATATGGGCTGAGCTACTAATTTACATTCATGTGATCTCCAAAGAGTCATTGTACTAATTACTGTGGATTCACCTCACAATAACAGAACATTGGGATTAGACTTTCCCTGTAGAGCCTAGGCACAATTGACGTCTTCAGCCACTGAATGGAACAACCACAGTTACAACATAATTGTGGTACTGAGTAACATTTAAACAGTCCCATTACAATTAAAGGGTGAATGGCTTGATCCATAATATTCACATCTTTGTACACCCCCATATGATAGATCAAGTGTCTGGTGAAAAATAGTTTACGCCGTTACATTTGTCCAGAACGACTTTGTAAATGTTACATCTCTGCAGCCCTGTTCAGTTTTGTTTCACATGAAACACATTTTGAGGCTAGGGCCCTTTCTCATGCCTCAAGTGTTTTTTGATCCCCAGTGGAACTTTTTATAGTGTATTAATGTATGAACCAGCGATGGTTATTTTACTGAAAACATATCATTTGTACATTCTTCAAAGCACGTTAACTAATATGATGTTCAATATTGGATGCAGACCTAGAGTCTTCACATTACATTAAATTCTATATAAACAATTTGAACTTTGCTGTATTTATAATGCTAATGCAATCTTTCATTCAAAGCCTTTACCAATCTGTGTTACTAAAAATAAAGTATTTAAGAAAAAAAAAAAACATTAAAAAGGACATTATCAAAACATCTTTGTATTAGTTTCAAAAACAACAAATAAACAAATGATACATTTAAGACCCTGCAAATCAAGAATCTCTTCTCTGGAAAATGCAGTCGTTCTGAAGCTGGGGTGCTGCCTGTTTTGCTGTAATAAGGTTGACAGATTGGTTGGCAGGGAATACAGCTTCACAATTACATTCAGTTCAGATCGTATCTGAGATATTCTTATGAATGGCTATAGCTCTTGCCATTATTGTCACCTGTACTGCAGCTGTAGCACCAGCAACTGTTGACCCAGTATTGCACATAATAGGCAACAATACTTAATACAGATATCTAATAAACTTGGTGAGCTGCTAGCAAGTGTTGTAACAATCCCTGTACTTTACTTACAGGAGAAAAAGATTTTTCAGATTCCCTGGATGCATGCAGCTCGACATGGTTGGGATGTGGAAAAAGATGCTCCTTTATTTAGAAACTGGGCAATCCATACAGGTATTGACATTGTGTGTGTTTGTGTGTGTGTGTCTATATATATATATTTGCTCCAGAAATGTTGGCGACCTGTTGCATGTACAGCACTAAGATATTCGTGCCAAAAATGTTTACGTTTTTTTTTTCATATGCGAAAAACTATTTATGGCTTTACAGTATATAAAGTCATATTTACTGTCCAACCTTGACTGTCATTATTTTGACTGACTCATATATTAAATATGTACAGCAGACTCAGCTAATAGTGGAAAATGAAATGTCCCTCAGGAAGAATATTGTTACCTCCGGCTTCGGGCATTATAGCCCCCTGTCGGTAACAGTAGTCTTCCCTTGGGTCAATAATTTTCCACTGTAGCCCTCCTCTCCAGTCCATTTACTATATATATATATAAAACAGGGCTGCAATATATTATTGAAAGAGCACAGGACCAAAGCCAGACAACTGTTTTTTTCAAGCTCAGACTGTGACTGTGCAATAAGGAATTCTGTAGATACATAGGTGCAATATTACAAAAGGATATGTTGCAACATGTCCCAAATGGATTGCTGGTAACAAACTTTGCAATGACGCACTGCTGGCATAATGTTTGTAAGTAGAATAAAGCAATGTACTTTCTACATTAATGTAGCACCACCACTCAGGAATGGATCGAAATGTGCTACTAGTTCAAAGACAAGAATAGACCTTGTAAGTGCATTCATTGAACTTTTATTGATACAAAAAATATAAAAATAAATAAAAAGAAACCATAAAATGAGTAATAGGATCTAATTACTGTAGGCATTATATGGAAGACTGTATAAAAAAAATGCAAAACCAAATTATACTTTTTACAAAACACCATATAGGTTCTTTGACCGGATAGCATCACGGCCCCAGCTGTTACCAGCAGGAAGGAAACTGAGAAGCAGTAAAGCTGCAGTTTAAACACTAGAGCGCACATTTATTAATTAATCAACAAAAACAAACAACAGAATAAAGAATGAAACAAAACAGAAGTGACAACAAGAACAAATGCGCCTCGCCCCACCCTCCCCTACCCTACCCTCCCCAACCCTACCCTACCTTACCCTCCCCTACCCTACCCTACTTTACCCTCCCCTACCCTCCCCAACCCTATCCTCCCCTCCCCTACCCTACCCTCCCCTACCCTACCTTACCCTACCCTACCCTATCCTCCCCTACCCTCCCCTACCCTACCCTACCCTCCCCTACCCTCCCCTACCTTACCCTACCCTACCCTACCCTCCCCTACCCTCCCCAACCCTACCCCCCCCCAACCCTACCACCACCTAGCAAAGGCCTTTTCCTCCCTTTATATACATGTGGTCATTCCCCAATTACCACTCAGTTATCTAATTAGGGAACGGCCACATTCCACCTGCGATGGTTGGCAGGGATGGATTTAACCCCATCTCTGCCAACTTACATTCGCCCAGCACTGTTGACACGTGCAGGGTTTAGGCCCTGCCACAGGTTCCCAGTAAGTAAATTCAAATATATTACAATGATCAATAAGATCCAATTGTACTCATCTGAATATATTGCAAGGACCAATAAGATCCAATGATGCAAGATTAAATATATTGCAAAGTTTAATTAATATCCAAAAGGATGGCACAGATTCAAAGAATTATATTGCCAACTCAGACAATTAACCTTTTAAACAGTAGGATGAAACCATTAACCAAACACAAATAAAACCAAACTAATTTAATGTACTAAAGAAAAAGCAATAATCAAAAAAGGTCAAGTATTTCATACAGGAAATCGCAATGCTCATACTTGGGCTTCTCAGACAGAACGCTGTATTGTCACCAGCGCAAACACATTGACAGTCCACCATTACTCTACTACAGTAGTAGAAAACCTTAAAAGAGGGGTGTCCTAAGAAAGGTGTAAAATAGGTCAAAAAATAAAAAAAATGCTTTGTTTCCCACTAGTTCCATTCCTTACATTTAGGAGGAGTGTATATTCCAAAATATGAGTAATTATTATCACCCACAATCAATAAACCCCTTACTCACAGAAAAGCTGGTAATGGGCTGGGGAAATCCACGTAACAAAATTAAACACACAAACTACACTGGCTGTAATCATTCTCTTTGTTGTTTATTTATTGTTTTAATTTCTTAAACACTTTTTAACATTGTTCTTTACTGGGTCAAATGGCAATGTTTTGACAGGTAATTTGTCAGGCCAAAATGTCCCTTTTTTTAATCTGCAGCTTCCAATCTGGTACCCCTTTTACAATGCTTCCTGACATTCTTTTAAATCTAAGCTTCAGTGACTGCTGTGCTTATGGGGACATGGGGATTACATAGCAGCTATTTCCAGTTACGGTATACTAATAGTTAATGTGTTTTTAATGTGCTCTACTAGTGGTATGCACCATGTTTTATCACATGTTTCTTTTACAACACAATTCACACCCCTGGGGCTCTGCTACATAACTAATTTCACCGCTCAACAGCGCATGCTGTCTCTGCAGATACTGTTCTGTTTCCTTTTATGTTTAAATACAATTGCCTCTTGACCAAGAATAGCTGTGCTTTTTTACATTGTAAAAATAATCGGACTGTAGACTAGAAAGGGGCTTTTATTTAGACAGAATCGGGTCACCCACTATAAAAGCTTAGTAAAAGCATAGTAAAGCCCAGAGAGATATGGTGAAGCATATTGAAACATGGCAAACTATGGTAAACACATAGTTTAACCATGGGGAAAGCACGAGAAAACTGCTAAATTACCATGCACATTTACTGTGGTCAACATTAAGGGATGTTGGGTATTGAAAGGAAATGGATATTCTCTACTGAGACAGTGGGCATGGTGGGGAAAAAATAAACAAAAAAAAAGCTGGTGGCAGTGCCCCACTTGCATCCTTTATCTGTGTCACAATACTGTCCCAGTACTTGTTGGATATGATAAACCAATATCTGTTTTCAACAAACTGTCCATGACATATATCGCTGAGTCATTCATTTGTATTCTGAGCACAATTTCTTGCCTGCAATCGTAGGAAAATACCAGCCAGGCCTCGACAAGCCGGATCCAAAGACATGGAAGGCCAATTTCCGCTGTGCGATGAACTCATTGCCTGACATAGAGGAGGTGAAAGATAAAAGCATTAAAAAGGGGAGCCATGCCTTCAGAGTCTACAGAATGCTAACACTGACAGAAAGACCTACAAAAAAAGGTAAATAAAAGATCCCATACAGCAAAAGTATATAGAAAATGTTCTATATTTGTGGATTATAAAATTCTACAAATGTGCAAAGATGTTTTTTGGTATTCCAACTAGGGTTGCCACCTGTCCGGGTTTGACCCGGACAGTCCGGGAATTGGCATCTGTGTCCAGGTGGCAAGAATTAACAAGCTCGGACGCCCTAATGTCCGGTTTTACATGAAACGCATAAGAAACACCAACACTCCTTTCATATTTTCTTTGACATACCATGTAACAGGAAAGTTTGGCGTGAAATTTATTTTGGTTTTATTAGCGGTTTTGATTGGATCGCCAATAATGCTTCCACCAATCAGAACGTGTCGTACATTGAGAGAACCCGCCCTCTGACAGACTGGTATGAAGCGCTGGACACGGGAAAGAATGTGTCAGATGTCAAAGTGAATATGAGAATGGTAGTGAGCGATGAAGCCAATTTGCTTGGAAAAAACTAAAAGCAGACCGGACATTTCCATCAATGGATTTAGAAAATCTGGAATTGATGCGATCAGAGACCGAGGCAGTGTAATAAACTGCGCCTGCTACTGTGGTACCTGTACGACTGCTCTTTTTAAGGTAAAGCAGTTGCTTTTTTTTGTTACATGGGGTTAAGTAGCAGACAAAATTGTAACAGAGTGTTGCAAATTTGCATTGGATTGTTACTGTCAATAAATTGTAGATGCATCTCAAAGTCCTTAAACAATATGTGTTGCACCTTATAAAACTGATCTGATTTTGCCAGTGCTTGCTGGTCTATAAACCAGTTTTAAATTTAAAGCATTTTCGTTTTTTGATTAATGGTTAAAGTTTTCAAACGTGACAATACTGTCCTACAATTACTAAATGATACTGTGATCATTGCACTGCGTCATGTTAGTGAACCATAGCTAAATTTAAAAACTTGAGAGTTAGCAAATTACTATCGTACTGCAGTTAGTAATCCTTTCCAATTACTGGTATCTTAAAATTAAGGGCCATATAAAAATGATAAACATTATACTGCAGCTACATTAGAAGGCTTTGTTCTCCCAAGTTGCTGCAGTGACATAGATGCTATAACCAGTTACTGTAAATAAGATACTGTTTTAGCAGATGAATTTCAGTAAGTAAACTTGTATTTGAATGTTTTTTTTTAATTGAAAGTAGAACTACAAAATGGTGTTGCATTTTTCTTTGTGAACATGGTAGTGATGAATGCAAATTCAAAAACTGTCAAAATCTACCAAGGTAGCAAATGCGCCAAATTGAATACCATCCAAAAGTTACTGATCTGTATATTCTACTGTGCCCTAGGCATTTCAATAATGTTTTCCATTAAATTGATCTGTGTGATTAAATACATAACCTTTACAGTAAAATATGGTTTACTTACGATATATAATGATAATTAAACCACATATATGCCTGCGTATGTATGTTTAAATATTTAACAGTAGCCATTTGTAACATTGAAAAACCCGAGCCAGGGGGCTCCCGAGTGGCGCATCCAGTAAAGGCGCTCCTCGCAGGATGTGCCCTATAGCCTGGAGATCGCTGGTTCGAATCCAGGCTATGTCACAGCTGACCGTGACCGAGAGTTCCTAGGGGGCGGCGCACAATTGGCTGAGCGCTGCCCGGGTAGGGAGGGCTTAGGTCGGCAGGGGAATCCACGGCTCACCGCGCATCAGCGACCCCTGTGGCCGATAGGGCGCCTGTGGCTCTGCAGCGGAGCCGCCAGATCTGTGTTGTCCTCCGGCACTATAGGTCTGGTAGCATTGCTGTGGATCTGCAGTGCGAAAAATGACGGCTTGGAAGGAGCACGTTTCGGAGGACGCGTGTTTCAGCCTCCGTTTCCTGAGTCGGCGGGGGGGTTGCGAGCGGTGAGCCGGGGATACAGATAATAATTGGGCATGCTAAATTGGGGCGACGACTAAATTTATAAAAAAAAAGAAAAACCCGAGCCAAATTTGAGTACATTTGGACTCGCTTTGTCTTTTTACCGACACACAACCGATAGTGTCGTTGTTTGTTTTAGTTTGTAACATGTATTAATAATGTTTGTTAATATTAACAAACGGCTGTAAAATAATTCTGACTGTCAAAAACGGGCTCTATGGTGACTGTCTGGAAAGATTATTTGTGAAACTATAAACAGACAGCATCGTCGCTTCAGAAATTGTATTGATTTACCACAGCGTTACTCATCACCACAGCTAATTGTCTCAGGTATAGATAGCACTAATGCTACAATTTCTCTTGCTTGCAAATTCGATTGCTAGAAATATCAAGAGCATGATTATTGATCTGGTGGTATTGTGTTAAACTGTATTACAGTATACTGCAGTTTTGATAAACCCAGGCTGACTGAGAAATATGTCCGGGTTTGATCTGTGGAAAATGTGGCAACCCTAATTCCAACAGCAACAGGCAGTATTTCTGTTTATATAGAAATGCCACATATTGCATCAGCTATTGCTATGTAAACATTAGAATCGTTTCTGACCTTTGTGGGATAAGGTTTGTGTTAGAACAGGATGTTCCAGTTTTTAAATGACAGTTCATTTTATTGACAGAGTGTATGTGTTTATTCCAGAAATATTATGTTTGTTATTGTCCCAGCATATTAAATATTTTTTTTAGTAGACATGCAATACAGACATTCTGTGTTTGTTTAAATTTAATTAATAAACATTAGGCCCCAACAACTAGATCAGACAAAAACAAAAAACCACATAAACAGGATATAGAAAAATAATTACTGAACTTCTTACAGATTACATTATTATTGAGCTTCGTTTTCTTTAGGGCTTATATGGGCATTTCCATGCTAATGGGAACTTTACACACAAGTTGAAGAAATTTATTCTGGACATTGAAGTGTACTATCCCTCTCAAACGTGATCCAAACATAACATGATGACTTACAGGGTGTTTATAAACAACATTGTCACATTTATGTCTAATTCAATTGATTATTCTAATCTAGAAAATTTAAAATATTATTGTAAGTGTGTTTTTACCACTGTAGCAAGCGATTCTGTATTCTAGATGTTTTTAAAAAATGTGCTAGGCTCATATCAGTGTCTGTCCACACTGCTACGAACATGAGTTATTATTTCATTAATTATTCATTATCCGGGATTACATCTTCCATCTCTCTGGATTAATAAAGAAGGTAAATTCCTTGATTTATACAGCAAATTTGACCGAGATTGATGAGCGTGTGTTTCAGTATATCTTGCAAAAACCTGTGTGGATGGAAGCGTATGCCTTTCCATGTAACCTTTCCATGTAACTATGGTAGTAATAATAATCCACTTATAGGCAAAACTTATCTTCTGCCTTGATCTATCCTATTTATTTATGTCATGCAGAGGTGTTGTTTATATTACACATTTTATATTACTGTTTGATAAGCACTGTAAGTATGTGATGGAGAAACATAATTCTCTCCCTGACTGTAGAAACAGACACTGTTTTTGTATCACTCAGCCAGAAAGCGGTTCTCCGCCCACAGTAGCTTTAAAAACGAAACTGGTTAACGAAACTTTTTGGAAATGGACAGATAAAACTTCCCCATAAGTTAATGTTTATCCAATCTGTGTGTATTTGCTTGTCAGGAATTAGGGAATGGGATAAGAATGAAATCTGTATTTATTCATTTGTTATTTTTTTTGTGTGTGATGTATCATTTTAAGTATTCTTTGCTAATGAAAATGCTTCTACATGCAGGAGTTGTGAGTTTTAAGATTGTTAACAATTAGTTATAGACATGGTGTTTACCATTGGGTTTAAGAATTGCAGGTAATGCAAGTCTGCTTGTTCTCTGTGGCAGGCTGTTGTCTGTATGGGAAGGGGAGCGCGTGCCTGAGGCTCATGCTTGATATACGTTTCATCTTGTTTAACCTTAACCTTTATTTAATAAGGGTAAGATTGAGTTTATATTGAAATGAATGTGAAATAAAGCATTCTTATTGAGTTAATAATAATAATAATAATAATAATAATAATAATAATAATAATCTGGATTAATGTATCATTATTATGGGTATTTGCCCAGTAATGGTTTTGCTGGGGGAGGGACCTACCTGAGATAAGGTATAAAGAGTTCAGTATGAGGAGCTCTGGGTGGGCTGGAGGTTAGTACCTGGCCTCTGTGGTAGCCTAGGTATAGAAGGGTTTTGTTAGCTGCCAATGTTTTTTTTTTGTTTTTTTTTTTTTGTTCCCGGATCAGTGTAAATAGTTATTTGTTGACAAAGTCGCCTTGGATAAAAGCGTCTGATAATTGTGTGCAAGCAACAAAACTTGATTAAAGCATCATAAGGAATACCTTGGACTCCCATATTTGACTGTTTTCCCATAATAAAATGTCAATAAATAACAAGTCATGCACACAATTTTAACACAATTGTAATTTTTTGGGCCTTGTGTCCGTCCTCATTCGCAGTGTTACCATGGAGTATGAACTTCAAGTACCTGCAACATTTGTGCAACATGAAAAGTTATCTTCCCTTTAATAATTCTATGTCATTGAGACTCTAGAGCATATGATAAGAGGGGGGTGAACATCACATCATGAACTTTATTTTTCAAACTTTGTGTTACACATGTGTACCCCGTTAGCGTGCAAAGGCCCATATGCAAGACCCAGCCCTTTTGTGGCTATGCACAGTTAAAGTTCAGCCATTTGAAGTATTTAAATGACTGTAATTTACTAATACTATGTTCTAATTGTATTAAAGCAGCTTCATTGTAATCTAGCCTTTCAGTTGGTTTCCTTTATTGTTTTATCTATTTATTTAAAATCACAGGCACTTATGAGATCCCAGATGGACATAAAGCACACATACAGATGTTATAGCATGTGAGCTGCAGTACCATACAGTGGCAATGTACTGTATCATGGGGCAGTGGAAGCTCAAAGGCTCCCAGTGACAAAATAGTACAATTTTTGATTATGTTAATAATTGGACATGCAGGTAGTATCACATTGCTTTGAACCTATACACGCTGGTAATCCATCGCAGTACCGTGGTGCAACATCACTACCAGTGAGCTACAGGATCAGCAACACTGCAATATTAATTCCATAACCATTGTATTGTGATGGCTGGTTCTGCTAGAATTGATTTGGGGTAATACACTGGAAGTATAGTTGTAATAACACAGTAATAATAAGAACATTTAACTGTCTTTGTACTTGTCACCTAACTCCTTTACCCAGCTAGTAGCAATACATTCAGTAATTCATTTTGTTTTGCAGGAAAGAAAAAAGTGGACAAAGAAGACAAGATTAAATTAATTAAGGTAATGCATTTTTTGCAAGTATCTGCATAGCTAAAATTTCTTGTAATAAGATACACCAATTACCTTCCTGGGGAGCTAGGAGATATTTTTTAGATATTTAAATAGAATGGCAAATACAAGGGGAGGCAGAAGTTGATGGTATAAGGCAGAGGTGGCCAAGCTGCGGCTCGCGATCGCATGCGGCTCCTCGGGAGCTGAAGTGTGTCTCCTGGTGAAATGCTGGGTGATGCACGCTTTGCGACTCGAATGAACTGAAGAAAGAATAATAAACAAAAACGAAAAGAGAGAAAGTTAAAAATAAACACAACAAGTTTATAATTTGTGTTCTTTGTATTCATGTGTGTTAATTATTCTTTCTTCTGTCCTGTTTCTTTGAGTCTGCATGTTCACTGCAAGGATATTTCTTCACTTGTTGACTTTCCGCACCACTCGCTGACGCCTGCGTATTTCGATCACAGAGTGAAAGCCGGATGTGCAGTTAAAAGTACATTTTATAATTTTGAATTAAGTGCTTGTTCGTTTCGTGTACTGAGCAAACTATCCACGAGTAATAAACAAACTTATGAGACCTTAAACCAGGAGAAAGAGTTTGCTTTCACTGAAAACTGTGTCTCATCTGCAAGCAACAAATCGCTTACACACTGTAGTGTATTCTGTACAAGGCGAGCAACCTCAAACATCATTATGAAACAAATCACACCACATTTGCAGCTGAATATCCTCCTGGATCAGACTGAAGGCAGATGCTCCTTTTGGTGTTCAATAAAGAAGCTGATTTAACGACTCAAGCGAGTTTTGTATGGCAAGCATGAAATATCGCACGTGCCAAACGTCCTTATTCAGATGAATGATTCTTTGTATAAAATTGGAGCATTGGCTGCAATATTCTGTCTCTTGTTCTTGTGTATTTTGCTGCCATCAAGAGATAACAACTACTGTACTGCACAGCAATGCTAGTATTTAAAATGTCTTGCTCGCAAACATGTCATGTTTTACAGTACGTGTCTTGCGGCTCTCGACCATATGGAAATGTTGGTATGCGGCTCGTAGGGTCAGGAAGTTTGGCCACCCCTGGTATAAGGTAAAAAAAGGATGGAATGCGCAATGCGGTGAAACTTGACATATGAAAGTAGGATTCTAGGAGTACCTCCGTACACGACTACAACTTTGTAACATGGGAAGCATTCGTCTGCTGCAAAATATAACACATTAAAATCAGTTCAAAGTGTTAATTAAGAACATCTCTTCCACATGTACACTTCTGAGTTTCTACATAACCCATATAAGTGCAACTATTTCATATTTTCTTCAACAGTTGGAGAGGCCCTGTTCCCAAGGCAGTGGGACCACTGGAGCTGAAGCACAGTTGAATGTCATAATTAAAGAGGAAGTAATGGTGGACAGTACTGTTGGCAGTCACTTAGGTAAGCAGATTAGGTTCTGTTTGCTGAAAATATTCTTCTTCATATATGCTTATACAATGTCTATTGAATGGTATACCGGTACATTAAATAAAATTTAAAAAATGCATATGGATTAAAAGGCCCAACGCATGAACAGTCAAAAATATCAAAACCATACAGGGTTTATTTATTCTTAAGTACCACCTTGATGTTTAAGAGACAAATATAGAAATAGAAATATGGAAGCCCATTGCCAAAACTTTAAGGACAGATTTAAGGAATGTTGTTTTTAAAAAAACTCAAATGAGTCAGCTTTTAAAATATTTAACGAAACTGGCAAAAAGTCTGTGAAAGACTCAGTTTACTGTACATTTTTGTGTTGTGCTTGTGTTTTTTCATTGAGGTGCAGTGAAAGGTTTGTGTGGAGTAGATAACAGCAGCAGAAAAGAGTTCAGAACTGTGAAGGCCCAGCAGGCAATGGGCGGGTGTAATTCACTGCGCTGGCAGGGTGCCAAGCTAACCTGGGATTGTATTTGTATGCATAACCCAAGTATCTGCCCACCTGCCTGTTTGCACTGCGCCTTCATTTTGTTGACCAGCTCTTCAGACAAAAGTAATGAGGCCTCTGGTTTAGCTTTTACGGTGTTTGTGTTTTTTAAAAGGAAACGTAAAGTGCTGTTATTTCTGAAAGATCATGTTTTCTTATTTGAAAAATTGATGTGGGTTTATAAATAAGCTTTGATTTGGCAAACAAATAAGATGAACTGTACTTGTCCCTTTAAAGTCAATTGGAAATTAGAACCTTGATGCCATGGAAATGATCTTGCTATATTCATTTTCTCAGTCAATTGGCAGTATCCGGACTTTTGGTTAATGCTTAATGTTGGTTAATATAACTAAATATATTGCATTGTTTTTCTGTGTGATGTTTAGCTTTAAATTACTATTCATACTACTGCTACTGCTAACAATAAATAATGAAGTATTTTCCTTTAAGAAATTCATGTAGGTTTGCCTAGGACAGCAGGTTGAGGGCCCCCAGCATAGCAACCACAGGAAGTGGGTGATATTTCCTCAGTGCACTAACGAGTCCTTTTGGCCGTACAGGCGATTGTGTTTTTTTTTTTTTTCTTGTTGTTGTTCAGTTCCTTCGTACAGGATGTTCTTTTGTGAATTAGCTGCCTGACTACAAGATAACAGAAACTCAGCCCACAGAGAGTAAACTGTGCAGTGTTGATATAAAGCCAGTGTTGATACAAATGCTGGCTTCTATTCATTAAATCTTAATGTTTTATTATTTCTTTGGTTGCATATCCTACAAGTGTACCATATCAGGTTGTTTGTGGATATGCATTCCCAGAAATATGAAATACCCATGATGAAGGACAGAAATGAAACTAGATAAGGTTTGTCATAGCTCTTTCCTGCTTAGATTATTGTGAAAACAGTAGTCCCTTGATAATAAAGACACTGTTATGCTGTACATTCGGATATGTCAGACACAACGTGTGTCCCCCAATAATATTGAATTAACTGTGACATGAGGCCACTGTGAGACACACTAAAAGAACAAAAAAAACGCTGTTATACTGACAGACAGGATGAAAATAAACGGAAGAACAAATACAAGTAGCTACTAAATTAAGAGCATGATTAAAAAAGGGCATATAAACATATACTCTGCAGAGTTTGAACAATCTGAGGTCGATCAGTTGGAAAAGGACGAGAAGCTTTCAAATTATACTGATGGACTCCAGTGATTCCAAACGCAAGATGTGTACTACAATTATTTAAATTCTGGATTTTAAGTCTTTAATTGCTTTTGCAAAGAAAGTCTAGCACATAGGCTTATGTGTTTTACTTGCAGGCACTACACTGCAAACTGTTCTACGTCAATTAAAAAATGATTTATTTCTGTAAAGTGTGTGCAGTATATGTAAGGTACTGTATAGTATCATAACGTGTCAATGCGGCACGGTGATCTATTTTGTGTTAATTGTGTACTAAGTAGGCTACGGTAAAAAAAGAAAATGAGCTAAAATAATTAAGTTTTAATTTAAAATAATATTGCAGTAGTTTTGCATTGTACTGTGCACAATAGGTGCTAGGTATTAATTATTAATTAGATTGTACTACTGTACTGGAGACTGTATAGGCTTACTGTATAGATTTATATTTTTACATCATGTAATCTGTACAGAGAACACATATTTCAGCACAATATTTATATATATTTTTTAATTGAGCACTATAAATGTATGTGTTTTTTTTTTTTTTAAACCGGACACTTTGTTATTTCCGACCTGTCTGTTTCCAGGCATGTCTGATTTAGCAAGGGACTATTGTGTAATGAACTGAAATAGCAATGCTCACTGCAAACGTGGTAGACATGGGGTTAAGCTAAAAACAAAAGAGAGTTTCATATTGCATAGAAATCATTTTAGCGTCTCTGTAAAATAGCTGCTTATTTCAGATAATTTCTGTAACTTCTCTGTGATATGGCCAATTTGGGAGTCCTAATTTTTTGCAACTGAATAATAAGACTGCTAGTCGTCAAGCCCAGATGAACTGAACCTGCACTTCCAAACATCTCTCTTCTGAAACTGGAGCTACAGTATAGATTTAGCCTGAGAGGAATCCTGTCTGTAAGATATTTATATAAAATGTATGACCTCGGAGCCTGGGGTACACTACATAGTGGTTTTACACATGATATCTGAGAACGGATTCATGAAATAGTCACTATCATTGAGTAATGAATGGCCAAATAGGAGGCTTCGAAGCCAACCAACAATATGGGCTACATGAGGTTTAAAGACTGGGGCATCACTTTGCTTTTATATGATGACTGATGTCTTGAATTTCTGTTCTTTATACTGTACACACTTGAAATCAGTTACTGTTAGGTTATGAGGTGTGTCATATCGATGTCTTCCAGTAATGCTGTAAGCTGTGCATTGCAGTACAAGAATCATGTTAACATTCATAAGCAAGGCTGTGTTTCTATTTGTTATGTCTCCAGTTGATTTGTAATCTCATTTATTCAGCTCAATATAATTACTGTACATGACATCATCAGGATGTTGGAGAGGGGAAAATGTTCACATCTGCTAAAGAAAAACAACCACTTTAAATATTAAAGGATTCACTCCAAATGTGAATACATAAAATCATATATATGCACAATAAAAATCATTGTTATCAAAGAAACTAGTTATTTAGTATTAGTATTTGTTTGAACTCTTTCCACCTGTATACAATATATATATATATATATATATATATATATATATATATATATATATATATATATTATACATATATATATTGTACATACACATTTACTTTCAGCAAAAATTGGTTAATTTAACTCGTCAATCAGTTGTCTTAATGTGACAGCACTGAGGCAGGGTGCAAGCGAGCGTCTTAACCGCTATGCAGAAGAACCGGGCTTGCCTGCATTCGCAGTTATAGAGCTACCCTGCAAATCGACGACACTAGTACAGTCTTTATACAACATTACTTATTGCTGAAGGAGTTCAAGATAATAGTGAGCATGCCCCTTTAAGCTTTCTTTTGTACATTATTTTGAAGAACACGGGAGTTCACCACAATATGAAGAGATGATCATCAGCAACCCCCCCGACGTGTGTCAGGTGATCGAGGTGACGACGGAAAGTGAAGACCAGTCCGTCAGCTCAAGCCACGGCTACCCACTCCAGATATCGCCTGTGTCTTCATATGGAGGTGAGTGCACTGATCCCGTTCTCACAAACAACACCCATTTAATCACAGAATTCGGTATTCATTGCTCAAGTTAATGCACAACCGGCAATTGGGAACTAGTCCAAAATTTGCAGTGCAGTAAATAAATAATTTACAGTACTTTATTTGATAGCATTTTACATTCACATTTGATATGTGCAGATGTACAAATACTGCAACAGAAACCAATCCACTGAAAGTAAGACTACCTAATGCCTAATGCACTTTTTGATATGGAACTGTTAAGCAAGATTTCCTGGTTCAGTGCACACTAGGAAAGCATTCACAAATACCAGAGTGAAGCTGAGGTTTAGGAACAAATGTGTGCAATACATTTATTAATGGAAAACTACATTTGATACAGTTGCCAATAATCAATGGATAAACCATCCAAAGACACAAATAACATTCCGCAGATTTATGATTTATGTAATTTACAGTTGCTTTAAAAGTTAGCTCGAAAGAACATTGAATCTCAACAACTGTGTCTGACATGCAATCAATATTAGGTAATAGCTGATTGGAGATTCGTTTCCAAGTGGTCAAGGTCAAGCAGTTGTTATTGCGATAAAGAATATATTGCTTTTCACACGCTTCAGATGTCAGTTATGTGTGCAAGTTAATGTACAACCTAGACCATATCAAAATATACAATAACTTACTTTCAAATTGTATGTCGTATAATGGAAACTTTAATATTTACTGCAATTTCTACTGCAGTAGTTTCTATAATGGATGCCCTAGTGGAATTTGATTCTTGAGATTTTACAGCTAAATATTTAAAGCTTTTTTTGTATAAAGATATCAAACATGTAAGCGATCCAGTCATTTAGCCTCTGGTGTTTTTCTAAATTACTGTTCTCACATGTTATTGTAAAAGATGCTATTGGCTAAGTTACCATTATTGTGAATATTTGTATTAGTTAAAGTACACTGTGAAATTGTGGATTCCCAAAACATGCAATTTGAGTATGCAAATAGACCTCCTTTGTCATTCTCTGCTAACCATACCTCAGTATAATAATAATAATACTTTCCAGTATTTATTATTACATTATTTAATCGTCTGGCTTACTTCAAGGTGATCAATAGTATTCAAAACTATTTATTATGACATGGTGTTGGTTATAGTATTGAGAAATGTACTTTAAAGGAGGTCACAGTTGTCTGTTGTATTTACAATTGTAATATTACGATCTACCATAATAATCATAGTACGTGCTGCCAAATACTGTAGTATGCCAAAAATTGTAGCAAAGAACTCCAGGGTATAAATGGGTTTTACAATAAATAAATGCTGTGAATTGTAGTATTTACTGGAGAACACAGTTCAGAAGGCACTATTACATTCAGTTTCACTTCTACATTATATACACAAAATTAAAGTAAAAAATAATATACAAAACATAACAGCAGCAACATTTACAGTACAGTATATAGAGCATTTTTGGCAAGACATCCCAAGGTAAATAAATTACCGTGACATAATTACTATAACAAAACAGACATCAAAACAAAATGATTTAAACTTTTTTTTTTACGTACCATTTCAGCAGGGTTAACCAAACAAACAGAACCGGGTCTGCTTTTGAGCTTATTATAGCTGAGTTTACTGTTAATATTTATTATAGAATGAATCTGAAGCAAATATCCAACCAAAATATACCCTCCATACAAATATATCTGACATACAGTGTTTATTCTCCATTTCTGAAACAAGGAATGATCTACGCTGTCAGCCTTCCTGATTTTACACACTGTGTAATGTAACATAAGAATGCCAGCAGTTTCATTCTGCTTTTCACTTTTGTTTTTCCAGCAGAAAGCGAAACAGACAGTGTACAGAGCGATGACGACACAAAGGTGAGAATTCCGACTGGTTTTTGTACTGCGGTATTGACTTTCTTTTTATTTTTTTAAATGCAATTTCGAAATTAACAAATCATATAATCTGAATTCTCCACACAAAGCTTAAAAACTTTCTATATAGAAGCATACAAAATACAGAGAGTGATAAAATTAAAAGGAGTCAAACAAATGACTGATGTTTGTTATCGAAGGCTTTTTGGGGATCATATTACAGGTAGTTGTTCAAAATATGCATTTGGTTCTGTCCACTTAGCACAGGTTACAGTATATTAATCACATTTAATACAGGGTAGCTGACTTAAGACAATGTCAGTTTGATCCAGCTGTACAGCAGTACCGCACAATTAAATAGTTTACATTCTACCACAGACATTTACCCCCTGGAGTCAAATGTGTTTTTTGCCTTCTTACAGTATGTATCTAAAATACAATCAATTTGGAAGCTGTGAAAGCAGAATACATCAGCAGCTTGCCACCTGAACTGTTCATCCCTGATTTCTTTTGTTGAACAGCCAGTAAACACAGAGCAGAGGCCTCACAGTTATAGTAACCCAGCTTTCAGGAGAGAATAGCAGTCGTTACATTTGGGTAATACTACCCCAGTTTAGCATTACATTGTATAATATAGTACTGTATGTGACGAGCAGCACTGGTCTATTCTGGTCAGAGCTGGTGGAGCTGGTTTTCTGTTTTAAGTCGGTTTAAAATGTAAATATCTTAAGACCAAAGAATATGTCTACACTCCTAACTGAATCACATTGCTGTAAACCTGCACACCTTTTGCATACACATTTTCAGCATGGATTTATAATTCAAACCACAGCTGCCATTGCTGTAGGTCTATATTATAGTTACTACACACAATATATTTACATTAAAACTATGAAAAACTTTTTAGATCACAAAAAAATCTGATTAACTGATTGAATGTTTAAAATTATGGATAAAGGTATAGTATACTACAAGTCAGAGGTAAAAGTAAAAAAGTGCAGGTACTCAAATGCGCAGCCAGGTTTAAACATTTAAAACATTTAGCCAATTTGAGTGCCAATGAATAAATACTAAAATGTATAGATATCAGTAGACGATAATTTTTTAATACAAAATAAGCCTTAAAAAATAATTGATAAAATATAACCAATTCAACATAAACACAGAAGCTGAAAATACTGAAAGCTTTGTATCCTCTGCATGTATCACTCAGTCATGTACTGTAATATAACACTTACGTTAAACCTTAAATGACAAGCATTAAGAAACATTACACTATGCAGTAGCTGCTATTGACAGAGTTTTCTTTCAACATATCCTAAAAAAGAGGTGATGTTATATAAAAAATATAATAAAAATTATACAAAAAGGTCTCAGTTAAACAGTGCACAATAGAGGCTGGCATTTTTTATGTAATAGGCACTACTATTAAGAGATTGATGTACAGTAATCTGTTGCGAATCCGACTGCGGTGGGACCAGAGTAAGGGCGGAATTGTAAAAAGTCGGATAAATTAATCCTGTTTTAAATACCATTATACACAGCTGTAACAATTACTGTATTCACACAATTATTGTTTTGAGTTTCAGCTTTTATTAGGGAGCTCCACTAAATCCCTTGTTTAGAAAGATACAGGGTATTAATGCTTGTGACAGAGTAGCCGTCTGCCGTATGGGTGCGATTTTATGCTTATGACTCAGCATAAAATTGTTTAAAAATGCAACGTGTTTAGTTTATTAAGAAAAAAGAAAGCGAGAACAGTGGATGTGTTTAGCTGCTACAGCCTTCCTCAGCATTGGAAAAGTGAAAAAAAGTACCATAAGAATGCTTTCAGATATACAAACAAAAATATTTTAGAAAGTTAGATTAAGATCAACAATAATAGTTACTGTTGTTATTAAACAGCTGCTCTAGTTCCAGGTATACTTTTATCATATAATTATTGTAAGTGTCGTTTTTTCTCTCACAGAATGGTCTATCAACTTTTGAATCAGTAACCAACTGGACTTATGAAGAGTTTAATTTAACATGACAAATCTTTACGTAGCTAGCATGGACACAAGCATGACTTTAATTTTTGTCTTCCAGGGAGTAACATTCAAAAACTCAGTAACTTACCAGTTTCATGTACATTTAAGAAAATAATGATATATTATTTTTCTCTGTAGAGCGGTTCCCAGAATTTATTGATACACATATTTTACTTTTAAATGGATTTTATTTCACATGCCCCAAAATTCCGTCATTTTCTTTGTTTTGAAGGTTTAAAAGAAATAAAAACTAAACTATTAATCAGGAGACTAAATTAAACATTTCATAACAGAACGCTAGTGGACTGTGTAAAATAAACAACTGTAAGAGTCGATGGAATGCATGCGTGTTGGATGAAAAGCAGATTAAATAGGTCCCGGTACCCAGTACTGGCATTAAAATAAGTCCCGGTATTGAGTACCGGTGAGTACTGGCAGACTTTCGCCCCTGCTACAAGTATACTAATAGTATACTGCAAGCGTTGTAGATTATAAGGGGTGTGAGACGGGAATTGTAGTCATGAGGGTGTTTTCCTATGTGTGAATGGCTCTGAAAACTGTGGTTCTCCTAGAAACTATAGAGATAGTCTCTCCCTGAGCAAAGCCTGCTTTTTACTACAGTGAATTTTTTTTATATTCAACAGGGGGCTTCGCTCTGGCAGGCGAGAAGCGGGGATGGGAAGCTGTTCTACAACAGCACCGGGAACAACACATGTCAGCTACCAAGTATGGCCACCTTTGTAACATCGGGCAAAACAAACTTCAGAGTCACCAGCAACAGAGAGGAGTCCCCCCTGATTGCCTACAAAAGCAGCCACCCATGGCCAAACCTTCCCACTTCCTTCTCCCCACCTCCCGCACACAACACCACGGTCACAAGGGCGGGCCATGAGACACGTGCCAGCGTAATCATGAAGACGTCGGATGTCTCCAAGTCCGGAGTGAAAACCTGCTAAGCATGTCGTTTTTTTTTTAGGCGAGACAACTGACTGCACTCACCCAGGTAGTGCCACCACACTGCAGTGAATGACAAGAAACCCTCATCAGGCACTAGCAAACAGACTGCCATCTCCGAGCTCAGGACAACTCACT